>NW_012114821.1:11983083-12117824 GCF_000951035.1 Colobus angolensis palliatus | reverse complement strand
GGTATGTGTGTGGTGTGTGTGGGGTACGTGTGTGTGGTGTGTGTGTGTGGTGTTTGTGTTGAGTGTGTATGTGGTGTGTTTGTGTGTGTGGTGTGTGTATGTGTGTGGTGTGTGTGTATTGAGTGTGTATATGGTGTGTTTCTGTGTGTGGTGTTTGTGTGTGTGGTGTGTGTGTGATGTCTCTGTATGTGTGTGGTGTGCGTGAGTGCGTATGTGGTCTGTGTGTGTGTGGTGTGGTGTGTGTGTATGTGTGGTGTGTATGTGTGTGGTGTGTATTGAGTGTGTACGTGGTGTGCTTGTGTGTGTATGGTGTGCTTGGTGCTTGTGTGTGGTATGTGCACGTTTGTGGTGTGTGTGTATTGAGTGTGTATGTGGTGTGCTTGTGTGTGTGGTGTGCGTGTGTGGTGTGGTGTGTGTGTGTGTGTGAATATTGTGTTTGGGTGTGAGACACAAACTCATTCTCTGCTTCCAGAAGCAACTGCAGAATAATATGGGTCAAGTATATGGCAAAATATCCCCTTTAGAAAACAGAGAATGTGAGCAATATGTCTTTTCACACCTCCTGTTTAGAGTTGGAATCTGAGTGAAGATTTCGAACCCCATCCAGGCCCCACACCCCCAACTCCCCACCCAGAACCTCACTGGACTCCCTGAACCCCCTGCTGTCAGCTCAGGGCCCCTCTAGCCCACATTTTATCTTGGATGCTGGCACGAGCACGGCACTGAAAGGCATTTCCCCCTCGGCATGGCATTTGGAGAAGGAGTGGGCATGGGAACAGGCCTCCACCCAACCAGCTCCTTGAGAGACAAAATGCTACCTTGTGGGCTGGGCAGCACTCCTGGCCTTGTGGACTGGGTAGCACTCTTGGCTCCACAGCAAGCCCCTCTGCCAACGCCACCCCAAGGTTTTAGAAAAGGCTCCTGCCCTGTGCCAGCAAAGCACCTACATGCCAGGAGGCTGCCCTTGGCATTGTATAAACAGCAACGCAGGGATCTTCCCAGGAACCTCAGCCATCCTCTGGGCAGCAAGGAGGCAAACTCCAAGGGAGGTGGGCTCTGATATGGGAGCAAGGATGGCAAAGCAGGTGGGTTCCTGGGAGGGGCTGAGAAGGGTGCCAACCACAGCCAGGAAGCAAAGCGAGCCCGGCAGGGTCACTGGGGGGGTTTCAAAACAAGCCTTCAGCACAGCTGTCCCCCCATTCAGGGACACTGTGGTGGGCTCTGCATCCCTGTGATATGGATGATGGCAAGGGTTCACACCGAGCATGTGCCCACTCTACTGTGGGCACAGTGCCCTTTTGCACACACCTATGAGGCAGGGGTGTTGGTGTAATCTAGACCAGCAAGGGCCAGTCAGTAACCCCGTGCGACAGGAGGCCACTCAGCACTTGAAATGAGGCTGTTCCCAGCTGAGATGTTCCGGAAGCGTGAGATACACCATTGATTCCAGAGACATGGTATGAATGCAGGAGCACAATATTCCCATTAATAATTTTTATATTAACTCCATATTGAAATGATAATGTTTTGAATATACTGGGTTAAACAAAATCTATTATTCCACTGAATTTCATCTGTTTCTTATTACTTTTTAATACTGCTACTAGAAAATGTAAAATTTCGTCTATGGTTCTCATTGTATTTTACTAGACAGTGTTGGCCTAGAAAGACACAAGTGTGCCTGAGGCTATGATAACAGGTGGGGAGGGAGAAATGCCGAGGGTTCTAATCCCAGTGTCTCCACTAATGGGCTGTGCACCCTCAGGCAAGTAGCCCAGCTTTTCTGAACCAGGATCATCTCTGTATAAAGGAATATATTAATATCAGTACTATTGGCTTCTCAGGGGTGTTGAATGAAGCAGAAACAAAGCACACAAGACCCCAGAACACCCAAGGGGAGGATTCCATTGTTTCAATAGCAGGATGGGGGATTCCAACTTGGGTGGATGCACCAGCTGCAGGCAAGGCCCAATTCAGTGAGCAGGGGCCTATAAAGGCCCCAGGCCAGGTGGCTGGGAGGAGGGGCAGGCTGACGGGCAGGCTGATGGGCGGGCTGCCCTGACTCAATGCCGGGCATGTGTTCTAAAGATGCCACAGATTCCATAGCCTGGCCAGCTTACCTGGCACATTTAGAGGGTCAATGAACACTTTTGGGTTATCGTGTAGGAGAAAGAAATGATGATGATGATGAAGATGATGATGAGGATGGTGCCTGTAGGTGAGGCATGTCTTACTAACCTGAGTCAGGATGACATGGTCCCTCGATGCCAACTGTGAGTTTCTGAGCCTGTTTTCTTTTTCATGGACCCCAACAGTCTCAAGTATATGCCCAGCCACTTCCAGTTTCTGGAGGTGTGGTGGTGAGTGGCCTCTCTGTGTTTAAACTGGAGGATGATTCCAGTGTGGAACAGATGTTTATATTAGCAGAGAGGGGTATGTTTAGGACTCAGAGGGGGAAGCTCAGAGAACATGGGAGATGGTGAAAAACATGTTCTGGAACCCTGAACCAGAATTCCTAGAAAGACCTCACCCTCACACCTCTGCACACTAACCAGCACCCTGATGATTCTTGTGTACACTTGATTTCAAACATCAGTGACTGGGATAGACTCTAGTCTCTCCCCCAGCTCTGACATTCCATTAACCAGTCAGCTCCCCTCCTCCTCCTCCTCCTCCTCCTCCTCTGTATGAAAGAAGGAAGAGAGACAGAGTCAAGGGAGAAGAGACTGCCTCGCAAATGTGAATGATGGGCATTCCAGGGGATGCGATAAAATCTGAGCCCGCCCACCCCACGGACTCCAATCTGGAGGCAAGTTCAGGCTTGGGGCTTTGAGTGTGGATCTGCTAAGTCTTGATTAGGGGTAAGGGGTGGGGTGAGAGAAAACGAGAGCCCAGGCCCAAAGGAAAGGAAGGGAGGGGTCCACCCTGCACCTCTAGGAATCCTGCTTTGAGTCTGGGAGTGGAGAAAGGCATGTGTGCTATGAGCCTGCCCATAGCTGGGAGGGGATGGAGGGGGATAACTTTAAGAGTAGGGGAACATCCTGAGAGAGGAGGGACTCATACCCCTGCCCTCAGAGCAGAACGGTAGACTCCTCGCCTAGACAGCTAGAAGACCAGGGGGAAATAGTCCCTGCTGTGTGACTTTAGGCAAGCTACTTGCCTTCTCTGTGCTCATTTTCTCATCCCCAAGCTGGCTTCCAGCCGGAGCCACCGTATATTCTGAGAGTCCACTCATTCATCCATCGGGCAGATCCACCATTTAACAAGCAGCAGGGAGCTCACGCTGCTGCTTCTCTAGAAAGGGGTTGTCGGTGCCCAAAATGTGTGTTCCTTGCTCTAGGTGTCTATTTAGATGTGCTTTGTCCCTCTTACAGTGTCCAGAAATATTCTCCTTTCAGCCCACGTCTCTTTTGTCAACTCTCAAAGTGTAGCTGTGTTCCTGGCCCACAGCATCCTCATAAAACTGACAATCCCATCAGCACCTTGACGTCCGAGGGGTCCCACTATCTCAGTGGTTTCCCAATTAGGCTGTCTCCCTGCTCTTCCTACACAAGCCTGTTTTCCCAGCCTCTTCCTTTGGTTCTTCTCCCATTCACTTTCTTTTCTACTTCATGAGCCTCACTGTCAAATACTCTTGAGTTCCACCTCTGTGCACACGGCCAAGCTATTCCTTCGCTCTGGAATGCCTTCCCCATCCTTCTCTGATTCATGAAATTGAAGCCATCTGAAATGGCGGCCTCCCCAAATGGAGCTGCAGACGTCCTCCTGTGGGCACCCATGGGTTCCTGTTCTTGCCCACGCGGAAGGAAACACGTCGCCCAGCTGGGACTCTCTGCTGACCCTGCCCTGTGTTTGAGCCACCCTCCCTCCTCCCCGCACCCTCCTGCAAAGCCAAGCCCTTTGTCACTCCCTGACCACCTGTGCTCTCAGGCCCCGGGGCCTTTGCACATGCTGTGTCCTCTGCCAGGCTTGCCGATACACCCTGCCTGTTCCATTGCTCTGTCACCGTCTATGCCTGCACATTGCAAGTTTTCATGGTGTACTTCCTGACAGAATGAATTAAAGCAAGAACCAGACCTGGTGTGGGCTGGAAAGAATATGTGTATAGGAGATGGGGGAGGCAGGGAGGGAACACCCCTGATTTTTTTTAAGTGGAAGCTTCATGCTGGGGAGGAACAGGAGGGAATCTGGCAAGAGGGCCTGGATCCAACTGCTAAGAGGACTGAATGGCAAGCAGCAGCTTAAGGGCTTGGTTCTGGAGCACAGAATGAGGAGTCAGGAGACCGGGGTCTCTGCAGCATCTCTGAGCCTCAGTGTCTTTATCTGAAAAGGGAAACAAGAAGAACACCCCTCTGCCCAAGCTTGTGCTCCAGGCAGGGTAGTGCAGTGGTGAAGAGGAGGCGGGCAGCATACAGCCTGGGTCAAGAGCCAGCTCCACCACATCCCACATCCCAGCCCCAAGCCCTGACATTTCCTGGGCCTCAGTGTCTCATCTGTAAAATGGATGTAAATGCCCATGTCACAGAGACCTTAGGACTAAGAAAGAGGTTGAGTGTGGAGCATGTGTCGAGAAGGGGCTTGGAGGAGCCATAATTAGACGAAAAATGTCAAGGTGCTTTGAGATTAGACAGTGTTGCCTCACGGTCCTTTTGGGAGCTCATGGACGACAGAGCTGGTAGGCGCTGCATGGAGTGAGACTGCAGCCACCCGTCTTCCCAGCCATGCTATTTGTATTTAAATCTGTCCCCTACATACACACACACACACACACGCACACACAGGCAGGCATGCCGGTTGACTTCCTTAACAACTGTTTCTGGCCCTGTGCTCCAGTGGCCAACTCCTGACACTTGCAAACTTTAGCTCTTAGATGATCAAAGAGCCAGCCCTTAATGTAAGCCAAGGCCCATGGCGAGCCCCTTCCCATAGGTCTCATCTGATGCTCGCGAGAGCCCTGTGTGGCAGGAGCTCCTATTAGCCTCATTTTAAAGAGGAGAAAACTGAGGCACAGAGAGTTTTACGCACTTCCACGGCATCCAAGGTTCAGAACACCACCATGTGCCCCAAGCAGGCTGCCCAGACCAGCTCCCAGGGGTGTACTTGTGTGTCAGTCCCTTAGGCCAGTTCTGTTTGTCCCCATCTGAGCCAGGGATCCAATGCAGGAGGAGGGAAGGGAGATGGAGTCGTGCTCTGGGCGATGGAGGGAGGACAGATAGACTTTATCCCCTCTTTATTTCCCTGATCCACGAATCACTGTCAGATGTGGAAGGCCCACAGCGATCCCTTCATCCCAGGCTGCTCTTGTTACAGAGAAAGTGACTTGTCCAAGGCCACCAGCTTCAGCATGAGGAATGGAGCCCAGGGCTTCTCCCCTCCAGGGAAGGAGCTCAGGAGACTGGAAGATGATCCCCACTACCCCACTCCACCCTTGTAGGTGGAACAAGCCTGAGCTTAATGATAGCAAAGAGCTTCATTCTTCCACCCATGTCTGTGTTCACTGCGGCTCCATGACTGGGCCCCTCTGTGGTCAACCCATAGCCACCGCCAAGCCCAGGCCTGGGACATGAAAGACCTTCTGTTACGTTTGGTTATTCGAATGAACTGGACAGTGGGCAAGAACAGAGTGCCTTAGAGGTCACTGGAGGAGGATGGGACCTGGAGTCAAAACAGCTGACTGTGTTATTTTCTTGTTGTGTCGCAACCTTTTTGGGTCTCAGTTTCCCCATCTGTCAAATTGGGGCCATCAGTGCTGACCTCATGGGGTTGTTTTGATGATCAGGAAATGGACTTCAGGAAAGACCACTGTCTTCCCCAAGGGAGAGAGTAAGCATCCTCTGTCCTGGGGCCCGACTGCCATCTCCATGTCCTTGAACACTAAGCCTTAGCAACATGGCCCACTGGTCATCCCGTGTCATGCCATGTTGCTTCTACCTGCACACCCCTGCTCATGTACGTCCCCAGCTTCAACGCCCTCTCTGCCCGCCCTCTCGTCAATTTCCACTCATCCTTTAGGATTCAGTGCAAATGCCTGCTCCTCTAGGAAGCACTCTCTGCTCCTACTCCCACCCCCAGGCCCTTTCCCCTCTTCATCTCACCCTCGTAGTCCTTACCTACACTATGCTGAGTTACCTTATAGGGTGGCCCTTAGGTGTGAAGCCTTAAGAAATGGAGGCTTTGGGTCCCAGGGCTAAAGTTCAAATCTTAACGTTGCCATTTGCTAGGGGCTTTGGAAAATTTATCTGACCTTTACCTTTTTGTGACTCAGTTTACTCATCTAAAAAATGAGGAAACTAATAATAAAAGCAGCCTGCTTCTTAGGATAATCACGAGGACTAAATTACTTACTAAAATGTAGATGATCTTGAGTCAAAGAAACCATCTGTTAAAAAAATTATTTAGGACAGTGCAATTTGAATGTGGACTGAGTATTAACTAGAGAAAGTTACAAAATTGTAACAAATTTATTGGTGTGATAACTGCTTGGGGTTACAGTTTTCCTAAAAATTCCTCACAATTTAGAGACACACTGGAGAATTTCAGGTAAAAATCTCAGGATGTCTAGGATTCGCTAGATTTTCAAGAATAAAAAAACACACAGTTAGCCATGATGGCTCATGCCTGTAATCCCAGCACTTTGGGAGGCTGAGATGAGTGGATCACTTGAGGTCGGGAGCTCGAGACCAGCTTGGCTAACATGGCGAAACCCCGTCTCTACTAAAAAATACAAAAATTAGCCAGGTGTACACCTGTACTCCCAGCTCTTCGGGAGGCTAAAGAACAAGAATGACTTGAACTCCGGAGGCAGAGGTTGCAGTCAGACGAGATCATGCCACTGCACTCCAGCCTAGAAGACAGAGCGAGAGTCAGTCTCAAAACCAAAACAAAACAAAAAACCATACATGTGTGGGAACAATAGAAGAAACAAGATCAACTAAGTGTTGGTAATTATCAAAGCTGTCGATGCATATGTAGGTTCGTTATATTATTCTCTTAACTTGTGTGAATATTTAAATATGTCTCTAGCAAAGAACACGGTTTAAATTTGTGTATAGTATTCAGTATTTTTTGTTGTGGTTTTCTCACTACTCTCTAAAACTGTGAGAATATTCAGCATTCTTTCCCCTGCTCAGTAAGCAGGTCTTATGCAGTTAAATGAAAATGATGTATTTTACCCTTGATGTTTTGTTAAAACGACTGAAAATGGGAGAAAACCAAACGGAGTAGCTCCTGATGAAAAGACCCTTGATTTCTTCACCTCCCTGGACAAACAGGGTTATCATATAGTGGGCAGGCCCTTATAAAAATGTCATGAACCGTCTATGGCCCTCAGGCTGTAGTTTCTGACCTTTATACTGCGGTTGCCTGTTTTACGTTCCTGTCTCCTTGGAGGCTGGATGTTCTCAGAGGCTTTGTCCCTGACACTGGGCACTGCATGTGGGACTTAGTAGATGCTTTATATATATAGATTGACAAATGAGTGAATGCATGAGTGAACACATGAACGAGGACTCGTTATTTGGAAAAAAACCTGGCTTCTTGCCCCTTGTACCTTCTTCATGTAAAGTTGACTTCCCCCCCCTGCATGTTTATAAAACCAATTAGTAGAAAATCTTAAAAACCTTCTACATCCCATAACATGCGGCCTGGCCAACAACTTTCTGGAAACCGCCCTTGGAAGATTCTGGGCAGTGCGGTGGGGGAAGGAGGGCAATGTACCTGGCTCAGGCACCTTTCACGGCTTTGGAGCTAAGAGCTTTCAAAGAAGGTGATCGACCCAGGACCACTGTCCCAGGCCCCACTTGAAGGGAAGCCCCCACTAGGGCCCAGGGTACAGGTGCCTAGGGGTGCACAAGCCAGAGGTGTTGGGAAAAGAGGTGTTTGTTACCTGTGGTTGACTCAGAGGCACCGAAGCGCTTTGAAACAAGCGTGGGGAAGACATGGGCACCGGCCAGGCCTGCATTCTCTCACAGCCCCCAGGCTTCTCTCTTCAGCAAAGCAGTGAACAGAAACTGCTTCCAGCAGGACAACGCTGTCCTGAAAGCCCCCGGGGCCAGCTGGGGATGGCTCCGGCCATTCCTGCCTCAAGCCTGCCCCCTAGTGGAGTAGCTAGGTGCGGCCTCCCAAACCAGGCAAGCCAAGGCCTCTGACCGTCCACACTGCTCACGGAGCACTTGCCCAGGGTGTGCCAGGCTCAGTGCCGGGCACCCAGGAGGCGGGAAAGGGAAACCCGTCCCTGAGAAGCCCCACAAGGGCTCCTCACTCCTCTTCTGGGGGCCCTTGGCAACCTGGACTCAACTCCACTGCTATCCTCCCAGGGAGTGAGGACCCTGCCTTGTTCATCTGAACAGCAGGCACATCGTAGACGCTTGGTACGCGTGTGTGATGGGCGGGTGGAGGCATGAGTGAATGAATGAGGGAGCCGTGCAGCAAGGTGGTTACAAGTAAGGGCTCTGGAGGGACACTCTGGGGCAACAGACCACTTTTCAGCTGCGAGATCTTGAGCAAGATTCTTAAGCTCTTGGAGCTTCACTTTCCTCATCTGTGAACTAGGGATGACATGAATAACTGCTCATTAGGGCTGCTGAAGGATGTTGACATCACTGTCATTTTACAAATGACGAAACAAGCTCAGAGCAGATGAGCACGGCTCCAGGTTTCAAAGCTGGGAGTGGCAGGAGGTTGCGGGATTGTCAAGTGGGGCCCCCTCACTGCAGATGACATGCTCTTTCTGCAAATCCCATGCCCTGTTCACCAGTAAACTGCACACACTCTTAGAAGAGAATGGGACCTGTCTCCTTCATCAAACGGGACGTTTCAGGTATCCTGGGCAGTCCATCGCACCGCTGCTAGCCTCCCGCTTTCTGCTCCTGTGCCTATTGCTAAGCATTTTTGTAAAAATGAAGTAAAACTGATATGCAAAGGTCAAACTATAGACTTGCCTCTTCCCAAGTCAACTTTCAAAGAGCTGAAATACATCATAATAAGTTACCACTCACCTTGAAATGTTATCTCAAAAATACGTATGAAACATTTCCTATAGGGGCTTTATTTTTTTTCCTTCCCAATTTTAATCAGCTTAAGTTTGTCCAATAAGTATGATTGAAGGGATCTCTTCATCACTGTTCACCTGCCTACTGATAACCCTGTTTGTCTAGCGGAGTTAAGGACTTAGGGGTCTTATCATAGGGAGATGCTCCTTTTGGTTTTCTCCCGTTTTTCAGTCATTTTAACAAAATATCAAGGATAAAATACACCATTTTCATTTAACTGCACAAGACCCGCTTACAGAGCAATTGTGTCGCCCTGATGAATCACAGAACGCGGTAGGTATATTTTGTAGGTCTGCGTGAACTGCGGTGTGAAAGCGGCTTAGTGGTGTGGGTGGATAATGCACATGGGTGTGGGTTGTACAAAAGTCAGATGTTAAAAAAGGAAGATGGTCTAAAATCCCCACACTTTTCCCTTATCCCTGCCCAGTGTTCTAAGGCAGGGGTTCCTATTTCTGTAAAAATCTCCAAGGGTTGCTGGTCAAACTACGGATTCCAGCCCTCAGTCTAGAGAAACTTAAGGCGAGTATTCAAAGAGGGATCTAGGAATCGGGTTTTTTCCACTCTGTCACCCAGGCTGGAGTGCAGTGGTATAATCTCTGCTCACTACAACCTCTGCCTCCTGGGTTCAAGCAGTTCTTCTCTCAGCCTCCTGAGCAGCTGGAACTATAGGCATGTGCCACTACATCCAGCTCATGTTTGTATTTTCAGTACAGACAGGGTTTTGCCATGTTGACCAGGCTGGTCTCGAACTCCTTGACCTCAAGTGATCCACCTGCCTCAGCCTCCCAAAGTACTAGGATTACAGGTGTGAACCACATGTCTGGCCCAGGAATCTGTATTTTAACAAGTTTCACAGGCCGGTGATTCTGAAACTTTGGGATATTCAGAACCATCTGGAAATAATCCCAATGCCCAGGCTCCTCCCAGGTCCCTTAGGTTGGGATCTCGGAGTAGAGTGTCCATTAAAGCCCCAGGGTGGTTGTGCTTTGCAGTAAAGTTTGGAAATCAGCATCATAGTACCTGAGTAGTTAGGAGGGGTTGCTGAGGAGGGAGAGGCATGGCAGGAGGAGTCTCAGTGGGGTAGGTGGGGCCGGGTGGGCTCAGAGGCTGCAGCAGGCAGAACTGAGCAGGACCAGGCTGTGCCTGAGCAAGCCCTGGGCATCTTGCCTGCGGAAGCATCGCGGAGTGGCCCCCACCTGTGTCTTCCCCATAAACACAGTGGTATCTGCAGAGTCTGTTTCCAGAAGTACATCATAAAAGAGACTTTTATGTGAACATCCGCAATTTGGAAATACCAAGGCTGTTTTTTGTTTTGTTTTGTTTGTGTTTTGCCTTGTTTTGTTTTGTTTTTCCCCCTCCTCTGGCCTTTCCTAGACAACACTCTCCTTGACTTACGATCTTTTCTCCTTTTTGCCTTCTTGGCTTCTGTTGTTGGACAGAATGATGCAGGCTCCATATGACGATGTGTTTGCAAAGATCATTTTCTCCATCTGCAGAATGGTCCCAGTCACCCCAGCTCAGGTGGTTCATGGTGGATAAGAAGATAGCAGCCAGGGCTCTCCGGGGACTCTGCAGGATAGGGTATGGGACAGGCTCCTGCCTATGGCTGGGGAAAACAAGAATAGGTTCCAACCCCAAGGAAAATTAGACCCTGGTAGAAACCTCAGAGGGGCCCAGGGGCCCAAGCAAGCATCCTGGGGTTCTAGGATGAGCCCCAGCCCCCAGAAGGAAAGTACTGTTTGTGAGATCCAACAGAAACCTCTGGGGAAATGTGCTGGCCTTTTTTTTTCTATTGTTTAGCTGCAAAGAGATTCCTCTAAACGTTCATTTTCTACTAATTACCTCTCTCCAAAACCCAGGCAAGTCAAGCAAATAGGTATTTGTTTTGCACAAATACCTATTGCTTACACAGAAATGGGTTTATGGTTTTTATTTTGACAAAGGCCATACTCTCATTGTCCACTAAAGATAAGGGCCAGGTGTGGCTTAGGGGCCCGAGCTCCAGGGCTTCTTCATTGCAGGACACCACAGGTGTGGCATGGGAGTCCCGCCAGCAGCCAAATCAGGGTACTAGAGGCTGGGATGATACAGCTAGGTTACTTATGGAGTGACAGCTCTGACCCAGAGGTGCTACACGTTTTCTTTAGGATGTGTTGGTGTTCTGGACCAACACAGACACCCCCAGAAAGGCCCCAGACCAAGCATTCAATGTCAGCGCACATACACGTGCCAGATGTTCCCCCAGTGACTCCCCATCACGACAGGCCTGGGTGCACTGAGGAGGTGCACTGAGGTAAGGGTGGGGCTGGTGGTACCTGGGCCCTTGGATGACTCTGCAGGTGGATGTGCAAGGAATGGGGAGTTAAGAGCCCACATAGGATGCACAGACAGAGGTGATGTGGGAAACTCTCATCTCCCTTCTCTGGCTGAGACGCTTCCCCCACTCCTTTTTTGGGGGGTGGAAAAAGAGAGTCATTCGGTGAAAAGAGCTACGAACCAAACTTAAGGACAGGTAGACATGCCATGCCATCCTGGATGTTGAAGGAGGCTGATGGTGCGCGCGTGTGTGTATGGTGTGTGTGTGTGTGTGTGTGTGTGTGTGTGTGTGTGTGAGGGGGGCGGGGGGAGAGAGAGAGAGAGACCCTACACTGGCCTTCCAGGCAGCTGAAGCCCCATTGAGAAGCCTTTCAGGGATGCTCAGGGGATGCCTGCCTCAGCCTGCCTGGGGCCGAGGGAGGCCACCATTGGATGGGTACAAGGTGCCAGGGATCACTCTGGAATTAAGTTTCCAAAACTAACTGGGAGGTTCTAAGATGTCACCTCGCCACCCCTACACCCCAAGCTGCTGCCAGGGGTTCTTGGACAAGCTTTTTCATTAGAAACTGATATCATTCACTATAAATGCCACCTGCCCAGGAGGAGTCCCAGTGAAAGCCACCATGGCACCCTGCACCTCCAGTTGATCAGGGCCCCAGAGCAGCTTTGGAGTAGAGCAGGAAGGCGGAAGTGAAGCTGTGACTTTCGTAATGATTTCTCAGGGAGATGTGGAGACTGTAAGCACAGGCTTAGAGTCAAGCACTTCAGACTGGAGTCCTTCTGCCTTTCCCTGCTCATACAGGGGCAGATGGGCAAAGGAGTTCTAAGATGACTCGCAGCGTTACGACTCACCGACCCTCCAGAAGAAGTTCTGGCCATGAGGCCCCTCCCAGCCCTCACTTTTCAGCAATGAGCAGCATTTGTTGTCTCTGGAAGCTGAGTGTTCACGCACTAGACCACCCGAATGGCAGCTTAGGCTGGACTTCAAGGGAGAAGCCGGGCAGTGGGCCGTTATCAGCTCAGCTTTGGCAACAACAAGAACCCTGAAGGGACAGGTGCCCCCACACAGGGACCCAGCTATGTCTCAGAATCCCGAAGCCTCTCCTTGAGCTCCCAGTCCCTTGAAATATTTGTTTTGCTCAAGATCTGATGGGAGCGTGTCCCCAAAGTTCATATGTGCACAGTGTTCCCTGTGCAGTGATCAGAGGCACAAGAGCTAGTGGCTCAAAAGCTCTGGACAATGCAGACCTTGGTTCTGTCCCTGACTACCTGACGTGTGTGGCCTCGCACAAGTCATTTAACCTCTGTGTGCCTCCGTGTCCTCACCGCTCAGGGGAGCATTAGCAGGCCTGCCTTGTGATTTGTTAGGGGATTCTATGAGACAGTGCATTCAAAGTTCTCCATATAGTATGAGCCCTCACTCAAATCTTAGGTATGTTGATTGTAAGGGCCTGTGAGTTTGTGCATGCAGGGGAACAGATGGGCGGCATGTGGTTTCTACCTTCAAGGGATGACAGATTCGTTGGGGAAATGAACATGCACTCGTTTATTCATCCTATCAACAGATGCTTAATGACACCTACTATGTGTCAGGCTTTGTGAGGCTTGATGTCCCTCTACAACTGCCAGCCCAGATAATTGTCTAGCTGCTTCTTGATTACCTCCACTGATGGTACACTCACTACCTTTCAGCTTTTTTTTTCATCAGAAAATTCTCCCTCATGTACAGTAGTGGGAAAAACGTGAACTGAAACAGATCTAGATTCAAATCCAAGTTCTGTCGCTTACTAGATGTTGGGCCTGGGCAAGCCACTTTACTGATCTGTTAAATGAGAATAATAATACCAGTCACTGTGCAGAAGACAAATGAGATCAGCCAGTCACTGAGGGCTCGGGCAAGACTGTCGCCCAGTGGTCATCGGAGTGATGTTTTGCGATAGATGGACTAGCAGGAGGAATTCCAGCTGTGACCTCATTTGATGCTCACTTCTAGTCATTTGGGAGCTAAGCAATGGTAGCAATGCCATTTTACAGAGGAGAAGACAGGCTCAGAAAGTGTCACTCCCAGAGTGACATGAACAGTGACAAAGGCTGGACTGGATGCAGTGTGGTGTTTCTAAAACACAAGTCTAACCCTGCCATCCTCCTGCTAAAATCCTTCAACAAACCATTCTTCTAGACCTCAGCCCAAAGCAAGACATTTGAGGTCTTCCTTGATGTATGCTGTGCCTTGGACCCATCCTCATCCTTCCTAGGCTTCACCTCCTCCTGCCTGCACCCTGCACCCTACACCAGGCTCTCCAGGCCCCAGGCCCTGCCACACGTTGCCAGCTCAGTGCCTGTGCACCTGAGGGTCCTTGTGCATTGGGCACCCTCTCCTCCTTCCTCACTGATCTATTCCCACCCCCTCTTCAAAACCCACTCCCAACACCTCCTGTCTTGGGAAGCCTCTTTAGCCCCAGTGCACACACAGCCCAGCCACTCCTCTGTCATCCCACAGGCAGGTCTGCTTGGTTCTCACACTGCATCCCCAGCACCTAGTGCTGCACCTGACACAAAATAAAAGCTGACTACAGATGTGTTGAATAGACAAACGAAAGGGAGAATGAATAAATGAGTGGACACCATCGTTATAGCATTGATTGCACTGAATTGCAATCATTATTTGTGTGTCTATTGGCCTCGCTAGGTGGAGAGCCAGTCAGGTGCTCTGTCTTATGCACTTTCATCTCCTCCCAGCCTGGCACAAAGCCTGTGCATAGTAGGGATTTAAGAATCCTCTGTCCCTAGAATGACTCAGTCAGTGTGCACATCCCCAGCTAAACTGTCAGTGCTGGAGGGCAGAAGCCGCCCTCGTGCCAGTCATCTGCTTTCCCTCGTGCTCACACAGAGAGGCGAGGCTTGATCGATTATCAGGAGTCTGGACTCACTCGTGGCCTGCAGACACATACCCTAAGTATGCGTCCATGCTGGACCTACCCTAGGTATGTGTCAATGCTGGACAAGGCAGCTGGCGCTCAGAGGCTCACACACCAAACCCAGCAGTCCTCAGGCCCTGAGGTCCAGAGGTTTTTCCCCTGCACAGATCTTGTCCAGCACCTTCTCCCCTGGCCTGAGTCTGGAAGGTTTTCTACCACTAGATGGTGCCAATTGCAAAGGCTGGCTCAGCTGACTGCCCACAGCCCTTCCCTCCTCTGCCCAGGGATGTCATAAGGGGCTCCCCTGTCCAAGGGAGGACTTCTCTGCAGCTTCCCCTAACCAGCTGTGTGCCCTGGCTCCTCCAGGCACTCAGAAAGGAAGCTTCCTTCTGGGCATCTTTAACTTGGGATGTAGACAGGATGGATCGTGATCCCAGGAGTGGGATACGCACCCGGTTCCAGCCCATTCCAGCTCAGCTCAAAGTGTCCAGATCCCCAGCTCTGTTCTGGGCACAGTGGGGTCAGGGAGGACGCACAACCAAATGGGTGTAAGAGGAGACAGACTTCGGTGTGCCATGTGACATGTGCCAGGCCCTACCTAGTGTTGCCACATCACAATGCCCCTTCACCCTTCCAACTGGCCCCAAAGGGTGATTGTGCCCATATCACAGATGGGAATGCTGAGGCTCAGAAAGATGAAGATGCTGTTCCAAGGCCACATGGAAAGAACTTCTGTCAGACTGTTTCAGGTTGCATGTTCTTTTCTTGACACTCAAACTCAGTGCCCAGAGGAGAGGTTCCGGACCATGATGCCTTGAATATCAAAGATATCAAAGCCCTTTTAGCCGACAATCCCCCATCCATCCATTTCACCATTCAACACATATGAAGCCCTACTGTGTGCCCTGTGCTGTGTTTCAGGCGCACAAGAGATGCAAGGCCCAGGCTCTGCCCTTTCCAAGTTCACATTCCAGTGAGAGAGACAAGGGCAGGGAAGGCTTCCTGGAGGCGAGGGCATCTTTATTTCCTCTGCCAATAGCATGTCCTGAGTGTGGCTCTCAGAGATGGTCTGCTAGTGCTCTTGAGGCTCTGAGGCTTCTAGACTCATGGCCTAACAAGGAAACGTCTCTCCCCAAAGTCAAAAGGAGGTGTGTGTGTGTGTGTGTGTGTTTACTGATTTAGAAATGTAGCGGTTTTCTTGCATCCTGTTGTGTTTTTGAGGAAACACAGACAAGGGCAGGCTAACTAGTGCCTCCTAGGTGAATGCCACCCAGCACTGCCAACCCCAAGAGCTCTCTGTTCCCTACCAGGAAGGCCTTCCGAGGCCACATGGCCCACAGAGCCTTCCTCCCTGCAGGGGGCTGCAGGCAAGATGTTTTTTGCCATTCTGGTGTCTGTCTGGGCCATAACAGAGAAGACACCCATATGTCCCCACTGAAGACTGGCACTGTGCAGGCACTCTGTGGGGGCCTGCCCCACCCTGCCCTCACCCCATGGAGTTCACAGGCATTAACCTCCAAACCTAATTTGCCTGAATCCCTCTGCTGATCAGCGGCAGGGCCCCAATTCCACCTCAGCACCTGCTCCTTTCCCTTCTTGAGTGATTGTCCCTGCAGCCCTGAGGTAAGTGAGGTGGCCTCACTTTACAGGGAGGAAGCCGAGGCCCTGAGCAGGTGGAAGCTGGCTGTGACTCACGTGGCTGTGCAGGGCTCAGATCCCATGTCTCTTCTGTGAGGACCTGCAGGGCCAGGTCTAATCTAATCCAAATCTAATCCAGGCCAAATCTAATCCAAATCTAACCAACAAATATCTAATTTCTGAGGCTGTCTAGTGACTTAAGGGAAAGCCAGGCACACGCAGGTCAGCGAGTCAGGAGAGTCTGCCCAGAGAAAGGGGCCCAAGGTTCAAAAGATAGGAGGGCCTCTCAGCCACAGGGAACTGCATCACAGCGGCCTTGAAGTAGGGAAAGGGTGGATTTGACCAAGTCCTGAAATCAAGCTTAAAGTCGGGTTTTGTCTGTTGACTTGCAAGGGCTTTATTTATCGCATCAATATTTACTACATTTATTATGAGCCGGGCTCAGAGCCTAGACAGACTAATTCAGAAATTCATCTGAACCACTTTCCTCGTCCCTGGTCCTTCAAGGTGCAAGAGTGGACCCCACTCTCCTGGGCAGAGCAATTACTGCCCTGGTGTTCAGAGAGCTTCCATTCCTCCTTGGGATGCCCAGCACTTTGCATAGTAAATCCTTCGAGTTGTAGTAACTCACCTCTAATACTTGCCTCTCCCATAAGCTGTGGATTCCCTAATCATAGGGACTTTTAAAACTTATCTCCAAATGCCTGAAGCTTAAGAGAGACTATGACCTACCTCTGCAAATGTTTGTTGAGTGAATGAAAGAACCCAGAGGAGGCAAAAGTAAAAGCTGTTGCAATGAGAGTTAGGAGACGAATTTGCACCTTGGCCTTGCTGTGAACTGTGTCATCCTGGGAGTGTCCATCTGTCTCTCTGGGTCTTGCTTTCCTCCCCTGTAAAGGAGGAAAGAATTTGTCTGAATAGCTCAGCACCGGAACCTGGTGTTCAGAGTGGAAAGCAGATCTGTAACCCCACAAAGCAGGCTCCTCTGCTTCCAGATGGAGGAAGCAGCCCAGAGCCCAGCCAGCCCCCTGCCCCAGCCCCACAGAAGCCCTGGTTTCTCCCTGCTGACTTCGGAACTCAGGCGTCAACAATGGGAAATGCTGGGCAGGATGCTCCATGGCCTGCCCAGGAGTAGGAGGACTGACTCAAAGCCTGGCTCTAGCTCCCGCTCCTGTGTCCTCAGGCGATTCTCTTCCTCTCGTAGGCCCAGGTCTCCTTTGAGATAGAGCAAAGGGCACAGATGGGATTCAGGGGGCCAACCAGATGGGATGGCAGGTGATGGGAGCTGGAAATAGTGGCAGCCTGGAGCTCCTGCACTCAGACACCTGGGCATCTCCATCTGCCAGTCCTCGGGCCTGGGCAGCTCTTTGGGCCTTGGTTTCCCTTCCTAGCTGGCCTGTTGTTACGTTCATCATATTTGCCAAAATAAAAATGAAGCTGTTGGCCGGCGGATGGGAATGGGGATGCTGGGGAAGAGTGCCGGTTGGTAGCATGGAGTGTGTGTGTGTGTTGGGTGGGGGGTCTCATTGCCCTGAGAACAAAATAAAAGGGCTCCTCCTTGCAGGGCTGGTGCTGGCAAAGGAAGCGCCACTCACTCCCTAAGGGCCGGGGCCCATGCAGCTGCCAGGAGCTCTAAAACTGAACACCTGCCGTTGCACCACGCCAGCCCTTTCCGAATACTCAGAGGGGAAAAAAATAATAAAAGGTCAGCGGGCTGAAACTGTTGTTAAATAGGAGTCCTCTGACTCAGAGAGGCCTTAAGAACTCTTGATGAGTGACAGAACTGGCCCTGCAGGTCCTCAGAGAAGAGACATGGGATCTGAGCCCCGCACAGCCACATGAGTCACAGCCAGCTTCCACCTGCTCAGAGCCTCGGCTTCCTCCCTGTAAAGTGAGGCCACCTCACTTACCTCAGGGCTGCAGGGACAATCACTCAAGAGAGGAAAGGAGCAGGCGCTGAGGTGGAATTGGGGCCCCGCTGCTGACCAGCAGAGGGATTCGGTCAATTGGTTTAACTTCGCTGCATGTTGGGCTCCTCTGTTCTATTTGTTTTATTGAGAATAAAGGAGATGTTTGGCTATCAAAAGCATGATAGAAAAAATCATTTTCTGAAAACTTCTTGAACAGTATGAAGACAGGAATGCAATGGTAGGACCCTTCGGGCATTGAAACCCCTGCCTCAGTAGCCCTCCTTCCCCTCTGCCTTTCCCCTGCAGGCCCTCTCTCCAGCCCCTACGACCATGGACTTTACCCCAGCTCCGCTGGAGGACACCTCCTCACGCCCCCAGTTCTGCAAGTGGCCATGTGAGTGCCCGCCGTCCCCACCCCGCTGCCCGCTGGGGGTCAGCCTCATCACAGATGGCTGTGAATGCTGTAAGATGTGTGCTCAGCAGCTTGGGGACAACTGCACGGAGGCTGCCATCTGTGACCCCCACCGGGGCCTCTACTGTGACTACAGCGGGGACCGCCCGAGGTACGCAATAGGAGTGTGTGCACGTAAGTGAGTCCCTCCATACCTTCTGACCAGCCCCTTAGCACCCCCAGCTCTGGCCCCAAACCCCCCTCCCTTGGCACCCCTACAGCCTTTCACCTGGCCAGGCTTCTGTTCAGCAGGAGATACACCCCATGGTCAGAGGCCAGAGGCTGGGCCCTACCTGAGAAGGGGAGGGAAGGTTGCCTGCACTCATCTCGCCTCCAGAACTTTGCTTCTTGCTTTATTCTCAGTCCTAGAAGCACATTCATGGCTGTCCCCAAAGAAGAGGGAGACGTCATGAAATACCTAAGCCTGGTTTTATTCTCTTAGTGGTAGGACCTTTTAATGAATGCCCATGGCCTACCAGGACACAGCAGCATACTATAGAACTCCAAATATTTTGGTAATATTGTAAATTAAAACAATATGATTTTAAAAATCCAGTAGCCTTGAAAGAATGAAAACCAGTAGCCTACAGTCATCCCTTCCCACCAGCTACCTACATTTCTCAGTTACTACAGTCACTTTAATTTTCTAGTTATTTCTTCTGATAGCTACTACTATAAAATATGCCTTCTGCTGTATCTTAATTGCCTTGAAATATCAATTTTCTATGATCTATTAATATTCTAAGATAGTTGATGATTTACCTTCTCAGTACCACCTGATATATCCCTACCTTCCAAATAACATTGCCATGATCTTTGGTTATACGATCATCAGTATTTATAATATTATGACTATGTAAATATTGTTCACTGCAGTATGAGATCATGTACTTGTTTGAATTTCCTTCCTTATGATGCTTTTTGTTTTTCCTGGACTTTCTAATGTCCTTTGCTTTTTCTTTATTCTTGGTCTATTATGATATCCTCCTGTTTGGAGGTGGTCGTTGTTGTTGTTGTTGTTGGTTGTTGTTTTCTTTTGTCTTCAAGTGCTCCATCATGGGTATTCTGTCCTTTTTTGTTCCAAGACACCTCCTTTATGAAACTTTCTGACCTCCTGCTTCTGTCTGGGCTTGTATTCCCTTGAACTGTGTAAGCATTACCCAAAATACATGACTCATCAGATTCAGAGAGGTAACTAGGTATTATGATGCAGCAGCCTAACTTCTGAAAACTTCCACAAAGTCTCATAAACCCCAAAATTCCCTTCTTCCCTTAGTGCTGAATCAAGCCTTCCCCTTAACTATGACTCCATATACACCCCATCACATAGTCACACACAATATAGTCTCTCATCCTCAGCTAACCATTATATTTTTTGAGGTGGATTGTCAATGAGGGTTATGTACGTCATTTGTAGTCAGACAATTTTATTTTATCTGAACCTCATGGTTAATTTATGACAGTTTCTTCTCTTTTATCATTGGTTCATGCTTCAACTTTCACACCAATCCTTGTGTCTTTGTGTTTCTGTGAATAACCATCGCACTTCTCCCAGCCTTCTAATTTTTCTTCTTTTACTGAAACTCATTAGCAGCCACATAAAAGGTACGTTGAAAGAGAACTTGCAGCATCACCTGCTCAGAGTCATCTGATGTGTTGGTTATAAATGTTATTCCTGAGCCCCACCCCAGACTTGTTGAATTAGTCTCTAGAAGTGGGAATGAGGATCCATTCCTTTAACAAGACTCCCAGGTGATTCTCATGCATGCTAAAGTTCAAGAATTGCTGCTAATATACTGTCAGTTATCTGTTCTAATATACTGTCAGTCATCTGTTCCCTCCCCATAACCCAGGTAGGGAAACCTGGCCTGGACTTCTTACACTAGAACCACCTCCAGTTATATAAGCCTGTCTCATAATTTATTCCCCCTGTGAAAACTGTTCTTCAAGGTCATTAAAAAGATAATTCTGTTCACTGCCATTGCACTAATCTCTAAAGCTGTATTGAGATCTTGTCATCTGTCAGGCACCACTCATTTATAGATGTTCTGTCATGGATCCAAAGATTGTGTGAACCCAGAAACTGCCTGTCCTGCCTGCCTTCCCCACTGGTGGCCTGGAAGACCCCCTTCCCTGTCCTCCTCACCCCCAATCTCTGCATCTTAGGTCCTGCCTTGACCCAGTACAGTCACTTAACTTCCCAACACCATGGGCTTCTGTGTACTTCCTTTCCTTTTATTTTAAAAAACAGAAACTGTAGGGCAAAGGAGATTGTAATAGATTTTACACTTACCAGTGGTTCCCTGGTCATGAAGTTTTGCAAGCATTGAGATAAATGAAACTAACCAGGAGCTATAGAAATTCTCATAGGCTTCAAATGTTCATGTCCGTTGCCAAATTCCAAAAGAGAGCTATCATAAGCTTCATAATAAATTTTTAAAATGTATTTAATACTAAATTTTTTCATTCAGATAGTTTCTCACCCACCCATTACACTACACACACACACACACACAGTTATACATATACACATCACACACATATATGTGCCCACACCTGCACACATACACAACTGACTACTGCTCTATTGAACATGTTCCCAGAAGTGCTACCATAGTGTCTGAATTCATGAGACCCTCATGCAGGAAAGAAGAGAGTGTGGGGTCTGCAAAAGAATACACCTCTGGGCCAGAGGGTAAACAGAACAAAGGGTTCCTCTAAGAAACAGTCTTTCTGCAAATGGTCAGCTAAGCCAATGGACAGTTCCCAGGACAGGCTAATTCTGTCCTTGAAGATTTGCATGTAATTAGACCAGAACAAGGCAAGTAATAAAAATGAGCAATCGCAACCCTGGCTCATATAACTCAAAGAGAGTATGATGGGTACAATGGCAATCTGGTGTGTGCAAGCCCTGGCTCTCAGAGATCACCCTACTGGGCCCAGCCACTGTGGCCAAGCAGAAAAAAGCTAGGTCTTGTTCGGCATGCTTAGTTTTCAAGAGAATCCAGATATATGGATTTGTGTATGATTTGTAAACATTGGCAATACATTCAAAAATATTTTTAAAACCACGCTGTGGGCCAAACTAAATACATCTGTGGGCAGAGGGTGACCTCTGAGTTACATCTTTTGGCTATTTCAGTTGCACAAACACTACTCAACATTTAAATGAAGCTCGGTCAGGCTTGAGGGCAGTGTGGTTTGGTGGAAGGATTATGATATTTACAGGCTGACAGACTTGGGTTTTAGATCCTGGCTCTGCCACTTGCTAGCTATGTGACCACGTGCACATCACTTAAGGAGCTTGATAAAACCAACCCCACATGGTTGTTGCAGAATAAATACGGAAATGCAAAAAAAAAAAAAAAAGTGATTGAATGCTCTTTGGTTTGGCTTGTGAGGAAAGTTACCTCAGTCTTATTCACAGCCACCTTCAGAGGAGGGAGCAGGTCTAGCTCACTCTTCTTCTAGTATGAGCCTAGATCCCCCATAGTGAAGAGTGAGGAAGCAGTAAACTCATGCAGGCTCTTCGGACCTAGACAACTGAGCTGGAATCCCAGCATCATTATCACTCACTAGTGCTATGACTTTAGGCAAGCTACTGAACCTTTTAAGTTTCAGTTTCTTTTTCAAGGAAAATGTGACAAAGTTTATTTCTCTGGGTGGTTGGAACATCAAGTGCCTGCTACATGGCAGGAGCTGAATAAAGGGTAGCACTCACCCCGGCTCCCATCCATCCATCCCTCCACTGATTCTTCACACAATACACATAGGTGAGGCAGCAAACACAAACAGAGCTACAACAAGGTGTGACCCACTGTCCCTGTTGAGAGTGGGACTGACAGTCCATGGGAGGTGTGGGAAGGGAGGGAAAGCCCTGATGGCAGAGCAAGTTGATTTGAATTCCTGAAAGTGCCTCAGTAAGAGGAGAGCTAACTAGATCATACCTGTACTGCAGATCTGAGATTAGATAGGAGGTGGTGAAGGAAACCCAACTGGCTTCACTATCTCGCCTTTGATTAGCTGGAAAGTGAATGAGTTGGCTGATGGGACCATCTGCAGCCATCATTCGTCCCACTAGCCTGTGGTGGGCAGGCTGGTCAGAGCCAGTAGCAGCACCTCACTTCCCCACCCAAAGCTCCAAGGACAGACACTGGAGCGCCATCTAGATGCAGTGGTTTTCAACCTTAGCTGCAAACAGGATTCACCTGGGGAACTTTAAAAATACGGAGATCAAAAAAAATAAAAACTACGGAGATCAACAAAGGAAATACACTGACACCCAGGTCGCCCCCCGTATTCTGAGGCCTGGCATGAGCATCACAATTTTTAAAAGCTCCCCAGGTTCCCCTGGGATTCCCCTGTGCAGTTGGTGGGGAGAACCACTGTACTGGGGACTCCAGGCATCCAGCACTGACCTCTCCCTCCAAAGTCTCCACATACAGGGGCAGAGTCCCGGGCTTAGCCCACTCCCTTCTACACACACACACACACACACACACACACACACACACACTCTTCCTGGAGAGACAGCATGCAGGCAGAGGCAGGGTGACTCAGAATGCAAAGATCAGTGATTCACCCAGCACTTCCTCTGCTTTTTTTGCCTTCCTCTGTCCCCTCCTTCACTGGTGTCTGGTGGCAGGAAATGGGCTGTGGAGTCAGGTCCCCTGAGTTTGAGTCCCAGCTGTATCATTCACCAGTTTTGTGACCTTGAACAAATGAATCATTTAACCTCTCTGAGAGCTTTCCTGTCCATCAAAGGAGAAAAATAAAACTCTCTTCATGAAGTCATCGGGAGAACTGAATGAGATAATGTATCAGATGGTGCCTGGCACTAGATCAGAGGGTCAGTTGATGTTAGCATCTTTCCTTTCTGCACCTCCTGCACGGATAACTGCACCCCAAGAGAAACAGTAGCCGCAGCAAGGTTCACACAAACCGGGATTCTGCTTCCCACTGTGGTCACCTTGGACGCGACACATCTTCACTTTGCTAAGACTTTGTTTTGCTATATATAAAGACAAAGATAATAATGTGATAATGTTTCTGTATAGAATAAAATAAGTAATGCAATGCATAATAAAGAGTAGAGCTCACCCAGCTCCCATCCATCCATCCCTCCACTGATTCTTCACACAACACACATAGGTGAGGCAGGAAACACAAACAGAGCTACAACAAGGTGTGACCCACTGTCCCTGTTGAGAGTGGGACTGACAGTCCATGGGAGATGTGGGAAGGGAGGGAAAGCCCCGATGGCAGAGCAAGTTGACTTGAATTCCTGAAAGTGCCTCAGTAAGAGGAGAGCTAACTAGATCACACCTGTACTGCAGATCTGAGATTAGATAGGAGGTGGTGAAGGAAACTCAACTGGCTTTGGGTTTCGCAGTATCCAATAACAGAGTACTTCAAAAATCTTCATGCCTGCTAGATATTAGAATTATTACTATTATTAATAGCCACCTTTAGGCAATCCCTGAAGGACAGAACTGTTGGCCCACTGCAGATTCCAAACTACTCTTTCTCGGGTGATCACTCATGATGTCCGGGGCTCTCTGCCTGTATTTCCAGAAGCTGTCCTCCCGAGAGAGCATGGTGTCAAGGGTGACATCTGCCCCAGAAGTCCCCAACTCTCCCTGGAACTCCAAACTGGCATAACTAACTCCACATAGCCACTCGGTTGTCAACCAGGCATCTCGCCTATAATGGAGAACACTTGAGTCCACCCAGCCCAAACCCTGATTGTACAAGGAGGACAGAGCATCTTCTTCCTTCTTGACTCCTCTCCTCTCCCCTGCACAGCCCCTCTGTCAGCAAGTCCTGGCAGCTGTCCTTCCAAATCTGTCTGGAGGCCGAGCTCTTCTCTTTCTGGCTTCAGACTGCTCCCTCTCACCTGGGTCTCAGGGTGGTCCCCCATGCTACCTTTGCCCTCTGATCTGTCCTCAACTCAGCCCCATGAGTGTTCTTGCAAAGCATACTTTCTGTCATTCATTCAGCAGTTTCTTACTGAGCACCTACTATGTGCTAGGCTCTAACAGCTTTGTACCTTCCTCTGAGCCTACAAGGAAGCCTTCTCTGACCTGCTCTCCTTCCCTTTTCCTTCTTATCTCCCCTCCTCAGACCTCTCCCACAGCCCAGGCTTGCTCCCCGCCCAGGTCTTTTTACTTAAGTGGGCCCCTCGCTACCTGGAAAACTCCTCCAACCCCCGCGTGGGCTTACTTCCTCACCCCCTTCAGGCTTTTCTGAGCATCCTCACCCAGTGAGGCCTTCCCCATCCACCTAATTTAACCCTATTCCTGTTTGCACTGAGAATACTCACCAGCAGCACTACAGGCTGCAGCATTTACCCCAAAATAACTTTGCCACAAAATATCTCACTTTTATTATTCTATTGACATCATTCTGGAATACCAACTTTGAAAAACAAAAGATATCAATCTATTTACAGCATTGTGTTTTTAGTAGTGGTCTTTCCATTTACAAAATGTCGTAATTCTTGATCACTGAAAATGTCAAATCCTAGAAAACCTAGCATTCCTATGCATAATTGTTCTTCAACAGTTGGCCGGGATTCACTTGATGAATCTGATTTTTCTGAAATAGATTATTCTGATGATTCAGACAATTCCGATGTTAGTTCTGTTTAGAAAGAACTCCAAGAAACAGATTTTCTATTTTATTTTTACATCGAAAATCAGTCAGATTTGCTTCAACCTCAAAAAGCATGTTTATATAAAATTAAATGAGCTCTGGCAGCTAGCTGAACTTTTTTTCTAAACAGGGAAAGGGTTATTAATAAATTTGCAACTGTCTCCCCACTCCCGACTCCCCCTCCCTGCTCCACTTTTCTCCCAGACACTTGTGACCGCCAACAATCCGTATGACCTTTCCACAGCATAAGCTCTTTGAGGGCATGACTTTTGTCTGTTTCCTCCGCTATTGAGTCCCCAGCACCTGGAAGGCTCCATAAATGCGTAGGGAATGAATGGAACACGTGTTTCGAAGTGTTCTGGCTTTTCTTTACAAGTCGGTCACCTTCAGAACCATGAGCCCTAACGGCAGGTATTTGTCAGTACCAGGCTTTGTGCCTGGTGCTGGGGACCCTGCAGGCAGCAAGCCACCCGAGTCCCTCGGGATGCTGCATCCTTCCACTCCCTAGGTGCTGGCTGAAGCTATAAAGGAACTCCCGCACTTCCTCTGCTGAAGTCCCACCAAACACTCAGCCCTGCCCTGTGCACTCTCACACCTCCCTGCCTTTGCCTTTGTGCCTCTGTTCCTCCCCCATGCTGGTAGCCATCCCAGGGATTGGGGCGTGGTCCACAGGGAGCCCCTATAAAGGCAGCTGGGCCGGCCAGGGGCATCAAGGCCACTGGACCTGACCCGCCGCCTGTGTTTGCAGAGGTGGTCGGTGTGGGCTGTGTCCTGGATGGGGTGCGCTACAACAATGGCCAGTCCTTCCAGCCTAACTGCAAGTACAACTGCACATGCATCGACGGTGCGGTGGGCTGCACACCGCTGTGCCTCCGAGTGCGCCCCCCGCGTCTCTGGTGCCCCCATCCGCGGCGAGTGAGCATACCTGGCCACTGCTGTGAGCAGTGGGTGTGTGAGGACGACGCCAGGAAGCCACGCAAGACCGCACCCCGTGACACAGGAGCCTTCGGTGGGTGTGGGCCCGAATGGGCTGGGGACGGGACCCTACAAATGGGTTGTGGACTCTCCTGGAGCTCTGACCACCATAGAATGACTCATTCCCCAGTCCACTAGGTACTAGCTTTGTGACCTTGAGAAAGTCATACCTCCCCTGAGACCCTACTGCCCCATCTGTAAAACAGAAATAATCCCATCTGTCTAGTCTGTCCTATGGGATCCTCCCAGCATAAAATGAGGAGTACTTTCTAAAGAACAAAGCCCTAAAAGTGCAATCCATTATTATCCTACTAAAGCGTTAGGGATGGGTGGTGGAAGAAGGGTAGGTGTGTGGGTACCCAAGGAGAGGAGGCATGAGCAAGAGGAGATGGGTCTAGTAGAAGCTTCATGATGACTTGAGGCTTCCCCTTTGCTATGAAGATGGGTGGGCAGGTGAGATTTCAGCAGGTAAACCAGATAAGAGGAAGCCCTGGAAAAGGAGGGTGGGGAGGGGCCCAATTGTTTCACTGCTGCTTACTGGAATGTAGCCCAGGGCCATACATTTAGCATGTACCCAATTAATGTTTGTCATACAGGTGGGTGGGTAGATGGATGGATGAATAGATAGATAGATGAATGAATAGATAGGTGGGTGGATGGATGGATTGGTGAAGAGATGGATGGATAAATAGATATATGAATGTATAAATAGATGGATGAGTGGATGGATAGATGATGGATGGATGGATGATGAATGAATGGGTGGATTAATAGATGGATGGATAAATAGATAGGTGGATGTATGAATAGGTGGGTGGATTGATGAGTTGACAGATAGATGAACTGATGGATAGCTGTATAAATAGATGGGTGGGTAGATGGATGGATAGATAAATAGATGGATGTATGAATAGATGGATGGATGGATGGATGGATGGATGGATGGATGGATGGATGGATAAATAAGTAGATGAGTGGACAGATGGATGAATGGATGGATAGATGAATGGATGAATTGATAAATGGATGGATGAATGAATAGATAGATGGATGTATAAATAAATGGATGATTGGATGGATAGATGACGGGCAAATAGGTGAATGATGGATGGATCAGTTAATAGATGGATGGATGGATGGATGGCAGATGGGTGGATGAATGGATGGATGGGTGGGTGGATAGATGGATGGGCTAACAAGGATCTGAACTAGGGTAGTGGGAGTAGAGGCAGCGAAGAAGGAACAGGCACAAGAGGCATTTCTTCAGTGAGACTGAAGGTCTTAATGTCGATTTAATGCATAGGGTGAAGAAGAAAGAGAGCCAGAGGCTGACTCCCAGGGCTTGCCATTGCCTAGGATCAAATACAAGAGAAGGAGCACATTCGGGCCAAGGGAGATCCACTTAGTTTGAAACAGACTGAATTTAAGACAGAGTGCCCTGTCCACGGGATCTTAAGAGGAGCTTCCAGTTTCTCTTTATGAGGAAGAAGGAGAGGAAATAGGAGAGCTCTGAAGTCATCTGCTTGGAGCTGCTGGTGGTGATGGCTGGGATGGCCTGAGGGTAACATGCAGAGACAGAGGGGGCCTGAGGCAGAGGTCTGGGAATGCTGACATTTGAAGGGTGAAGAGGATAAGAGGAGGCGTGGGGAAATCAAGAGAAGGGTTGGAATGTATGAAGAAAACCAGGAGCATCTGATGCCATGGCAGGCAGCAGATGAGGACATTTCTAGAGGAAAGTGCTTACCAGGCAAGCAGTAGAGAGCAGCGGAAAAATGGCAATGGAGTGAGAGTTCTAAGGGTATTGGTGTTTTTTTTTTTAATTATAGCTGCTGAAGACTGCTCAGGTATGGTGTGGGGCAGGATTTCTCAAGCTCAGCACTGTCAACATCTTGGATGAGAGAATTCTTTGTGGTGGAGTTGTCATGTGCATTGGAGGATGTTTCGTAGCAATCTAATGCATGACTACTAAATCCCAGCAATCTAATCCCTGGGCTCTACCCACTAGATGCCAGTAGCACCCTCTCCCTCAGAGGTGTGACAACCAAAATCACCTCCAGACATTGCCAAATGCACCCTAAGAGACAAAATTGCCAGGTGGAGAAGCAGTCCTGTGTGGATAGGAGAAGGCGTGGAGGACAGTTTTGTCCCCAGCAGCCCCAGGGCAGCAAGGCAGCTGTCCCACCACCACCTCCCCAGCAGGGCCCATTGAGGGTCACGGGGGAAGCAGGGAAGCAGAAGCTGTCTGTCCATTGTGTGTGGCCCAGTGACCCTGTTCTGACTGAGCACAAGAAGAGCCCCTGCCTAGCAGAGGCGACCCAAAAACCAAAGCTTTTATCCTCCCGGGCAAATCCCTCCCCACTGCCTCCCAAGATGCTTGCAGCTCCAGTTCCTGCCAGCCCTGCCCCTCCTGTCCTTGGATGCCTCCCATTTCAAGTCTCTCTCTCTCTCACTCAGTGATTCCTGCATTCGTTCATCAATATTCTCTGCACACCTATAAGCTTGGAGGAACTTACCTTTCCTCTTTCTCCTAATCCTGGTCACATTTCTCTCCTTTTCTGTGTTTATCTTTTCCCCTCTCTTTCCCTCCCTTCATTCTTTTTATTACTTTTATTACCTTCCCTCTGTTTCTTTCTCTCACACACACGTTCTTTTTCTCTCTCCTCCTCTCCTTCTTTCTCTGTCTTTTCTCTGAGCTTCCATCTGTCTTTCCACCGCTTCCCTCTCTGCCTGTTCCCTCCTCTCCTCATGCACATGTGTGTTTGGATGGGACAGGCCTCCTCTCCTCTGCATCTTGTTCCATCTTTCTGTGGGCAGTTCTCTGTCTTAACAGCTTTTAACCTGCTTTGGTCTTGAGCTCACTACCGTTTTCCATTTTTCAGATGGTTAGAGAGCACCTACCATCTTCTAGATGCGGGAGATACGTGCATCAATAGGACCATCAAAGAGTGGGTAGTTGAGTTGGCTGATAGTCAAATGACCACATAGACTCACGTTAACTAAGGGCTTTAGCTTACTAAAGGCCAGGGACAGCTTGGGTGCTTTCATAGGCGTAAAGTTGTCTTTTCTATCACGGTACGGGAAAGAGATGCTATAGCCAACCCCATCTGCAGGTGGAGATCCTGAGGCAAGGAGGTGTGAGCTAGCTTATTGGAAATTACATAGCCAGCAAGTAGCAGTGCAGTGCTTCCAGTTGAAGCCTGTATGTCCTCTTTTTCCTTTTTTTTTCCTTTTTTTTTTTTTTTTAAACAGAGTCTTGCTTTTTAGACCAGGCTGGAGTACAGGGGCGTGATCTCGGCTCACCGAAACCTCTGCCTCCCAGATGCAAGCAATTCTTGTGACTGAACCTCCTGAGTAGCTGGGATTACAGGCACATGCCACCACACCCGGCTAGTTTGTATATTTTTTAGTAGAAATGGGGTTTCACCATGTTGGCCAGGCTAGTCTCAAAACTCCTGACCTCAAGTGATCCACCTGCCTTGGCCTCCCAAAGAAGCCTATATGCCCTCTTAACCACTATGCCCTCGGCATCACTAAAACAAAATGTTAGGTGCTAGGATGTAGCTACTTGCCTTTGAACTTCTCCCAAGTAACCTTTATCTCTGCAGAGGCAGGAGAATGTCTTTTAAAAGTCTTATTTCTGGCCAGGCGCTGTGGCTCATGCCTGTAATCTCAACACTTTGAGAGGCCGAGGTGGGCAGATCACCTAAGCTCAGGAGTTCGAGACCAGTCCGACCAACATGGTGAAACCTCACCTCTACCAAAAATACAAAGTTAGCTGGGCATGGTGGCCCATGCCTGTAATCCCAACTACTTAAGAGGATGAACAGGAGAATAACTTAAAGCCCAGAATGCAGAGGTTGCGGTGGGCCATGATCGCATCATTGCACTCCAGCCTGAGCAACTCCATCTCAAATAATAGTAACAATGATAAAATAAATCCTATTCCCAGCACCTAGCAAGATGTTTGATGCATACTCAGTAAAAATCTAAGCCCTATTATTGTGTTGCCAGCCCCATAGGCAGCTGTTATTGTTCTAATAGGGAGACAGGCCCAGGGTGGGTTATCTAAGATCACACAGCTTGTAGGTGGTAGAGCAGAATTTGAACTTGGGTCCACCTGTCTCTAAAGATGGGTTTCCTCCCATGCTTCCACACTGCCTCTCTTGATCAGAAAAATACAAGGAGCTCAGAACATGTCCTCCACTCCCTGGGTACCTTTGCTGGTTAGAAGCCAACTTGCTGTCTTGTGGGAAAGGACAGCCAATTTCTCTCTGTTCCCCCTGAGTTCTGGGGACCCCAGACCTTAGTGTGGTGAAGGTGAGGGTTGGGGCCTGGTGGGAGCTGTAGACTCATGCAGATTCTGGTCCCCACACACAGATGCTGTGGGTGAGATAGAGCCGTGGCACAGGAACTGCATAGCCTACACAAGCCCCTGGAGCCCTTGTTCCACCACCTGCGGCCTGGGGGTCTCCACTCGGATCTCCAATGTTAACGCCCAGTGCTGGCCTGAGCAAGAAAGCCGCCTCTGCAACCTGCGGCCATGCGATGTGGACATCCGTACACTCATTAAGGTGGGTCCAGAGCAGGGGTGGACGTCTGGACTTCACAAGCAGACAAATCTGGGTTTGAGTCTGGCTCCTGAACTTCCTCGTGGGAAGCATTTGTAAAGTGGGAATATTGTAAAGTGGGAACAGTTAAGCTCACTTAGTAGATCTAGTGTAACAGCTGTTTGGGATAATGCAGGTCAGCAGATTGGTGCACTGTAAATTTCACTCAATGGAAGCTTTGGTAGGCATCATATTATTAGAATCAGGATCACTCCAGGAAAACCTCAGGGACCCTCAGGAGTGGTCTTCTGTAATGATTCTGAGGGATCCTTACCAATTTCTATCCTCCCTTCACTCCCATGCCAACCCACTCACACAGAGCAGCCACAATGGGTGATATAGGGAGCACTAAATGAGGCTCAGGACCCTTAGAGTCAAATGTCTACTTGCATTAATTGCATGTGACTGTGGCCAATCTCTGCTCATCACTGAGCCCCCATTCCCTCATCATTAAGATATTGGAGTTGATCTCTGAAATGCCTTTCAGCTTTAAGAGTCCAAGATAATTGGCCGGGCGCGGTGGCTCAAGCCTGTAATCCCAGCACTTTGGGAGGCCGAGACGGGGGGATCACAAGGTCAGGAGATCGAGACCATCCTGGCTAACACGGTGAAACCCCGTCTCTACTAAAAAATACAAAAAGCTAGCCGGGCGAGGTGGTGGGTGCCTGTAGTCCCAGCTACTCGGGAGGCTGAGGTAGGAGAATGGTGTAAACCCGGGAGGCGGAGCTTGCAGTGAGCTGAGATCCGGCCACTGCACTCCAGCCTGGGTGACAGAGCGAGACTCTGTCTCAAAAAAAAAAAAAAAAAGAGTCCAAGATAATTAAAATAAAGCATCAAAGAAAATTGGGCCACATTCGCTTGAGCCCCAGCTTCAGAGTTAAAAGTGGATCTCATTTATCTAATTCAAGTCTCCCTCACTCATGCCTTAGGAGTGGTCAGCCTTTTGTCACATGAAAATCAAAGCAAAAAAACAAAAAATTCAATAGTTATTCCATTTTTGGAATGCTGATGGTTTCTTAGGGATGCTGAGGCCAGGGTTGCCTCTGGTGTAAAACAAGCAGCACAGCTCCCTGTGATCCTCTTCAGACATCCAACATCACTGCTCATCCCCTAGACACCTTCTCCAGTCATCTACATACTGATCAACTGGATCCATTTTTCGTCTTCCTTCTCCTTTTTCTCCTTTTCTTTCTTCTTCTTCCTCTCTGATTATTTTTCCCTGTAATACTAGCTTTTGTATTTTCTGCACTTGGTATACAGTAAGCATTCCATAGACATCTCTTAACTGAAAACATACGTGGAAAATGTACCAACCGCAGCAAATTAGAGCAAAGGTCCTAAGCTGAGTGAGATGGCTCTACCATTACTGGACCAGATAATGCAAGTCCAAGCCAATTTTGATTTCTAACCAATTTTTTTTCCAGAATTATGTACCCTCAGAGAGTTTCCCAAATTGGGCAAGCTTCATGCCGCCATACAGCCTAGATCTAGCATGGTGCTGTACACAGTAGACCCTGAGAACCCTTAATCCAATGGATTTACTCTGTGCCTACTCTGTACTAGGCATGGAATTATACCACAGAGACACAGAAAGAACAGCAAATCTCAAGTGGCCCATAGCCCAGTGGAAAGTAGAGTTACCTTTTAATAATGTAAATCCATTTGAATATATTGCATATTAAAGGTGTGTGTGAAAGACCACGAGAGGCAAAGGCGGGCAGGGAAGTTAGGGCAAAGCATGTCCCCTGAGCATGGAGTCCCGATGCCAGTTCTGCCACTAGCTAGACAGGGGAACTTGCTTGGATGAAGTAGCTACACAGGCTCCCCATGTTGGTGAAACCACGATGAATGGCCATAGGCAAGACAAAAATGCAGGACAAAAGAGAAACTGCAGGCTGTGAGATACAACCCAAACAAAACATGTTCCTCTGTGGTCCTCCATTTACCCCTGTACAGTACACTGGATCTCACTGTGTTTGCTGTTGTCCCTCCTTGCTTGAGGATGCTGTGAAGCTGAAAGTAAGGTGGAATGCTCCCACACAGTGAGGAGGGAAAAACTGGGGGCTCAGGGAAAGAAGGTGATTGTCCATTCTCTGAGCACCCCCACTGAAAGCGCCTTTCCTTTCCTTCAGGCAGGGAAGAAGTGTCTGGCTGTGTACCAGCCAGAGGCATCCATGAACTTCACCCTCGCCGGCTGCATCAGCACACGCTCTTATCAGCCCAAATACTGTGGAGTTTGCATGGACAGCAGGTGCTGCATCCCCTACAAGTCCAAGACCATCAACGTGTCCTTCCAGTGTCCTGATGGGCTTGGCTTCTCCCGCCAGGTCCTATGGATTAATGCCTGCTTCTGCAACCTGAACTGTAGGAATCCCAATGACATCTTTGCTGACTTGGAATCCTACTCTGACTTCTCAGAAATTGCCAACTAGGCAGGCACAAATCTTGGGTCTTGGAGACTGACCCAATGTCTGTGAAGCAGTCAGCCCTATGGTCAATAACTTTTCACCATTGAGCCTTATTTTGTCAATTTCCCACTCATTCCTAGTTACCCTGATCTGGACCCTTGGCCTCCTTTTCTGTCTCTAACCACCCAAAAGACCCATGATGGTGCTGATCAGGCCCATACTATGAGTTTTCTCCTTGACATCATTCAGCATCTACTCCAAAGAAAAATGCCTGTCTCTAGCTGTTCTGGACTATACCCAAGCCTAATCCAGCCTTTCCAAGTCACTAGAAGTCCTGCTGGATCTTGCCTAAATCCCAAGAAACTGAATCAGGTAGACTTCTAATATCACCAATTTCTTCTTTAGATGCCAAACCACAAGGATCTTTGGGTCCATTCAGATGGATAGATGGAATTTGGAACAATAGAATAATCTGCTATTTGTAGCCTGCCAAGAGGTACTGTAATGGGTAATCGTGACGTCAACACACCAAAACTATCCTGATTCCAAATATGTGTGCACCTCAAGGTCATGGAACATTTGCCAAGTGAGGTGAATAGTTGCTTGATTTTGATTTTTAATGGAAAGTTGTATCCATTAACCTGGGCATTGTTGAGGTTAAGTTTCTCTTCAGCCCTACACTGTGAAGGGTACAGATTAGGTTTATCCTAGTCAGAAATAAAATTTGATAAACATTCTTATTGATGGGAAAAGCCCCCAGTTAATACTCCAGAGACAGGACAAGGTCAGCCCATTTCAGAAGGACCAATTGACTCTCACACTGAATCAGCTGCCAAATGGCAGGGCTTTGGGTACTTGGCCAGGCTCTTCCTTGAACCTTCTCCCTTGTCTGGCTTGGGGCTCGTAGGAATTGGTAAGGCCTCTGGACCGGCCTGTCTGGCCCCTGAGAGTGGTGCCCTGGAACATTCCTCTACTCTTACAGAGCCTTGACAGACCCAACTGCAGACCATGTCAGACCCACTGAAATGACCAAGACAGGTTCAGGTAGGGGTGTGGGTCAAACCAAGAAGTGGGTCCACTTGGTAGCAGCCTGGGGTGACTTCTAGAGCTGGAAGCTGTGGGACTTCAAGGGCCCCCGTGCTCAGGGCACATCTATTGCAGAGACTCATTTAACAGCCTTTGGTTCTGCTGACCAAATGGCCAGTTTCCTGGTATGAAGATAGAGGTTTACCAGTTGTTTAGAAACAGAAATAGACTTAACAAGGGTTTAAACCTGAAGAGGTTGAAGCTAAAAGGAAAAGGTTATTGTTAATGAATATCAGGCTATTATTTATTGTATTAATAAAATATAATATTTACTGTTAGAATTCTTTTATTTAGGGCCTTTTCTGTGCCAGACATTGCTCTCAGTGCTTTGCATATATTAGCTCACTGAATCTTCTCGACAATGTTGAGAAGTTCCCATTATTATTTCTGTCCTTACAAATGTGGAATGGAAGCTCATAGAGGTGAGAAAACTCGACCAGAGTCACCCAGTTGGTGAGTGGGAAAGTAGGATTCAGATAGAAATTGGACTGTCTTTATTATTAACCCATATTTCCCCCCTTTTTTTTTAGAGCTTCCAGATGTGTCAGAATAGGAAAATAGGAAAACATACTGGAATAAGTGGCTTTTTTTCACTGTCATTTTTCCCTCTTATTGCCTTTCTAGCTCCTTTTTAAAAGACAAGAATATCTGATTTTCTGATAATTTAGGCTCTTAAGCATCAAAAAATCATGGGACACACAAAAATCCACAAATCCCCTATAGCTTCTCCCCTCTCTCCCATCAGAACCAGCTCTCATCACACATTTAAAAGATGATTCTGTTTACCCAGTGCTGCATGTTGAATGTTGTGTAGTTATTCACAGGGAATTCTGTGCAGTGTGCAGAGAGACTCCTAAACAGGAAAAGGACTGGGAATATGTCCTCCTTATTATCACCTCCCCAAAACCTAGTCCAGTGCAAGTCACACAGTGGTGCTCATTAAATACTTGATGAATACGGGAAGCTGTGCTTGTGTTCCTACTTTTATTCGAAGCTCTCTTCTTCCAAAGCTACATGAAAATATAATTTTAACAGTCAAAATTTTATATTAAGTGCCTTAGCAAAAGAGACATTTAATATTTTAAAGAAATGTGTATGTATATATACATATATTTGTATATGCATATACAAGAATTCTTGTATAAAGAGAATTCACCCCATGAATGATCTCTTCTGTAAGTCAGTGTGAATCATATTAGATTCCCTTAGAGTGAAAACACCTGCCATCTACAAATTACAAGGCTGGATAACAGCTCACTCCATTTGAAATTCAGTGAAAACCCAAGAGCTAGGTTCTTACTGAATTTGCATCTCAGTTTGGGAAACTGAACTTAGCTTTCAAAGATCATAGGAAGTCGGATTGGAGAAACTAGGGATTATTCTGGCAATGGGTGGAAGAAGGTGGTCAGAATAACCCAGTCGCCACTGGTTTTGAGAAATGGAACTATCTTATGCAGAGCCCAGAGGGCAAGTCTCAGACTCATGTGTTGAAGTCATGGAGAAGGAAATTTGGATCCAATGTAATGAAGCTCTTTCTAAGTCAGAATTTCCCTGCAATGGTGTGGCCGGATTCAATAAAAATTAAGAATAATACATACAATGGAAAAAATCTCCATTGATTGTTTACTCGGTGCCAAGCACTATGCTAAGTTGTTCATTATCTTATTTGTTTCAGCAATTTTGAGTATGCGTCTCTTCACTATTTTATAAATGGAATATCTGGGACTCAGATTTTCTGAGAAGTCAGCACCCAAAAAGTTAGAGCCCAAACACCAGCTTATTCTATCAGCCCTTGCTCTTGCAGAGGCCTCTAGAAAAGACCTGAATGACTCCTATTGGAGAATCATATCTACAAGGGGCTTCAAATAGACCAAATAGATCATCACCTCTCTGGTCCCTTGTTAACTATATGTTCTGAGACAAAGAATAGGTACCCTACGGGTTAGTTAACCTTGGCTGAGGAAATTTACATTAGTACTTAGAGTGAATTACTCAGGTGTGCTTAGGTGTGCAACAGGGAGGGAGATCTGAATTCACCAAATTAAATCTTGCTAAACCTTATTATAAGCACTTGATGAGCGCTTAGCATACACCAAGCCTTGTGGAAGGTGCTTTCCTGCCATATCTCATTTAATCTTCACAGCAGACCTACAGAAAATGACACTATCATCTGAGTCTCACAGAAGTTTAATAGTTTACTCAAGGTCTTACCAGCTAGTGAACAGCAGACCAAGACTGGAAACCCAGGATAGTCTGATACTTGAGCCATCTCTTCTTGTGCTATGCCTAGTTATTCTGTCCCCAAATCAGAAGGCATGACCTTTATAAGAGGCGCTTTACTGACAATAGCTGCAATTTTAACTTTGAAAATGATTCAGAGTTATCAAAGATAGTAGACTCAAATGATATGATTGTCTGTAATCTTGCTAGCCTTGTACTATGTGTCCGTAGCAATTACAGGGAAGTAATCTAGCTGCTGACTACTACGCTGAACTATGTCACTGCTTCTTACAAACTTGTCTTGATGCAAAGCAGCCACAGTGATAACCCTGCATACCTGGGAATCATAACAGTCAACTATGTATCTCTGTGTGTGTATATATATGTATGTATATATCTATTTTCAAACTGTGATCTAATATTTAAATATTCCTACTGCCGTTTTTGTGACTGAAGAACTACACATGAGGAAACGTCTTAGAATTTTCCAATAGAAGAAAAATAACCCTTGGGCAATCTGTCATGTTTCACAACAGTCCTCGTTTTTCTCGTGATTTGTGCAGTGGGGAAAGTGTTTGCTCAGTGTGAAGGGTTTCATTGCTCAATTTCTCTGTGTAAGGCTTTTCTCCTTAGGGGAATAAACCATCAGCAAAGTCACGTACTGGATTTGGTGGCTTCTCTTGTACCTGCAGTTGTTGTGAGCCAGTGATGGAGCATTGAGCACGTTCAATAAATGTGCAGATGGTGGAAACGAGGTCCCAGACACTTTATACAGTGACATTAAAATGGCTAAAAACGTTTGGAAATGGGTTTAGAAACACAAAGTTTAGAACTCAGAGAAGACAAGGGCTGCCAATGTATCCGGGCTGGAAGACACCTCATGTAAATATAAAGTGAAATTTTTGGCATTCATTCATTCACTCACTCACATATTCAGTGTCTTTCTACATCCCCAACGAGACTGAGTACCGTGAGGTCAGGGACTATAGCTGCTTCCTCTGAGCCTAGCTCAGAAGCAGACACATGTCAAGAACTGAGTAAGCAAGGATCGGATGGATGGACAGAATATCTATTGCCAGCTGCCTTAGGAACCAAGAGGAGGAAAAAGAAGCATAAGGAAGGGTGCAGATGCAATGGAAACAGTCCTGACTTTGGGCCTCAAATGGATCTTGATATCCTTTTTTCCTTACTAGGCCCATCTGAGCCTCAGTTTCTCCAGCTGTGAGATGTAGAAAATGATTGTACCTACCCCTCAGTAGGATGCATATTTCATACAAAATTTTAAAATAGAGCTTAGAATACTAAGCACTTAATAAACTTAGAACATTAAGCACCTACTAAACACATCTATTATCAACTGAGTTTCTTCATAAACTGGGGGTAATCAGCAAGGCTGTAGTAAGAATTAATGTCAATGTGCGTGTTTGTATATTTAATTTATTTAGCCCTTATTTAAAATAGCAAATGTAAAGAAAACTATCTATACTCAGTTATAGTGTCACTAGCTATACTCAGTTGAATGCTCTTTTACCTCAGCCATAGACTGCTGAGCCCCTTAATTTTTTGCTTTTTATGTTTTCATGTTATGCTGTCACTTGATTTAAAACCCCGCTTCTCTAAAGCAGGAAAGGTGTGTTACTTCTCTATGACTCCCAAGCCTGACACAGCACACAGCGTATGCTGAGCTGTATGAACAGATGTGCAGATGGATGGGGCAGATGAAGTGAATGCCTCTTTTGATACCTCTTGGCCAAATCCCTCTCATCCACTTGCCCCCAGAACACATGATGAGAGTATAAAAAGTCAAGGGGAGGCTCCATTCCAATAAAAATATAATCGTCACACGAATTCTTTCTAGGAACACCTCTATCCTGAAACATATCGATTTCAAAATTGGAACTTAGATCATGGTGTCCTGTGGGTGCCTCAGATTAAGATGAATGTATAGATGTTAGGGCAATTTTTTTAGGATATCAGGTGGCTGAATTGGGGGGGAAATGGGACTTAGGGGAAATGGCCAGAGCATTTCATTATGAAGCATTTTCTTTTCAAAAGCATATTGCAGAGATGCCAGTGTTCTCCATCACCCCTACTGACAAAATCGGAATGCAAAGGCATCCTCTGTATTCAGAGAACCAAAAATTCTAGTTGAATCTGGTTCTTTCTAAATGTAGGAATGAGCAAAAATGACTTCTGAGGAGACAAACAAGCTGTCACGAAGCCCGTGCACTGTTTCATGTATTTTATTCTGTAACGAATGTCTCCAGATCTCCAGCCTAAACCTCACTGCTCTTGTTTTTCACACAACCCTAACAATGTAGATTTCTTAGTCCATTCCGTAAAAAGGGAGAGGAAGCTGCCCGAAGCAGGCTTATTGATAGCAGAGGCCAGCCCGGCAGCAGAGGAGAAGGTGGAAAAATTAAAAGCCAGATGAAAGATATAAAAGCAGGTCATCTAAGTCCGAGTGGGACTATGTAATAATGGAGGGACAAACAGCCGCCACAGTCAGTAACAACCTTACGGGCATCCACAGTCTTAGTTAGTCCCAGGAATTTACTGATGCTCCACAATCCCAAGACATCAATAAGTGGGGGCGTGAGTCATGTGCTCAGTGAATGGTTTTAAAAGACAACAAGACAGCAAGGGATTTAATCCATTTTAGAAATGACTGGGCAAGTGATTTATTCTCTCTGAGCCTTGGTTTTCTCATCTATATGAAGCAAGGAAAACTCCTCACAAATAAATAATAAAAAGCTGAAATAATCTATAAAGCACACTAAATATTATTAAAGAAAGTATGTATCTGTTAATTTAACAAAAATCTCCTATTATGTGCTTTGCTCTATGCTGGTCCCGTCGATACAGAAGAAATCTCACCAGCCTGGCCAACATGGCGAAACCCCGTCTCTTCTGAAAATACAAAAAATTACCCAGGCATGGTGGTGCACCTGTAGTCCCAGCTACTTGGGAGGCTAAGGTAGGAGAATCACTTGAACCCGGGAAGCGGAGGTTGCTGGGAGCCCAGATCACACCACTACACTCCAGCCTGGGTGACAGAGCAGGAGTCCACCTAAAAAAAAGGAAGAAGAAAGAAGAAGAAAGAAGAAAGAAGAAAGAAGAAAGAAGAAGAAGAAGAAGAAGAAGAGGAAGAGGAAGAGGAAGACGAAGAGGAAGAAGGAGAAGGAGAAGGAGAAGGAGAAGAAGATGCCTAGTTTGCGGGAAAAAGGACACCCACAGTGACATGTGTTACAAATGCTAGATGTCCCATCTCTGCGTGGTGATGCCTGCCTCCTGGGGAGGGCTGGGCATTCCGCAGACAATTCTCAAAGCAGGGATGAGAAAGGGCATATTCTGCCACAGTGAGCTTTGCTGTCAATGGGCTTAATCATGCAACAGATACGCCCAATTCATCGCCACAACGACATCAATTACTCAGACACCGCTGCATGTATGTGGGGGGAAGGGCGCAGGAGCAATGTGAGCCCAGTCACAGTTAATTAGACAGGGAGTGGCACCTGAGTAGAGCTGGACCAATGAGATTCTTCCCCTTAAGAGACAGAAAGACCCGATTAGTTTTGGGTTCAAGAGCCAAAAGGTCAGGTAGCCCCTGGGTTAGGGCCACCATTTTATGCTTCAGAGTTACAGAAAAATCTGATCTTAGAAAGGAGATGGCTAACTCCTCCCCAATCCTGTCTCCCACCCCATAGGGCCGAGCCTCACCTTCTGCTCTTGGATTCCAGGTGGGACGCTGGCGAAGGGTTTCCACGTAGCCTAAGAAGCCCAATATAAATACGTAAGCCAATGGATTTAGGCCAGATCTAGGGGTTAACCCAATGACTTTCTTAGGGAAACTGAAAAGGGCCAAGGACAGACCCTGTACATGCTAATCTCAGCACACACTTGGCCTCCCAGGGGCTGCTGAAACCCAAGAATCGGAAGATTTGAAACCAAAACAAGCAGCTAGGAGACCAGAATCAGATCCCCAGCTGGCCAGACAGACTTTGGGTATGTATCTCTAAATAGCACTGACACATGTAAACACCTGCAACAGTTCCTTCCTCGCCGAAGCCAGACCACAGCAGGTCTCGGTGCCACATTGACTCCTCAAAGCTGGCACAACTTCCCTGCTGTGATGCTTCCTCGCCATTTCCTCCACCACCTACTTTATCTTAGTTCCCGTCTTACACAGGACACAAAGTCGGAAAGACACTTCTTATGTTTGTTGAATAATCATGAGCCGATATGCTCCTCCCTCCCCTGACTTTAAACAGGGCTTCTTAACCTGGGGTCCCTGGGCCCTCCAAGAATCTATGTACAGAATCCAGAGGGCCCTGTTCTCAGATAGTGAAAAAAAATGCATCTTTGTTGTTCCTAACCACTAATTGCAACTTAGCGTTTCCTTCTATCTAAATGTAGGCGACAAATCCTAATAGTATCAGCAGCTGTAATCCAGATAATCCTCTTATTTCCATTGCAGCAGACAGCTCAAAGTACAGGACTTGGAAATTGCAGCGATGTTGAGGTCTGCTTCCACATTACTGCTGAAGAAGTGCATGTGACTAGGTCACACAATAGTCACATTTGGATAATTATACTTCTCTGTAAGTGGCTTTTTTAGTCTTATGTATTTTATTTTACACATTTAAAACTCTTCAGAGGAGGAGTCTGAAGTCTTCTCTAACTTATCAGTGGGGCCATCCATGGCACAAAGAAGCCCAAAGACCCTGCCTTCCCCTCAGCCCCTGCTGGGACAGGATGCAGTTGTAAAAGCTATCACTCCAGGCTCACGTCCTGCCACGCACAGCTCACAAGGTCATCTGCCCAGGTCTACACTGCACGTTCCTCACAAAGACACGTAACAGGCTGGATGCAGTGGCTCACTCCTGTAATCCCAGCACTTTGGAGGCTGAGGCAGGTGGATCACTTGAGATCAGGAGTTCAAGACCTGCCTGACCAACATGGTGAAACCCCGTCTCTACTAAAAGTACAAAAAATTAGCTGGGTGTAGTGGCACATGCTTGTAACCCCAGTTACTCCGGAGGCTGAGGCAGGAGAATCGCTTGAACCCAGGAGGTGGAGGTTGCAGCGAGCCGAGATCATGCCATTGCACTCCAGCCTGGGTGACAAAGGCAAAACTCCATCTAAAAAAAAAAAAAAAAAAAGACGCATACCATCCACCCTCAGTGCTGGTGCCCAAACTGGCCCCTCTGCTGGGAACGCCCTCTCACCCTTCTGTGCTGAGGTGATGTCCCCACCTTCTTCCAAGTCTAGATCCTAAACAGCAGGGCTGTGAACTACGGCACATCCACCTGTTGCACGATGGTGCAGACTTCGAAAGTGTTTACAGCTAAACATTTTACAAAGCCTAAGAAATTCTTCAAGGGAAGTGAAGAAAAACCAACATAGAGAATAGCATGAGAGCTGTTCTCAGTGGGGGCCTGTCCTTGAGCGGGGGCTACACTTAGTGACTTGCTTCTGTGAAAGGAAAATCCTCGGGTCCCCAAAATCGCTCAGCTAAAGGGGAATGTCAAGTTGGAAATGGCTCAGGGCAAACCTGCCTCCCTTTCTATTCAAAGTCATCCCTCTGCTCCCTGAGACAGATGTATGTTCTGATTGCCTCCTTCGGAAAGACTTATCAGAAGCTCAAAAGAATAGAACTATCCTGTGTCCAAGTGTTCTCATTGTTCAATTCCCACCTATGAGTGAGAACATGCGGTGTGCACATGTGCCCTAGAACTTAAAGTATAATACATACATACATACATAAAAAGAATACAACCAACTGTCTCTCACCTACCTGAGACCTGGAATTCCTCTCCCTTCTTCTAGTTGTCCCTGCTTCTGGATGGAACCTTTGTATGGTTCTTACATGTATGGATTGATGTCTGTGTCTCCCTAAAATATATAAAACCAAACCGTGCCCGGACCACCTTGGTCACAGGTCGTCAGGACCTCCTGAAGCTGGGTCACAGGTGCACGTCCTCAGCTTTGGCAAAATAAACTTTCTAAATTAACGGAGAACTGTCTCAAATTCTGGGGGTTCACGCTTCCAAAGAATGAATATGGAGAAGTAGAAAGGGTAACTTGACGACGGAGAAATCTGGCAAAAACTACCCCAGCTAGGCCATCACCATTAATCCCATTGGCGATAAACGACAGTGATAGTGTGTGGCCTGGATATGATGTGAGAAGCAGGACAAATCACCTCTATGGGCTTCCCCGAAAAACCCACAGCCCCCAGTTGTACCATGAGAAGAACTACGTACAAACCGCAGTGGAGAAACCTGCAATAGAATGCCTGACTAGTGCTTCTCAACACTGTCAAAGAAAAAGGAAACTCTGGCCAGTCAAGGTGGCTCACACCTGGAATCCTAGCACTTTGGGAGGCCGAGGCGGGTAGATTGCCTGAGCTCAGAAGTTGTGAGACCAGCCTGGCCAACACGGTGAAAACCCATCTCTACTAAAATACAAAAAAAATTAGCTGGGCGTGGCAGCCTGTGCCCGTAATCCCAGTTACTTGGGAGGGTGAGGTAGGAGAATTGCTTGAACCTGGGAGGTGGAGTTGCAGTGAGCTGAGATCGCGCCACTGTACTCTGGTCTGGGCAACAGAGTGAAACTGTCTGAAGGAAAAAAAAAAAAAAAAAGGAAAATCTGAGAAACTGTTACAAGCCAGAGGAAGCTGAGCATGACAACAAAACGTAATGGGGTGTCCTGGATGGGATCCTGGACAGAAAGAGGACATTAGGGGAACCCCAGTGAATTCTCAATATGGCTCAGGGCTTAGTTAACAGCAACGTCCAACTGATCTCCTGGTTGTGACAAGTATGCAGTAACATCAGGTATTAATGACAGGGGTCACTGAGTACAGGCTATATGGCAACTCGCTGTATTCTTTGCAACTGTCTGTACATTTTCAACTAATCTTAGTTAAAATAAGAGGTTATACTAAAATCTTTTAACTTTTTTTTAATGTAGAATAGAAAGCAAGCATTACAATGGTTGTCATTGGGCATGAGAAAAGGAATGGTCTTTGCACATACATTTTTTTGTAATCCAAACAAAATGTAGCCTGGGTACAGTGACTCACGCCTATAATCCCAGCACTCTGGGAGGCCTAGGTGGACGGATCCCTTGAGGTCAGGAGTTCAAGACCAGCCTGGCCATGGCAAAACCCCATCTCTACTAAAAATAAAAAATAAACATAAAAATAAATTATCTGGGCATGGTGGCGCATGCCTGTAATCCCAGCTACTCAGGAGGCTGAGGCAGGAGAACTGCTTGAACCTGGGACGCAGAGGTTGCAGTGAGCCAAGATCGTGCCACTTGACTTGAGTCTGGGTGACAAACTGAGACTATTGTCTCAAAAAATAAAAATAAATGTTAAAAATAAAAAAGCTGTTTTCCTCAAATTATAGGTTGAAAAGTTTTATCCTCTTATCACTGTGCTGTCTAAGCTATTGGTCACTTGAAGTGCAGCTGGTCTGAAAGGGCCGTTGAGTGTGAAAGACAGACTAGAGTTCCCAGAATGAAAAAGGAATGCAAAAGACCTGCGCAATAGTTTTTATGGCAGTGGTAATATTTTAGACATCTTGAGATAAATGTATTATTAAAATTAATTTCGTCCATTTCTTTCTACTTTTGAAAACGAGGCCACCAGGAAATTAGAAGTAACATATCAGCTGACTTAAATTTCTGCTGGACGTGCTGCTCTGAAGCAAAGAATTCCAGAGATGAGGGGCTGGGGCCCCCTAGGTGTCAAGGATGGGCAACCCCCAGTGAAACAGCCATCCCTGCACTGTAATGTTTCACACACACAATCTCTCAGGGACACAGAAAAGACACAAGCCGCTGCAAAGTTACAAATTTATTGGTCTGGAAATAAATACAAATATCTCATTAAGAAACTCCTCTGAAGGCTTGTGCACAATAGTTTCCCATCTGTACTCAGCCTCTCTTGCCCCGATCCCCGACTTTTCTGCGCAAGGCCAGGGAAGGCCTCCAAGGTGATGGGCGGCAGGTAACGAGTCATTGCCTCTCATGCCACCTGGAAGGCTGGACTACTTCTTCCTTCTCCCAACCGCGGGGTCCCAGAAATCCTCGGGCCCCAGCGGCTGACTTACAATGCTCAACTCACTCTGACCAAACTTCCTATGAGAAAATCCACGGTGAGCCAAAATGAAAAGTACAAGGCAGTAGTACAGGAGCCTGGCAGCTGCGCTGGCCGCCCAGAAACGTCAGTGGTGCTGCCCCATTCGGCGAAAGGTTAGGGAGCAGGAAAAGAGGAAGCAGAAGAGGGAAGGGAAGTCCCATGGAATACGTATTCCAGAATCCTTACATTTTCTCAGCCAGCGCTCCCCACATGAGTTCCCACCCCCACCCACACAAGAATAAAGAGTTCTGAGGATCCAAGAACGTGACTCGGTCAGGTAGCTTCAGCTACTGAGTTCACGTTCTAGCCCAGCTGTCGAAGATTGAAAACTGGATTTAACCCAATCACACAAAATTCCTGGAACCAAGCTGGGATCCACAGAAATCACAACTGCACTGGATCCCAACACAACCACAAGGAATCCCTTACATCGAGTAACCCCAATTCTGCCCCCACCCCAATGCTTCTATCCCGGCCCCTGAAAGGACACTCATCACAGCCAGGGCAGCTATGGAATGTTTCCCTCCATTCCAAGGAATGCAAAACAAATCTAAATGATCTTCTCCCTGAACAAGAATCATCACTCGCTCACGTATCGGGGTGGGAAGTTGGGCTGTGGAGAAGAGGCAGAAAGCAGAACTAAAGCCTTCAAAAACCATGATGCGCAACATTTGCTGAAACATTTTTCTCTGTAAAGCCAGAAGATTTTGTTGCCTGCTTTTGCTGCACATTAAGAGGATGCTAGAAAAATCAAGCTTGTTTTCTTCTGCATTCAAAGCTTCCTAGATGCACCAACTTTAAAAATCTGTTTCTTCAAGTTAACTGCATAGATTGGTTGTTCCAAATGCCTCTAGCCTCAACATAAATCCCACCTTTTCCCCCTTCCTGTTTTGCCTGTTTCAAAGAGGTCCCTGCACGTCACTATTACCCCCCTCCTGAAATGAGAAAAGGATTTTGTTTCCAGAAACTGGTTCAGTTTCTCCTCAGTTAAAGAGGAAACAGGAAGTGGGCGGCTGGCCTTCTCACCAAGCACCCATTTGAACCAGGATGCTCAGGGCAGCCTAGGCTTGGCTTTGTGAAGTGTGCGCTGCTATGTGTCTTGTTTTTGGCAGTTTGGTGTCTCTGAGGCAGGGGAGGAGAGTGGCAACTCGCCACTGGTTAATGGAAGAGGATGCGAACGCAGAGATGCTTGCTTCCTTCCTCTGGTCCACTGCCACCCAGCCTTTGGAGAGGGCACCCACATAATAAGACCCCATTTGTCTCCACCAGAGCTCACTCTTACAAAATAAGCTTTGGATTAATACCGAGTTAGGCGCAGTGTGGCAGGCAGGGGGCGAAAAGGGGCTGGGGAGGAGGGGGCCGCTACAGAGATCAGAGTCCGGGGGTGGCGGCTGGGCAGGCCGCCTAGCAGGAGACCTCCATGGACTTGGGCCCAGCGTTGTTACCGGCTGCACCCGAGTTGGGGGTGATGTCCAGGTGGGCCCCCTCGCTGGTGTGGGAGCGGCTGCGGGTGCCCTCGCTGGTGTGGGAGCGGCTGCGGGTGCCCTCGCTGGTGTGGGAGCGGCTGCGGGTGCCATCCAGAGAAGTGACGCTGGAACCAGAGGCTGTGCGGGACCGCATCAGGCGGGTCATGCTAGCCGAGGGCACTAGGGGGACAAGAAACAGCCAGTTAGAGGGCAGGAGACTGCCAAGTGAGGAGCCAGGCATGCCCATCCACCAACCACACGCCCTTCTACGTGCCAACCCCAGAGAAGCCTTGATCCCTGCAGCCATCCAGCTGCTGGGCCCCCGTCCTCTCCATGTCCACTCACAGAGAGAGACGGCGAGGCCCATATGAGGGAAAGAACTGCTGCACTCACACCATGAGTGACTTGAACCCAGATCTGGGTCTGCACCCCAATTCTGCCACCTCTTAAAAGCTGTGCAATTTTGAGAGTATCCCCCTAAGCCTCCCTGTTCCCATCTGTAAAGGGATGTTAATACCGACCCCTGGTATCAGCACCCGTGTGTACACCCATGACCCCATGCTGTCCATGATCACTGGAGCAGGGAGGACACCTGGGGTCAGCCGGGCTCGGCCCTGCACATCACACGTGGGGAAATGGAGAGGGGCCACGTGGAAAGTTCCTGGCAGGGCTATTTGTTGTCATCTCTCTTCCCCAAAGAAGCCTGTCAGCCCAGGTGCTAACAAGGGCGCTGCCTATTCTTTGGGATCTTCTCTAAGACCTCAAATGTTCTTGCGCATGGCACGTGCTGATGGGGTGAAATGAGGGGGAACAATCCTGCCCACCTGTACCGGATGAGACAGTGCCCTGCAAGATTCACACCCACCTGAAACTTCAGAAGGGAACCTTATTTGGAAATAGGGTCTTTGCATCTGTAATTAGTTAAGGATCTCGACATGAAACCATCCTGGGTTGACAGGGAACCCTAAACCCAACGACTGTGATGCCCTTACAGAAACAGCACATAGGGATACGCAGGGGAGAAGTCCACGCAAAGACAGAGGCCGAGATTGGAGCGATGCAGCCACAAGCCACGTAAAGCCAAGGATCGCTGGGGCCATCAGAAGCCAGGAAGAGGCAGGGAAGGTTCTTCCATAGTGCTGTTGGAGGCAGCAAGGCCCTGCCCACACCTTGATTTTGGACTTTAGGCCTTCTGAACTTTGAGAGAATGGATTTCTACTGTTTTCAGTCACCCAGTCTGTGGAGCTTTGTTAGGGCAGCTTTAGGAAACTAGTATCCCACCCACCTGAAGCATCATGGCTAGGAGGCCACAAGGAGTCACAGATATCAGCAACAGGGGCAGCTGATCCACACCAAGCATGCAGGGCTTATGTTATCTCCCTGATAGGCACAGGGAGGGGCTTTTGATGGCAGGTACTCCCAAAGAGAATTAATCCTTGCTGAACTATCTTAAAGAGCTAGTTTTGAATTCAGAAAGAATTGGGGTCAATGCCACATCCGCAGCTCACATACTTCCCTGAGCCCCTACTTCTCACCCACAAATCTGGGATTTCTACTGAGGAGGATGAGAAGGACACAGTAAGCACTGATGTCAGGTGTGCAAAGGGTTCATTAAGCCAGTCCCTGCAGTGTGCAGGCGGCCAGTGACCAGTTTCTTTCCTTCTCTTTGGCTGATGCCTTTGAGACCATAGCTCTTCCTGGTTTTTTCCCCCCAAGACCTGCAGGAGGCTTTGGGTTTCTGGAAATAGATGCTGATTTGGGGAGAAAGATGAGGTCTAGCATTCACTTCCTTTTTCTCCAGAACACACTCTCAAGGCAGAAATCCAAACCCTGGCGGGGCCAAGACAAACAGGAGTCACAATTTACACTGTGCAGGGTAAAGCAGGGCTGCCTCACGGCTCTCTCCATGGCTATCTCCAGTGACAGCCTTTGCCTGCAACTTCCGCTGGGGAAAGCAAGCTAGAAAGGCAGGAGCCCCACTGGCAGATAGCTTCTGCTGGAAGAGGGCACCTGGGGATGTGGATCCCGCCTGAGCCTGAGGCATGGAAATCAGACCTGCCAGCCCTGCCTTGCTAGAGCTAATCATGGCTGAGGCCAATGCTAGGACTGCAGTCAGCTTACCAAGCATACTCTTACTATCTACATGGGCAAACAGTTTAAGGAAATGATAAAAGGGATCAGAAGTTCAATACCTTCCTAGTAAGGATGGACACACAAATTATAGTTCCAAAACAGTGGGGTCAGAAGAACCACTAGTCATGTCAGGGCCGGACTATGGCTGACAAGCCCACAGCACCGACTGGCTGCTGTTCAGCTGAGTTACAACTTGCCAGGGTCTGTCCTAGTCCTGGGACAGAACTTCTGGAAAAAAAGGCTGTATGTGTCTAACAAACTGTAACTGCAAAGTAAGAATTAGCGAGTCCCTGAATGATGCTTCCAATGCATCCTCCACTTCCCAAAGCTCATGACTCGAATGTGGCATGCTCCACCTTGAATATAAGCAACTTTGTTAGCCACTTCCACAGAACTTCAGTCTTCAAAGAACTTCCACATATCCGCCCTCTACTCCCTGCTTAGATCCCCGAAGCCTCAGCTTCATCATTGATAAGATGGACTAAGAATATGTCAAAGGAGTACTGTGATAGTTCAATGAGATAAAATAATGTGTTAGTATATCTTTCATCACTGACACCACCTTCATCATTACTATAGCTGGTGGTCTCTTAAAACTTGTGATCAAAATTTTAAAAACTGTTATTGTTTCACTGTTTGTCACTGTCTTGGTGCTTAAAGGGACAGTCCTCATCCTAAACCTCCCAAAACCCCTGGTGTGAAGCAACTTCTGTTCAACAAAGGAGGAAAAATGAGCCTCGCTGGTATAAATGAGAGGCTTGACCTTCCAGGCTGCCACGCGCCCTCCACACACCTAAATGTTTCTTCCCAGAAAGCTGAAGCTGGCCAGGGGGACAGATAATTGCTCATCCAAGCCTGGCTCAGGACAGAGCACTTCCAATTCCAACACGTGCCCTGACCCACTGCACACGAGGAACGCCATACTCACTGTATCCCATGCCCTGCACGAAGTACTTGAAGGCCTCAGCGAGCTTGGCTGGCTGCGAGAGACAGGGAGAGAAAACGCAGTCAGTTGCTGGGGGACCCGATCACCCGAGGCCACAGGGTGTGTGCCTGTGGTCACCTTCATTTGAGAGCTTGGCTCCAGACAAAAGCCATCACATGTTGACAGGACAAAACACAAAAGTAAAAGGAAGACTATGGGATAATGATGGGATATTCACCCCACAGCTGTGGAACTTGGACAAGTTACAGGACCTGTCTGAGCCAGTTTCCTCACCTGTAATACAGGGTAGAGTATCACAGCTATTTCTGTGTGTCTCCAGGGAGATTACATTCCACAGAGGAACATGTCTAACCCAGCATGTGGAACATAACAGCATCGCCATCGTGAGCCACTCCCCGTGCAAGGGGCTTTGCTGCATTCAATCATTTACTCCTGATAACCCCTTATGAGGTCACTGCTACCTTAGATACATTTCATAGCTGAACAGGTTTGGAGAGGTAAATCCACTCAGGGTCCCACAATAAGTAAGTGGCGGGTCCTGTAGATTAACCCAGGGCTCTCCAAACTCAAAACACTCGTTCTTGAGGCAAGTCACTATCAGCCTCAATAGCAGGCTGGCTGAAAGAAGGGATGATGGATAGATGAATGGTTGGAAAGAAAAGGATGGATGGGATGATGAAAGGAAGCGGAGGGGAGGGGAGGGGAGGGGAGGGAAGGGAAGGGAAGGGAGGAAGGAAGGATAGATGGATTAAAAAAAGAATTGGTGGGCAGAAGGAAGGAAAAAAAGATAAATATGAACAAAAGAAGGACAAATAAAAGGAAGAAAGGATATGGAGAAGAATGAATGGATGGTGGCTGGATGGTTCACTGGATGGGTAGACAAACCAATTAATTAACAACTCACTGGGTTACTTTAAGTGAACTGTGTATGGCACACTGAGACCACATCCAGTTCTGCCAGTTCTCTCAGTTCATTTAACGTAAACTAGGAGGTGAATGCTCAAGTATCATGGGCATACATGCAAGGCATATCTGTTCTTCAGTTAATTCCAACTGTTCTATCCAGTGCCCTGGGTCCTATTCTCCTGAGGCAGTGAGAGGGCACTGGTAGAGGCTGGGCTGACCCCCTCCCTGCTCTCCACCAACTCCTGCCAGGACTCCACAAAGAGCCAAGTGACATTTAAAAGACAGGCTATGCTCAAATTGCCCTCTGGAATTTGTGTGTCAGTGGAAGAAAGAGACAAGAGAAGCAGGTCAGGGCTGCAGGGAACAGGGACGCCTGTGTTCAAGATGATGAAGAGAACCAAGAACACAGGCTTGGGAATGAGAATTCCCGGGCCCAGTTTTAGCTCCAGTAATCATGGGCAATCTCTCTCAACTTTTGGCCTGTCTCCTCTTCTGTGACACTGGGATAAAATGCTTGCTCTTCCCACCTCTGAGTACTATTGCAAGGACCTAATTTAATCAAGGATGGGAAAACCCTGTGTAAACATACACCCAACTTGCAAGGGCACAAGGACGACAGTGTTACACAGGAATTGCTCCTCCCTGTGCTGGTGTCCCCGAAGCCTGTGCTAGTTGAACTCCTCTGAAGCTCTGAAAATTCTTTTAATTATGACCAGGGTTACATCTGTTCTCATTTTACGTAGAGAAAGGGAAAAAGGAGGAAGAAAGAGGCAGGGCAGGTTTTGGATCAAAAAGATGACAGAAAACTCCACTTCATTTTAAGATAGAACACAAAACTATCAGGATATAAAATTATAAGACAACAGATTAGAAGTTTACTTGTCAGGTTGGTGAGATTCTTTATAGGAGGGGAAATTGAAGGGATCGGTTACGCAGCAAACACATTACGTTGATCAATGTGTTTATTTGTACATGTGCACACACATTTACACATGCACACACAGAGACATGTGTACACATGCACACCCGCACACACACATGCATACACACACGCACAATTTGGCATCCTCTCCTCCATGTCCCTCTGCTCTGGGATGGAGCTTCTCGGGGCCCTTCACTCCAGCAGAAGCCCGTGGTCTTTGGGGCAGACAAACCTAGATTTTGATCCATGATGACCAAGGTGTGTCTACTTGGCAAATCCCCCAACCTCTGTGAACCGCAGTATCACCCACTCCACAAGGGTTGGCTCCTAGGGGATCAGAGTCCTCCTATATAGCACCTTTTCCCAACAGTCCACAAACTGTCATCCGATGTCACAGCAAAGCGATGAGGGAACAAGTGTCACAGAGGCACATGCACTCCACCCAGGGGGAGGCGACAGCTGGCTAATGCAAAAGCCAAGGTGGCACTCACCTGGGAGATCTGTGGGAGACCGCCACAGTCCGCCATCTAGGAGACAGGGAAGCTGGTTAGTGCCAAACACCACAGCCAAGGCCATCTGAGCTAAGCTTGTTCTGAAAGGGTGCCCATCTGCCCGCTGCCCGGCCCTGCCTTGTCCCGCCTTACAAAGGAGGAACAGGGTGGACTGTGGGTAGGGAGCATTCCAGCCCCACCAAGCAAGGTTGCTGGTGTCCCCGTGGCAACCATCACTTGCAGCTTACTATGTGCCAGGCACTACGCTAGGCCCCATAGATAATTTCACTCCATTCCCCAAGAACCATGGAAGGTACAGCTGTCCCATTTTACAGGCAGAAACTGGGCCAGAAAGAGCTTGAGGAACTCGCAAGGTTCCAGGCCAGGATCTGTCTGACCCGAAAGGGTTTGATAAAGAAGGCCCTTTTCAGATACTCCCTTTGTTCCCTCAAAAGGTTGAGTTTGGGTTGAATTTGGGTCTTCGGGCCGGATTCAGCTCCTGACTGGTACCCTTCCTAAATGGTGGATGTTCAAAGTCCCTGTGAAATCTCCAAACCTCAAGAGGCCACTGCAGCCTGTGAGAGCGTGCAGCCAGACTGGACATGAGCAGGGCTGATGGCAAGGGAGCAGGGGGAGGCTGTGGGGAGGGTGGCCTGGGGTGAAATGGGGCTGGAGGAGTTCGTGGGAGTGGAGAGGCTGTGGGCATCTTACAGCCCAGGCGCCTCAAGTCTGGACACCCAACACTAGCCACAAAGCGACACTGACCTGGGGCAGGCCTCAGCCCAACCAGCATGCAGGGAGCAGCATGTCAAAATGTTCCCTCCAGGCGGGGCACTCGGCACATGAGGCTGGTGCTGTGGAAGTCTCCAGAATCAGGCCTCAGTGAGTTCTGTTTCTGGGTCTACCATCAGATCGGCCGCCCAACCTCAGTCAGGCCACCTACCCTTTGCTATAGGGTGTAGTTGAATTGTGTCCCCCAAACAGACATACCTAAGTCCTAACCCCAGTACCTATCCACGTGGCCGTACTTGGAAACAGGGTATTTGCAGGTACAATCAAGTTAAGATGAGGTCACACTGGATTAGAGTGGACCCTAAATCTAATGGCTGATGTTATTAAAAGAAGAAGGAAGTCTGGACACAGACGCAGTGATACAATAGGGAGAGTGCTGCGTGAGGATGGAGGCAGAGACTAGAGCAATGCATCTACCAGCTAAGGTGCACCAAGTGTGGCCAGCAGCCACCAGAAGCTGGAAGAGGCAGGCAGCATTCTCCCCCAGCACGGAAGGAGCACGGCCTTGCCCACACCTTGATTTCAGACTTTCAGCTTCCAGAACTATCAGGGAATAAATATCTGTTGCTTTAAGCCACCCATTTTGCGATACTTGTGACAACCGCCCTCAAAGTATGGCATTATGCAAGCTTGACGCCCAGCAGCTTCTAATCTTGCAATTTCCTTCTGAAGGAATCTTGAAAGAAAATCTACGTAAAGAGCCCAATACAGGAAAACAGCCTCCCACTCAATAAGTATCGGACACCCCCCACATGCTTTTCAAAGGCATTCTGCTTCTATGGGGGAAGTTGAGGGCACGGTGACCTACAGATGCCACTTCCTTGTCCTTCCCCCAGGGCAAGGGAGCCGCCTCATCTCCACCCAGGTCGCTCCTGGCCACCTGCCCCTGCAGGGGTGCACCCGGGCTGAGAGGCCCCTCTGAAAGGTTCCCACTCTTGTGCTGCATCTACGGACGAGACTGCCACAAACAGCCGGTGGTTTGCATTGTGCAATCAGTCATAACTGGCAAGGGACTGGTAGAGGTTGCTACAGACCCTCAAATCCAGCTGCGAGCGAGCTAGCACACCATGTGCTCAGATGAACTTGCTGGAGAAAGTCCTGACCTTCCCCGGCCGTGGGACGTCTCATCTTCTCTTATTGTGACAAGCAGAGCCCCTCTTGGAGGAATGTCCTGGCCCCGGCCTATGGAGGGCCCCTGCCAAGTCATCCCTGGTCTCTCTATCCCCAAAACCCTCAGACCAGCAGCCTGTTGATTCCTGCAGTCCCACAGAAGGATCCCTCATCTTTGCAGCCTCAGATCGCCAGTCGGCACCCAACATATGTTCATAAACAGATGTTCATAAACAGATAGATTAAATCATTAACTCTATGGTTTCTGATCCTGTGCCTTGCCTTTTTCAAGCCTAACTCAATGTTGCAGAAAACGTGAGTTTCTAAGAAATAACAAACACAAACCCCCATTGTTTTCCCTGTACCTTGAGGAGAGTGGTCTTTGTTGGGTCCAATTTCGAGTTGCACTCCACCTGCACAAGAGGGAGGAAATCTGTTAATTCTTTACGTGAAGCCAAAGTCAAAACATCTCCCCCTTCCCTGCCACTCTGCCGCCGTCACCAGAAACTCCAGTATTTCTGCTGGCAAAGAAGAAAGTATGTGGGGTTTGGGATTCAGCAGATGTGGCTTTAAATCCAAGCCTTGCCATTACCAGCTGTGACAACTTGGATAAGTTATAACTTCTTTGGGCCTCAGTTTCCTCATCAATAAAATGGAGATAAGATCTTTTTTCAAAGGGTCGTTATGAAGAGTAGCTGAAATGTAAACAGTACTGCAGAAATATCTGCTAAATAAATATCCTTGTTTAACCAGCAGCTGCCAGAAATTCTACAGTTTTAACATTCCCAGATCTAACAACTATTCTTCATGTAAAATCACGCTGACCAAGCTGGCTTCTCTCTTCATTTTGTCAGTGACCCTCTCGAAAGGGGCATCCGGAATTGCGAAGAATACCCACATGTAACCCATGATGTTCAAAATGCCTAAAGTAAAACTATCACCTCCCTTGATCAGAACAGTGTATCTCTATTGATGTATCCCATGATTATCTCCAGTTGGTCAGCCCGTAAGAAATTCATGGTTCGTTAAGGCATGCCAAGTATTTACTACATGAACATTCGCAAATGTCACTCTGAAGATCACTGCACAAGGCCTGGCAGTACTCCAGGACTCTGATCCATAGCCCCTAAGTCTTCCATCCCCCCAGCTGTGGGGTTGTCTGAAAGGCAGAGTCCTCTCTTGCTGCCACAAAGTTGCAGGTGGGAGTTAAGGGGTGAAAGGAGTCAGGAAGCTTTCCTAAGCCCTGCCTCCCAGTGCCTCTCTCACCTGCCAGCTCATCAGGCACCAATCAGTTTGGAAAGATCCTTCTGCTTCCCAAATAAGAGGCGAGTCTCCTTGCCAGGAAGCCAAGTGGCAAACACGCCCATATAAACAAAGATCGGAAGGTGAGGGGACCTGGGAGAGGAGACACTGCCAGGCAACCAGGACTGGCAGCCACCAGGGAAACAGACTAGTGGCTGGGCCCTCTGCCCAAAGGCCAATGTGGTATTTCAGAGAAACATCACCTGCCCTGATGGGGCAGAGGAGAGAAGGGGCAGGCAGGGCCACTTCAACAAAGTCAACCAGACTTTGCCTGTTGAATTAAACACAGAAACCAGCTGTGATTTCTACATACCACGGCATCCACCGCAGGCGAGCTGTCCCCAACCACCAACAGAGCAGGACACCTGGGGTCAGGGACAGAGCGGAGAATTAGCACAAGGTTCCTTTCAAGATTGTCCCACTCCCAGGCCTGTCAGGCCGGGGCCTGCATTCTACAACAGTGTCATTTTGGTTTCCCCAACACCCTTTGCTCTTTGACTTCATTCTCCTTTGATCTTAGGATAAAATTGGTTACTAGTCCTTTACAACTTCGTATGAATTTCAGCCAGGGAACTTCTGTGCCCCAGTGCTTTTATTTTAAAGCATCTTCTCCTCAAGGATGGATGAGCAGGACTTAGCTGGTAATCAAGACCCAAACGAGAACAGCACGAAGGACAAAGGCAATGACGTGCCAGGTTCCCAAGTGTCACAGAACGTGGCACACTCAGCCACAAAAAGACACCGTCATTACTGGTGGAAACCCAGTTAGTTCTGTCCACGACTGTCTTTTCCTCCTGGACATACAGAGCACTGTAAGACTGGGTCCTGTGCTATCCATCCCTAGGCTTCATGGAACAAAGCCTCACACAGTTATTGACGTAGTAGGTGCTTAATAAATGCTGTCCCAAGTACAATCAACAATCTTTCTCCAAGATCAAAGGCCTATGTCATGGAGACACCCTAGAAACTGAGGCCACCAGCACAGGGAGAAATCCAAGTCAGGCTGTGTATCACTCAGTCTCTGGGTGGAACATACCCAGGTCTCACTGACACAATGTCCTGCCACACTCAGAAAGAAGGCCCTGCCAGCAAGGCCACATTCACAGGCGGCAGCCCCGACTGCAAGTGCTGGGCGAGAGAAAAGCCACTCACTGCAGGGTGACTGTGTGGGTTCCCGGCATTGGTCGCTCAATCTCCAGGTCACGCCGGCTGCAGGAAACAAATGCGTCATTAGCATGAGCAGTCTTCGCCTGGAGAAAGCTCCCACTCCCACCCAGCCAAGCCCAGGAGGTCCTGCCAGTGGCCATTCTGGCAAACCACCCACATCCCCAACTTGCGAGAGGCCCTGTGGCTTTCAGCGCTCCACTCCCTCTTGGTGTCCACAGACCTGGTTAGAGGGACAGCAGGACCCATGCATTTCAAGCAGAGTCCCCCTCATTTTGTCACAAATATTTGTGTGGCTTTTTTTTTCCAGGAGTACATGTCAGGTCTTCCACCCCAGAGGGCCCCTGCCTTCCCTGTCCCCCTAGTCAGAGCCCCCACCTGACAGTGGGGGCCACCTCCCAAATGTTCTCGCAGCCTCTTAAGTCCCAGCCTCACCAGCTCTGAGTCCTCTATAAAGCACCCAAACGATCTCTTTAAAACTCAGTCCTCATCTTTCCATTCCCTGTCTCAAACCCTGTGGTGCCTTCCCACTGCACTAGTGTGAGGCCCAGTGTGGGCCCGGCCCAGTGCCGACCGCCCTCCCTGCACGCAGTCACCCACCCTTTCTGCTATCTTGCAGCTCCCAACATGAGAAGCTCTTTCTCAGCTCACAGCCTGGAGTTAGACAAGCAGGATCCAAATCATGCTCTGCCACTTTCTAGCTGTGTGGCCTTGGGGAGAACACAGGACCTCTCTGCGCCTTTGCTTCCTCAACAGGAAATGACAATACTACCAGGACCTTCAGAGTGGGATTTTGAGAGGGGCCAGTTAATTACTGCGCTATCTGTGCAGGCAAGCTAAGCGTGTGGAGTCTGTGGGTTGTGCTGGTCTCCTGTGTCTCCAGCACCCAGATGAAAGCCTGACTCACTCCAGTTCTCAGGAAGTATTTGCTACGTGAATGCACGGCCGGGCTTCTCTTTCTTCAGTCACATAGTGAGGATGTTACCACTGAGATGAGGGCGGGATTGCAAAAGGAGGCAAATACTAAGCTCTGTTACAAATGTTAATGTCAAGAAGTCACGTTATTAACATCTGAGCAGAGATAAACACTATGAGGCCTACTTCTATCTCCTGTTTTGGGAGTGTGGCAGAGCTAGCTCAGCAGGTTGAGTGAGCTCTCTGAAAGATTACAGAGTCTCTGGCTGACACCAATGGCCCTGAGCTCTCTCCTCCCCTAGCTGAGCTCCAGATAAGCACCTAGTGCTGGTTGAGAGGGCCACGCCTTAGGCAAAGGCCGTGTTCAGGTCCTCCTTATCCTTGGAATGACAAACTCCCAGAAGCCTGCCTGGATTATTCGCAGCCTCCAGGAGTGCTTTGCTGGTCTCTCACTTAGCTCTTCTTACATTTGGCCTTTTGTGAAGGTCAGCAGCGGGCACACACATTTACGCTCAACCCTCTGAGTGTGCGACTGCGTCCCTCTCACGTCTGCACCCCCAGTGGTCTGGCGTGTTTGTTCAGATCCCTGCAAGACGAGCTGAACTCCAGGAACCAGCTTACAGGCCAGATGTCCTTCCTGGGGACACCTGTCCTATGAATCTATTTGCTCAAACTCAAAGCCTACCTCTTCCACTCATTTTATACCCTCCCTCTCACCTGCCCCATATTTCGGATCTACAGAAGACACCTCATAAATAGCAATGATGTGGCTGAACAACATCCCGATACCTGTTGTAGGCGTTGATGAACAGGTGCAGGTTGCCAGGGTTCATGTCATTCACGATGTGCTGGCGGTAGGTGTGGACCACCTCCACGTTACTGTGCATTTCTTCCTGCATTTAGAGAGGCGAGAAGATGGTCCTCATTGCACTGTGGCCCTGGGCTGGTCACTACTCTCTCGTTCTCCAGGTTATTTGGATACAAAATAAAGATAATAATACCTAATCTACAAGACAGCAACGGATCAAAAAAAAAAAAAAAAAACCCTTCGGGAAAGCAGCACACCCACCCGGGTGCAGACAGGGCTTTCACTATCCGCTGGGAGCAGAAAAGACACCCCATCCTGGAAAGGCCACACCCCACCCTTCCACACCCATTAATTAGGGAGTTTCAATCTGAAGTCAGACACCCTGGATCTAGAACTTAGCTTCATCACTGCCCCGTTCGTGGGCAAATCTTTTAACCTTTCTGAGCCTCACATCTCTCTAAAAAAGAAAAAGGGAAGAGAGAGAATGTTGCCTACACTTCACTAGATTGTAGGACTTAATGGAGGTTGTGTTCTCACCTCTACCAATAGTAACAATTGGATGCAAATGTTAGTAATTATTTTCCAATAGAAAGAGTTGAAAAGAAGTTTTTCATGCTTGAAAAGCAAAACCAACTCACGCAACAGGAAGTTGCTGAAAAGAAGGGCAATTGCAACTCCCACTGTGGCCAACCAGAGCCTTGGCGAAGTCGGCCTCAGCCTCCCGTCTCTGGGTGCTTTTTGAATGTCATTTCTGACAAACAACTTGTTTGCTCTGTTTCTCATTTGTAGGAGGGCAGACACTGTAGGTTTCACACAGGGGTCTGATGTGACCAGTGGCAACCAGATGAGAAGTTGGAGTTGGGGGTCAAAGAAAGCCGGTGTCAAGCTTGAGCTGCGTCCAACAGCCCAGGATCATTTAGGGAGCAAGGAGGTCAACTGGCTACTAAGAGCAAAGTCTGGAAAAGACAATCAGGAATTATGCTGCGATTTCAGATCAAAACCAACTGTAGTGATCTAGGGGCACCCTCAGACATTATGGCCAGACCAACCAGTCTCCAAACAACTTGGGGTACAATCAGATCAGATGCTCAACGCTATGTGTGACATCCCTTCTCCAGTGAAACAGAGACAGTGGCTGTGAAGTTTTCCCAATTCCTATCAGTTTCAGATTACACACTCAGGACAGGGAAAATGTATCCCACGCACTGTGGAATGAATCGTAAAAGGGGAAAGAGGACTCTGGTGGGCTAAGCCGTGGCCCTCAGAAGATATGTCCATGTCAAATCTCTTGAACTTGGGAATGCAAACTTGCTGGGAAAAAAGGGCTTTTGCAGGTGTAATTAATTAAGGATCTTGCTATGAGATCATCCTGGATTACATGAGCCAGGATGAAGTCCAATGGAAAGTATCCTTAAAAGAGGAAGGAGAGGGAGAATTGAAATAGACACAGAGGAGAAGACCACGTGAAGACAGAGGCACAGTGCGGCGTGAGCAGCCACTAGCCAAGGAATGCTGACAACGACCTGGAGCAGTAAGCCAGGTCGAATTTCCCCTAGAGCCTGTGGCAGAGGGGCGGCTCTGCCAGCACTTGATGTCAGAGTTCTAGACTCAGAGCTGTGAGAGAATACACTTTTGTTTTTCGTGTGTGTGTGTGTTTGAGACAGAGTCTCCCTCTGTCTCACCCAGGCTGGAGTGCAATGGCGCAATCTCAGCTCACTGCAGCCTCTGCCTCCCAGGTTCAAGTGATTCTCCTGTCTCAGCCTCCCGAGTAGCTGAGATTACAGGTGCCCACCACACCCTGTTAATTTTGTATTTTTAGTAGAGACAGGGTTTTACCATGTTGGCCAGGCTTGTCTCGAACTCCTGACCTCAGGTGATCCACTTGCCTCAGCCTCCCAAAATGCTGGGATTATAGACGTGAGCCACCGCACTCAGCCCACTTTCATTGTTCTAAGCCATCCTGTTTGTGGTAATTTGTTACAGAAGCCACAGGAAACCAACACAACGGGCAAACCCAGCAGTTGTACCCGCCAACTCCAGAGTGCAGCCTCTGTTCCCTAGTACACTCGCCAGCTCCAGAGTGGGGCCTCTGTTCCCCTCAAACACTCGCCAACTCCAGAGTGGGGCCTCTGTTCCCCTCAAACACTCACCAACTCCCGAGTGGGGCCTCTGTTCCCCTCAAACACTCGCCAACTCCAGAGTGGGGCCTCTGTTCCCCTCACTCACCAACTCCAGAGTGGGGCCTCTGTTTCCCTCATACACTCGCCAACTCCAGAGTGGGGCCTCTGTTTCCCTCAAACACTCACCAACTCCAGAGTGGGGCCTCTGTTCCCCTCAAACACTCGCCAACTCCAGAGTGGGGCCTCTGTTCCCTGGTACACCTGCCAACTCCAGAGTGGGGCCTGTTTCCCCAGGACTCACAGGAGTGTCAGATGGTCACACATGTTAGCTCAGAAGCAGACAGTGGTATATAAGCAAAGCAGGTCACTGCAATTTCAGGCAACCAAGGGGTTTTCCAGACCCTGGGCTTGCAACCAAGCCCATAGCATACGCTTCCCAAGGACAGCTGGCCCCAGCTAGAGACACAAAACCAATGTCTGCGGCCAGGTAGGCTGGGCTGATAAGACGACGACCGCTCACGTCTAGCATGCTGTGAGGGGCTTGGCTCACTCCCCCTCAGTGGGGTGACTCTGCAGAAGAGCAGCTCATCTAAGAGCCAGGCAGCAGCACAGGCAGCCGCCATCCTGCTGCGGTTGCCAGAATGAAGCCAGATTCATAGGTACAAATACCGGCCCCACCTCTCCCTGGCAGAGACCCTACACAAGTCACTCAACGTCTCTGGTCTGTTTCCTCTTCCATAAACTGCGAATGAGAACAGAATTTATCACACAGGTCACAGAGCACCTGGGTAGAATCCTAGTCCTATAGCTAATACTTGTGAGGCTCTTAGGACCGAGTCCCGCACACAGCTAACTCCATGGACATGTTTGCTATAGACCAGATTTATAACAGCCCAGAACTGGAAACCACCCAAAGGTCTTATCAACAGGTAAATGGAAAAACAAACTGTTGCACATACATAAAAGGGAATATACTTCTCAGCACTAAAAAGGAATACACTGTTTTTTAAGAGACAGGGTCTCTCTGTCGCCTAGGCGGAATACAGGGGGCAATCATAGCTCACTGCTCACTGTAACCTCAAACTCCTGGGCTCAAGCGATCCTCCTGCCTCAGCCTCCCAAGCAGCGAGGACTATAGGCATGCATCACCATGTCTGGCCAATTTTTAATTTTTTTGTAGAGACAAGGTGTCGCTATGTTGCCCAGGCTGGTCTTGAACTCCTGTGCTCAAGCAATCCTCCTGCCATGGCCTCCCAAAGTGCTGGGATTACAGGAATGAGCACTGCACCCAGACTAGGAATAAACTATTGATCCACTCATTAACACGGACAAATCTCAAAATGGTTATGCTAAGTGAAAGAAACCAGACCCAAAAAAGAGTACATACTATATAATGCCATTTATATAAAAATCTAGGAATTGCAAAGCAATCTATAGGGGCCAATGCAGATCCAAGTTGCCTGAGAAGGAGGGAGAAGAGGATTATCAAGGGGCACAAGGAAACTCTTGGGGTGATGGAGACGTTATTCTGATTACAGTGATGGTTTTACAAATGTATATACATGTCAAATTTAGCAAATTCTGCCCTTTAAATATGTGCAGTTAATTGTACTTCAACCAGCCATTTTTCAAAAACACATATAAAAGGGGAGAGAATGAATGACTTGTTGCTTATGAATGAATAATGTCACATTATCTCACGAGCACCAGCTCAGCGGCCCCCAGTTGACTGTGTCTTGTTCTCTCCACCCCCACATGGGGCCCTGTGCTGAGCACCACACAATGCATCGCTCAGCAGGAACAGCAGAACACCAGGCCACACAACTCACCTTCCCAAAGAGGTGGGACACCACCATGTCTGGCAGGGCTTGGGTCCATCCAGAGATCTAGGGAGGAGTAAAGTGGGTGGATTAGAAACCAGGAGCTAACAGTAGTGAACAAAGTCAGCAAAACCCCACTTCCCTGCGGGGAGAGTGGCATTGCCAGACTCCCCTCTGCATGTAGGCCTCAAGGACATCCCCTTGATAGAAACTCAGTTCCTATCTCCAGTTCCCTCCTGGACCTGATCCCCCAAATGCAGGGCCTGGGACTATATCCAATTCCTTATTTTCAGAGGCCCATGCACAAGAAATCCACAGCAAATGAGTGCTGAATAAAGATCCAGCTACTGCTAGCTTACCCTGCTCAAAACATTCACTAAGTCCTCAGCAAAGAGGGCCGTCCATTCACCTCTTCTAAAAACACACTGAACTCCCCCGTCTACGCCCCCGGATATGCTTGGCTCCCAACTATCCCTCTCTCTCATCTCTCATCTCCAAGCCAGTTTCCCCTTTCTATGTATACTGACATTACCAAAGACACCGACAATCTTCTTTTTGCTACCTCTCCCCAGTGACTAGGTTTGCAACAGGAGCTCTATAAATGGTAGGATACAGCAGGAGCTCCATAAATGTGTGCTGACCAAAGTACTGGGCAAAACTAAGTAGCAGAGAAGCTCTAGGCCTAAGGGTCTTTGGCTGGCCCTTGCCTGCCACAGCCCAGCTGTGTGGCACTGGGCAGTCTGCATACCTCTGGGTCTCAGACTTCTAGTCTGGAAATGGGAGTGCCAGGAACTTCAAGGCCACAAAGTCAAGGTGAGGAGTGCAAGAAGTAACTGCACATATCACAGTGTTTAATACCAACGCCTGGTACTCAAGAGGCTGGGGTTGAAAAGGAAGGGAATACTACAGCTATTAAAGCCCCACAGACATTCCCCAGGCTTCACATTAGCCAGTGGTCGACACCGCCAGACCTTCGAGTCTGGCTCAGAACAGCCATCACGAAGCACAGCGGGTGGACTGGAATGTCACTGCCTTTGCCGGAAAATCAAATGAAAAACAGAAGCGTGTTCCATTCCCGAATGTCACACAGGCAGGAGGGAAGGGCTCTCGCATTCTGGAGGAATGTTCAAAGAACAAACACAAAATCACAGTGGCTAGGACAGGGCCGGGGATGGGGCAAGAGGCACGGCCCCTTCAAACCCTCGGTTCCTGGCAGCCACCCAAAATTTGGCAAAAATGCACTTGCAAAATGAAAAGCTGAGATCACTTCAGCTTTGTCCTATTTTAACTGGAATGACCTGCCCATCTCCTTGGCAAACACTGAGGCCTTCACAGGGCCAAAAAACAAAAACAACACCACAATGACAATTTTTAAAAGATAAACAAGGAACCTTAGGACACCAGTCAGGGCAGAGCTTCCCAAGACAGCACAGGTCCCTTTTCCTCCAGGCAGCCCAACCTGCTGGCCAGGCCTGCCTGTCTCCCAGGCCTGCCTGTCTCCCACCCCAGACAGGAGCCCCAGGGGCAAGGATGGTCAGATCCACAAACCACGAAGTCAAAGCAAGCTGCATCCACTCCCCATTCTACTGCCTAGCTTTATGTGGCCCTGGACAATCCCCTTAGCCACACTGAGTCCTCATTTCTGAAACAGGGATAAAAATTCTCACCTCCTAGAGTTACTATGAAGATTAACTGCGGTAATGCACACACAGTAATGCTAGAACAAAACTAGCACATGGTAAACTCTCTATCTACGTTAGCTAATTATTATCGTAAAATGCTGTGGCACACTAAATATACATGTATTTTTCTTTAATAATATGTGAATGAATTCCTAAGATTAGAGGCTTTTGTCTTGTCCATCTCAAGAAGTTTTGTTCTTCAAGATGCTCAGTATCTTGACCAAAGCCCGGCACAAGTTAGGTACCCAGCTAATACTCATTAATCCAAGCAATGCTTATCCAAGCTGGCTCAGGGACCTGCATCCCAGTGCTTTCCCTGGCTTAGACAGCTTGGTGGTATTTAAGTCTTCTGAATGGCAAACGGCTGAGGTCACGTGTACTGTTCTAAGCAAAGCAGAGGGAACTGGAGTGGGCAGTAGAGGGTAGTGGAGGAGTGGGTAAAGAGAGATCTCGTAGCTCCAGGGCTCCCCCAGCCAGAGGCTGTGTGCACCTATCCCTCTGCCTGCAGGGACTCCGCCTGCCTGACAGGCCCCCACCTCACCTTGGAGGCAGCCCAGTCCATCCAGCCTTCCGCACAAGGGTTCACATTGATAAGGACGAGGCCCTCTACCATCTCAGGGTTGTTTAGCTGCGATTCAAGACACAAAGTGAGACAGACATCCCAGCAATCTGAAACACTAGGAACTTTCCAAGGCAAACCGAAGCTTGAGAGAAGTACCCAGAAAAAGGCAGTGTGGGCAGCAGAGCAAGCTGCTGCTCCCTGGCCCCACCCCATGCAAAACTGAGGTTCCAGAACAGCAGACATGGGATCGGGTCCTAGAGAGAGTGGGAAGGAGAAAGAGGAAGTGCAGAAGAAGTAGGAAGCCCACCGCTTTGCAGACCTGCCTTGGGCAAGTCACTTCAACCCATGGAGGCTCAGCTTCCCCAGCTGTCAAATGCGTGTAATACACCATCAACCTCATCAATCAAACAGGGTACACAAATGCTCTCTAGCTGTGGCAGTAACAACTGTATTACTTACTTCCAGAATATATAAACACACACACACACACACACACACACACACACACACAGAGTTATGCATCGCTGAATAACAGGGATACTTTCTGAGAAAATTGATCATTAGGAGATTTTGTCATCATGTGAAGATCTCAGAGTGTACTTACACACACTAGATGGTATAGTCTACAACTCACCAAGGCCGTATAGTACAGCGCATTGCTCCTAGGTTTGCTGTACAAACCTGTACAGCATGTGACGCTACCGAACACTGCAGGGAATTGCAACATGATGCTAAGTATTGATGTATCTAAGCAAATCTAAACATAAAAATGGTACCGTAAAAATGAACCATTACAATCTTATGGACCCACTGTCAAATATGCAGTCTGTCATTGACCGAAATGTCATTATGTGATGCAGACATATATAGATATAGATATGTACACCTGGGGTACAGTTGAGACATTTTCTAATTTGCTGAGAGTCTATATGGCCAGACCGTTTTGTATTCATGTCAGCATTTCTTTCTTTTTTTTTTTTTTTGTAAGATGGATGTTGTAGAATCATGTCAGTATTCCTAACCTCTAGCAAAGCCCAGCAAATCATAGGCAGTCAAAATACCTATGGATGAACAAAATGAGTATTGTTGCATTCTTACACAACTGCTTGGTGATGATACAAAGGAAGAGTGGCTTTTGACCTGAGCCCAGAGAAATAACAATGACAACTGTCATGAAAACTTCTTGTGTCTGATTCTAGTTTAGAATCAGTTACGAACCAGTACCCTGACTGCAAAAACCTGTACAGCTGTTACAAAGCAGTGTCACAGCAGAGTACTCAGTGAGCAAGGAGCGTCCTCACTAGATGGCTAAGCAGACAAAGTCAATGACAAAAGAATGTGTCCAGTATCACTCAAGAGTGGAGGAAGAGAAAAGGTTGTGAGTATATACATATATATATACACACACATGTATATATATATGTGTGTATATATACATGAGTACTCACGTGCCACACACACACACACACACACACAAAACTGTGGAGCATACGGGTCATTTCTTTTTCCCTTTTGGGTTTTCAATGCTTTTTCCAAATGTCTTCCTTCATCTTAAAATGTTATTTAAAATGCGATTTTCAAAAAATGCCAAAGCACTCACAGCAAATCGAGTTAGGATGTAGGCGCCTGCTCCTGTTCCCATGCCAATAATGCTTTTCAGCCTGGAAGCAGAAATACAAATGCATGTCACACAAGGAGAGAGTGACAGGAGCCCCCAAGGACCCACTTAGAACTTCCTGAGGGTGATCGCCTGGCTAGGCAATGCGGGAGCATGCTGCCATGACTGCCTGCACAGCCCTGAGGTTACCATGTTTTAGGACTGGACAGAGACTGCGACCGACCTTGGAGAGCCACGCCCCTTATCCTCACTTCCCTCCTGGCCGCCACCCAGGCTCTGAGAGACCGTCTGACATTTCGGGAAGGCCCGTTACGGCATCATTTCTTCCCACTCTTAAGCTTTATTTTGGATTCTAAAACTTGGAATGAAAACAAATTGAGCAAGAACCATGAAATTATCATTATTTGAAGGACTCAAGACAGAGATGAACACTGGAAAAACGAGGGTGTGGAGAGAAAAGCTGAGGTCTCAGGCAACTCCATTCCAGAATATTCCATGGGAAAGAGAAGGGAATGGAAGAACAGGAGGCAAGAGCAAATGGGTGGGGCGGCTGCCATCACACAACATAACATTCATGCAAGAGGAAAACTGAAGTTACAGGAGGCAGACTAGAGCTCAGAGACCGTGTGAAGAACAGTGTTCACAGAGTGACAAGCTAATTTCTTGCCTCATCTTTAAACTGCAAGCTTAATTTTAGTGGTCAATCCAGATCAAAGCCAAGGGGCAGGAAGACGCTAGAAGTCAGGCTTCTCTGCAAACGGAGGAGGAGCTGGTCCCTTGCTCTTACCCAAACTGTTGAAGGACTCCAGGAAGCATTTCAGCCAGCTGATCCATGGAGGGGTACATGTACCTGGGGATGACACAGAGAGGCCATTAGCGAACACCCAGAGAGAAACGGGTAATCCAAACAGGGACACGCTTGAAGGGTGGGGGCCATGCAACAGACTGCCCCATGCACCCAGACCCCCCAGTCTAGTCCCTTCCCATCCTTCTTCCAAGAAGACCCTTGCAGCACACCCTAACTATCAATTGCTTCCTATGCGTCAGGTCCCATGGACGCATTTTGGGGCATTATTAGCTCATTCAGTTCCCACAATAACTCTAGAAGGCTGCTAGGATTTTCCCCCCAGCAAGATTATAACTATCACTGAGGCTGAGAGATGAGCCACTTGGCCTCACGAGAACAGTAGATGGTTAGCCAGAAACATGTCCTCACTGGGTTTGTCTGGTTTTGGGCCTAGAGTGTTGCAGAAACTGACTAGAAGGCATTTCACAATTCCAACCTCAGGGAGAAGGAATTAGATCAGGCATGAATGAGTTCCATCCACAAAGGAGTGATTGATCCTCACACATGCTGCGCTCTTGGTGAGGTAATGGCAGGGGCCGGTGAGCAAAGCAGAGGCAAACCAGGACAGGAGCCAGCCCTCAAGTCAACAGAAACGGGGTGTGACTCATAACAAAGGCTATCGAAAGAGACCTGCCGTGATCAGGTGATCAGGGAGGGCTTCTTAGAAGAAGTGACGCTGAAGGGGTCATGGGAACCTGATGAGTAAAGCGTGTGGGCAGGGAAGCAGCGTGTTCAGATGCCCTGGGAAGAACCAGGAAGAGCCCGTATGGTGTAGCTCCATATCAACAGAACCACTGAGTTAGAAGCCGCAGGGCAGAAGAGGGGCAAAGACATGAAGCTCCTCTGAAATGGCCATGCCTCAATTTGGAGCCAGCAGCTCCTAAGGTGTGACACTGGAGAAGTCACTTGATTGCAGGGCCCTCTGTTTCTTCCCTATTGCCCAGGGCTGGTGTGAGGCAAGGAAGCAGCAGAATTCTACTCCCAAGGTCCCTCCTGTATAGATGGTGGAAGCCAGAGCCAGGAGGAGCCCAGCCAGGGATCCCCCACCCTGCTCTGCTGTCTCAGCTTCAGGATATAGGGGGCTCACCCTTAAAGGGCCTGGGAGACTCCCTCTCACCCCTCCCAAGTCCCACACTCTCCTCTGCCCTACTCCAGGAGGAAGAAACAAGTCAGGTCCCACTCTGACAGTGGGTCCCACCACATGCACACAGAAACCACCTAGTAAACTAGGGGGAAAATACCCTGTAATATCCAGACCAACTGAATAAAAATTCCTGGGGGTGGGGCTCAGGCCTCAGAATATTCGTAAAACTTCTCCAGGGGGAACTAAGAGTCTCAGCTTTCCCCCAAGTCTTTCACACAATTGGTCCAACCAAAGATAGATTTACTGACATACCTCTGGCTTTATCTGCTGGTTAACAATTAACCATGTCCCACTGTTTTAATACACTTTTAATTTTTGGTCCTGGTCCCATACGATTGGCTGTACCTTTCCTTCCTCTCTGATAAAGGTTAATTATTAAGGATGATTCTGAACACTAATAAAAAAGGATTACTATTTACAAACGCCAAGAAGGCCCCTTCTGGAAGACTTTAAACCCAAGAACCTGCTCCTGCCCTGGTTTAATCAGAGCGTCAGGTGCGGGGACAAGAGGAATTATCTCTGAGGTCTGCCTCCCCAATGTGATGCTGATTGGGGGATCCAACAAGCTTGACCATAATTGCACAAGGGGAAATTGAAAGGCCATGCCCATACAGATCACGAGCTAACAAGGGCCAGGCAGTGTAAACACTCTCAACTAAGGCAGCCTGATGTTCCAAAGAGGATACACGTCTCAGTAGATAGGACCAAAGCCAACTCCCCGGTTCTCAGCTGTGCAACCTTTTCTTTTTTGGAGACAGAGTCTTGCTCTGTCATCCAGGCTGGAGTGCAGTGGTGCGATCTCGGCTCACTGCAACCTCTGCCTCCCAGGTTCAAGGAATTCTCTGGCTTCAGCCTCCCGAGTGGTGGGGATTACAGCCATGTGCCACCATGCCCGGCTAATTTTTGTATTTTTAGTGGAGACAGGGATTCACCATGTTGGCCAGACTGGTCTTGAACTCCTGACTTCAGGTGGTTCACCCACCTCAGCCTCCCAAAGTGCTGGGATTACAGGTGTGAACCACCGTGCCCGGCCTCAGCTGTGCAACCCTGAGCAAGGTAGTTAATGCCTCCATGCCTCAGTATGTTCATCTGGAAAATGCAGCTAACAATACCAACCACACAGAGCTGGCTATAAGGATTAACCCCAATGTTAAATACGAATGATGAAGCCTAGCCCACAGGAAGTGATCCATCAACGTTACTTCTCTCCCTCTCTTTTTCTCCACAACCTTCTAGGTTTTTCACCACACTATTCGGTCACATCAAGTCCTCCTCCACTTCAGTCCTGTCCAGGCTGAGCACACCTATGGTAACGCCAGCCTTGCAGGAAGGCTGGGGGAATGGGGAGGTAGCATCTGATGAGTATGCTGTTTCAGTTTAGGAAGATGAAAAAGTCCTGGAGACAGACGGTGGTGATGGCTGCACAACAATGTCTGAATGTCCCTAATGCCACTGAACTATATACTTAAAAATGGTTAAAGTGCTAACTTTTATGTTATGTATCTTTCCACAATTTAAAAAGTGGTTAAGATGATACATTTTATATTTTACCACAACTAAAAAGTATTTAAAAGAGCAAAGCAGCTGAACCCCTCCCCGACACCGAATTTCCATGCCGTAGAGCTCATAGGGCAAGAGGCCCCTCACCCTGCGGGGAAGGAGGCTGCGCCGTCCTGCTGGCCAGGGGCGTCCACGTGGCAGACGGCGAAGTGCTGGGTGATCTCCTGCATGTCCTCGTAGTTGAAGAGGGGATTGTAGCAGGTTTTGTCTGAAGAGTAGCAGAGAGGGAGAGACGACAAAGAAGTAAGAGGAGAAAAAAAATTAGGTGTCTCGGTGGCAAAGCTCATTCATTTTGTTTCACTCCTATTCAGAAGAAGGAAGTGAACTTGGAAGAACACAGATGTTTGCGTTTTTTGTTTTTTGGTTTTGTCCCCATGCCCACTTTCTTCTGGTGATAAAAAGCAAGAGTAAGTCATGGGGCAAGGGAGTGGGAGCTGGCGGGTGAATCTTGCAGTTGGTGCTGGAAGGGGCTCCCAGGTTGGCTCCTGCAGCTCCTCCAGTCAGTCAGGGTCAGGATGGCCCTGGCATGAGATGGGTTTGCCCCCCTGATCCTCTCTTTCCATCTGAGCCCACTATACCCTCCTATCTGGGGTACTGGCCCAGGACACACATAACTTTCAAACAAGGAGGAGCATGGGAGGCGAGATGTGCCTCCTCCTTTCATGTGGCCTGGATGAGTCTCCTCACCGCTGAAGCCTAAGAAAGTCGGGCTGCTCACCCTACCTCCTGTCCCTTTTCCTCCTGGGCACTCAGCTCAACAGTACTTCCCAGGATCCCTTGCAATGAGAAGCAGCCATGTGATCTGTTTCTGGCCAACAGCCTGTGACTATCACCATTTCCTCACCATACTTGTCACCCAGATCCTCTAAGATCCTCTAAGCTTCTCTCTTCTCCCATCTACCTGCCAGAAGCACAGTTTCCAGCAGAAGGCTCTGCAGCCCCAGCGGATGGCAAACCCCCAAGCTAGAAGGAGCCTGGGTCCTTGAATTGCCAAATAGAACATGTCCCACTCAACACCCACTAAACTGTTACGTGAGCGAGAAATAAAACATATATTGTGTTAAGCCACAGAGGGCTTGGCATCTTTTGTTATAGTGGTAAGCCTATGATAAACCAACAATGAGCCTCTCTAAATGGGGAGAGAGGCTGCCATATGCAATTCCAGTTCCTTGTCAGAGTCAATCAAATAAGACAGTGTAAATCAAAATACCTAGCATGGACCTGGTACAAAATGGATATAAGGGAAACAGACTGGGGAAGAAGTGAGATAAAAGAAAGTGAAAATCAAGTAAAAAAGTGGTTTTCAGTGGATTTCCGTGAAATCATCCCCAGCCTCAAGGTATTGATAGGCTTTATAGAAACAAATGAAAATCAGGCAGTCCATCATCAAAAATCAAGCAAGCTTGCAATACTCAAGTTCACAAAAATTACAGGACCAGTGAAACCTATGTGTCTTCTGATTCCTCACAGAAGAATTCACCTCTACTCCATGAAATTTCAGCATTTGGTAGATTCCATTCGATTCGCATCTATGAAAAATGGGGAACCCACCTCTGAAAACCCTCCTGGTAATCTTGGAATTCACAGTCTAAACATTCATGGCAGTGTGACTCACACAGCCAAAAAGTGAAAATGCCCCAAATGCTCATCAACTAAAGAATAGATGGCCAGGCCCAGTGATTCATGCCTGTAATCCCAGCACTTTCGGAGGCGGAGGTGGGGGGATCACCTGAAGTCAGGAGTTTGAGGCCAGCCTGGCCAATATGGTGAAATCCCACCTCTACTAAAAAAACAAAAATTAGCCAGGGGTGGTGGTGGGTGCCTGTAATCCCAGCTACTCGAGAGGCTGAGGCACAAGAATTGCTTGAACCCAGGAGGTGGATTACAGTGAGCCAAGATCACACCACTGCACTCCAGCCTGGGCAACAGCGCGAGACTCTGTCTCAGAAAAAAACAACAAAAAAAAGAATAAAGTGTGGTAAATCTATACAATGGAATATTATTGTTCAATAAAGGAATAAAGGCAATACAAATATTAATGCATGGCCTGGATAAACCTTGAAAGCATTATGAAAGAAGCCAGTTACAAAAAAATTACATGTTATTTGATTCAATGTATACAAAATTCCAGAATAGGCAAATTCACAGAAAAGGAAAGTCAATGAAGGGTCGGTCATCTGGGGGTGGGGTGACAGATAAAAGTACAGGATTTTTTGGAAGGATGAAAAAGTTCCAAAACTGTGTGCTGATGGTTGTACAATTCTGTGAAAAGACTAGAAACCATATGCGTGCATTAATATAGAAGTCACTGTCACAGATAGCAAAGAACTCCCTGTGTTCCCAGTGCCTCTGGGCACACAGACAACTCCGTGCCCACATGCAGCGCATTTCTGGCTTTTCCAGGCTGTGGCAAGAGTTCTTCCCAGAACAGCTCCAGGAAGTCCCAGGCAAAAAGAAACCACCAGCTCCCAGCCACCAGCCCTTCTCGGCTGCCTTTTTCCGCCACTCTCTTGGGAACCAGCTGACAGGGAACCAGAGCTCCTCAGAACTTACGGTTCATGCCGATGTCATGGTAGGTGAGGATGACAGGCCGGTTTCCCTTGGGAGTCCCACACAGCGTGACGTGAACGGAGCCATGTAAAGTCTCGATGTCCTGCTCCTGAGGAGACACAGCAGACAGTGGGCTGGTCACGTGGGGTTTCGCAGCATCCGTGTGGCTGAAGATACTCAGACTGTTTCCAACTGTGTTTTGAGGAAGCTCACTTCTCATCTGGCCATAAGATCCCTGGCTTCGGGCAGCAGCTCTCTCTGGCCAGAAGCCACTCCCAGGACCAGGGCTAGGAGGGGCTTGCTTCAGGCAGCAGCTCTCTCTGGCCAGAAGCTACTCCCAGGACCAGGGCTAGGAGGGGACTCCCAGGAAGCAGAGGACAGAGGCCTGGCTCAGACTGTGCTGTTAAATGCACAAAATGCTGGGGAAAGGGCCTGCCCGTGACCATCTCTGCACCAGACTGTTTGGTCCATCCGGAAAACAGGCCACCAAGCCTGCGCTTCCTTGCTTCCTTGTCCCCAGGCCCCACTGACCCCACAGGTTACTATACCTGTGACTAACATCTGGTGGCTTGGGGTTACCCAGAACTCACTCCCCACTTCCAAGAACAGCCCCCAATTTCCTTCAGGAGCCCACCCAACCCTCACCCTCAGTCCTAAGAGTTCTGTTGACACTGACCCCCCTCCCCACGTTTCACAAGTCAAGGTCAGTTCATGCACTCCACCTTCCAGTTGCAAGGACTGGATCAGGTAAGAACACATAGGTTGGCTCAGGCCAACTAAAGCCAACTGCACTTATTTCTAGTAATTGGGGAACTGGACTGGACTTGATGGAGTAAGGCTGAGAGGGCTGGATCTGCAGCAGCTACATTGTCACCATGAGGCAAGGGCCTGCCTGAAAGTATGGCCAGCCCAGGGACAGAAAAGAGTGAAAGAAGGTTTGGGGATGGCATCTACCACCTGGGATTTTCAGTTACATGGGCCACCAACTTCCAATCCCATGTAAGCCATGTTGAGTTGACCAAAAGATTCTGAATGATACCATGCCCATTCTCCCTCCTGCCCTTCCTTCTCATTGGGCCAGGTGGTTCTTCTGGTCAAGGTCAACTCTCCAGCTCGGCCAGCGACCCCCAGCCAGCTTACTCCCACTCATCCCCGTGCCTCTCTGCGCCAAACCTTCCTAACAATTGAAGACCTGCTCATCTTTCTTCCTCTGGAAAACCAAAAAAAAAAGGCACCCTGCCTTGGTTCCAAGCACCCCAGTTCACTCGTGGACCAACCCTTCACCTGCCATGTTCATCTAAACTCCTGCAGAGGGTGGCTGTGAGTCTTTCTCAATTGTCACTTCCACTCGCCCTTCACCCCATGCCTACCCTGGGCTTCCGCCCTCCTCAAGGTCACCCAAAAGTTCCCAAGGACCCCAGTCACTCGTCTCCCTTCAGTGATTTCCACGTCTGCGAGCAGTGACCTCCCCTTTGAAGTGCTCCACTCTGGGCTCTGCTCCCACAGGGCAGTTGGGAAGCAGGGAGACAAGGCCATCAGGCTGCTGAGACCATCCAAGTACCAAGGCAGTGCTGAGACATGTCCCTCCACGTCCTCACCCTCACAGGAGCCCTGCCAGGGCCAAGTGACCCAGCTGGCTGAGGAAGTAAAGTCGGTGTCCCAGAGTCACATGGACAGGCAGCACAGAGGCGGGTCCCCCAGAAAATCAACCTCCGCGGGGCCTCAGGCTTCTCAGCACTTGGCCCGCCCGCGAGCGGTGCACACTCAGGCCTCACGAGGCCACTCAGCTCAGCACACTGCATTGATTTTCCAAAGAGTAAATGAGGCAGTGAAGTGGAACACAGAACACTCCAGATGCTGCTGAACCTGCTTCTAGAAGCCGGCAGAAATGTGACCTATACAGGTCACTGCCGTGTGGCGGCAGAGAAGAGTCAATGTTCACAAACTCACGCTTGAGAAGAGGCGATGGGACAGATCACCACTCAGGTGCCCTGTGGGGGCAAGTCACCTCCTCCCCAGCTTGAATCTTTAAAACAGAAACAGCCTGGCCCTTCCTCCCTCCTTGGGTGCTGAAAGTCCAGAGAATGCCAGCTGCTCCATCCGCGAGTGACTCCCTGTGACTTGTGGATGGCAGCCACCCACACGCCATCCACACCAGCTGGTGATTGGATTCCACCTCTGCTACTTCTTTTATTATTATTATTATTATTTTTTTTTTTTTTTTTTTGAGACGGAGTCTCGCTCTGTCGCCCAGGCTGGAGTGCAGTGGCCCGATCTCTGCTCACTGCAAGCTCCGCCTCCCGGGTTCCTGCCATTCTCCTGCCTCAGCCTCCCGAGTAGCTGGGACTACAGGCGCCCGCCACCTCGCCCGGCTAGTTTTTTTGTATTTTTTACTAGAGACGGGGTTTCACCATGTTAGCCAGGATGGTCTCGATCTCCTGACCTCGTGATCCGCCTGTCTGGGCCTCCCAAAGTGCTGGGATTACAGGCTTGAGCCACCGCGCCTGGCCACCTCTGCTACTTCTTTACCCCTGATACTTAAGGCAGTTTGATTTCATCTGAGAAACATTCATTAGGCACCTATTGTATGCCAGGTCCCCTATGTCCCCGCAGGGATGAGTGGGTGACAACTCTCAAGCTAGTAGGGGCAGTGGAGACGGTCCCAGGGGGCTGCAGGTCCTCTGGGTCCTCTGAGAAAAGAGGAGAAAGAGGATTTAACCCACCAGGGTGTTGCTGGGAATGGGACCAGGAAAGCCGCCTGAATCCCATAAGATCAACGATTCTCAATCTGAGGAACAGGTTCAAAAATAAAGAAAAATGACATCCAATTCCCAGGCTCCCCCGCAGTGTATGGAAGCTCCGTACTGAGTTTCCAACAAGAAATCACCACCTCCCCCTCCCCAGTGGAGGAGTGCAAGGGTTCCCGACACCCACTTGGAGAACCCCGAAGCCAGCCAGCCCCAGGCCACCATCATGCTTCTGCAGAAAGGAGACAAGCACTCCAGCTCACTCATGGACCAATCTCTCACCTGCCATGTTCATCTAAACTCCTGCAGAGGGTGGTCCTGACTCCTTCTCAATGGCCACCTCCACTCACCTGCCCTGGGTTTCTGCCTTCCTCAAGGTTACCTAGAAGTTCCCTGTTCCTGAATGGCACAGAGATGCGGCAGTGGTTACCAGGGGAGGGTGGTGATGTATAAAGAATGTACTGTACAGAGCCAGGCCCAGCCCCCTGGGAGCACCTGGGCCCGCCCAGCACAGGGTCATCCTGGCACCTGCATTAGCCCCCAACACCGTAAGCCCCTGGCACAAAGAGCTCAGCCCCATCTCCCTTCCCCATTCTCTGCCCCTCAGGGCCCAACGCTTCTTTCCTGCCCATAACAGGCATTGGAAAAATCCATAGATGAGGGAGCAGTGGCCCAGCTCCCAGCGGGGGCCACAGATCATCTGCTGGGCCCAGCCTGGCCCTGAAGCCACTATGGGAACAAAGGTCTATTTGTTTGTGGGGGCACATTCTTCATTGTCTCCCCAGCTGGCCCACATGGCTCCCTCTAAAAGACAGGCCAGGGCAGGCGGTGTTCCCACCAAGTCCTACCACTCCCCAACCTCTGAGCCTCCAGGTCCTCACTCCTGAGCTGGGAGAGCCGCCTGCACCCCAGGCTCCATAGCAGGAGAGGAGTTACCTGCACAGAGCCCAGAGCACAGCACTAGGCAGGAAGGGGACTCCTGGTACGGGCAGCAGAGGGTGCTAATGTGGTGGCAGGTATGGGACATGCCACCCCAGCTGGCATCAAGAATGTCCCTGGCAGCCCCCGGGGTGGCGGGTGTGCAGCAGATTTCTGACTCATCTCTTTCAAGGTCTTAAAATATACAGCCATGGAACCAGAACTAAATTGGAGGGTCTATCCTTCCAAATCCAAGAAGGAAAGGCTACCTAGGTCTCATTTGCTGCTCTGTCCGCAGACCTCTGCACAGCTGCCTGCTCTCAGTGGGCACCCGTATCTGCTGGATAAGAGATCTGATTCTGGCAGATAATGGTGAGCATTACCCACTAGGAAGGAAATTTATCTCCTGAGGGCATCGATCTACGTTGGGCTCTTCCCCACTCTGCTCCTGGATTGGCCATGAGATGCTCAGCTCCCTCCTGATAAGACCCCCAGGGTTGGTGAGAGCCTAACAGGGCACCAATGCTTCATTCCAGCTCCTGAGGAGTGTCAGGACCCTGGCTGCTGCCTCAACACTGCCCCAAACCTCAGCCTGAGCAGGACTCAAAAAAGAGGCTTTCAACATTGCTTGCCTTGGTGGGAAGGACAAAGACCCCATTTGAGAAAGTGGAAGTAAAGTGGTGGAAGTCACGCAGGGGCAGGGCTGCCTCCCAGGCATAGGTGAGCAGAGGTGAGGGAGAACATTTGCTAAGCGCCTACGAAGACTAAGGCAGGGTATCAGACCTCCATGCCACCGGGAGGCCCATCAATCCCATTTTACAGGTAAAGAAGTTGAGGGGACTCTCCCAAGGTCATAGGCTTGTGGTGGTAGAACCGGGATTCGAACTCTATCCACTGGGCCCTTGCTCCTTTGTGCCAGGGTCTGCTGGCCCCCATCGGTCCTCCACTCAGTTCCTGGACCCCCAGCACACACAGAAGGAGGAGAAAAAAAGCAAGTGTTGTACCTGTACCCAAGTCCCATCCCCTAAGTCACACACACATACCACCCTAACAAACACACCCACCAACAAACGCACGTGCACGCACGCGGTCCTAAGCCAGTCCGGAAGACTGTCTGAGATTGAATGGGAGAATTACAACACTCACAAACACAGGCCTTTGTCCTATTCAGTCCCACAGGAATGTTCTGTCCTTCTGTCCCTGCCGGGATAAATCACTCAGTGTTCTGGAGAGAGGAACCCGTCCCGTGTCTTCCACGTTTTCCCAAAGAGAAAGCACAAGGAACCCAGAACATCAGAACTGCAAGGTGCACTGTTCATCCTCTTGCCTGAGAGAGCAAAGTGCCTGTCTCAGGGCTCATCAGGGACCCCCCAATTTCTGGCTAGGACAAGGCTGGCAACACAAACACAACTCCTCCACCATCCAGAGCCCCACACCCAGCTCTTCCACAGCGCAGGACCAGGCCACAGAAGACCCTGCTCACAAGGCCTGATTCAGACAAGACGACGAAAAGGCAAAAACCCGGCTGCACACGCTTTCCTCTCACCTGCTCTGAAGAGTCTAGAAAGCTGCTCTCTCAAGTCTAGAGGTGATGGCAGGGATGGGGGCAGTAATAAACTGCCACTGCATCTTACCCCATGCCTGCTCTGAGTCTCTCACACGTGTTTTCTCACTAAACACATGCAACAACCACTGCAGAGATGAGAAAGCTGAGGCTGAGAGAGATTAAGGACTTCATCCAAGGCCACACAGCTGGAATAGTGGGGCAGGATCTGAATCAAGCTTGGATTAGGATGTCTGCCTCCAAAGCCTGTTCTCTTTATCATCCTGTTTCACATTCTGTGCCGGGCAGAAGAGGGGAAGGAACCTTTCTCTGCCACGTGCACTGTGACTCCCTAAAGGGGGATGCAGCAAGTCAGATTCCCCACACTTATTTGACTGCAGAACACTTGTACCTCCCTCCCCAGCGTCTCCAAGGATTGGCCATCCCTGCAGCACAGGCTGTTACACTACCAAACAGAATCGAGAAATAATATCTGCTGCTCCTATCCTCCTAAAACAGGCACCTGCCCCCCAACTGCAGGCATGTGTGTCTTTGTGAGGAAGTGTGCCAGCATTGGAAATACCTCAGCACAGACATCAGACATCACCTCCTTCCTGCTACCCACCATACACACGCCATGCAAACCCTATTCTCTTCTTTGCAGCACAACCACAATTACAAGTATACATGTAACAGCTGCCTCCCCAGCCAGACTGCCAATTCCTAGAGGGAAAGGCTGGCTCTCCAACAGACAGAGTCTGGCCTGGAGGGTGCACTTAAGAGATTTACAGTCTACACTGCCTGTATGCTGGCAAGTAGCAAACATGGCACCTACCACTATGGTCTACACCGCCTGTAAGCTGTCAAGTGGGGAAATAGGACCTAACACTATGCCTTGAAGATTTCATCTCTTTGGCTGTCAATCCTGGCTTGGGAGCTTTAAAACTATGGCAGACTCTGTTGGTTGGCATCCCAAACATCTGTTGTTCCCGTCTTTTTGAGGATAGAATTCCAACTGCTGTACTAAGAAGCCAAGTGCCTGATAAAGTGGTCCCCTTCCTTACTCAACTCCCTTGAAACCAAGGACGGTGAGGAGGTTCAGCTCTGGCCAATGAGATGCCAGCAGAAATTCCTGCAGCCTCAAGGAGAGTTTTTTAAAAAGGATCAAACTTGACCTTTTGATTCTTGTCCTTTCACCCTCCCGCCTGCATCCTATTTGGGACATGGATGAGATGCTCGGGGGTTCGGTGGCCATCCTACCAATCTGAGGACCAAAGCCGCATGCTCAGGTGACAGCAGGAAGCTGTTAAGGACTAACTCCAGCAGGGCTGGGTGACATTCATAGCCCGGGGTGTTAGTTTTTTAGGCTGGTGAGAATAGCAAACATTTCCTTGTTACAGCACTGTTTTTGGAGCAATACTTATCCTAATGTTATAACCACCACATGCCCTTGGCCAAGTTATCAGCCTTCTCTGACAATCCCTGCCATCAGTTGTAAGCTGAGGTCAATGACAAGGCCTCCTGTTCCATTGAGATACTCCCAAGACTAAAACCATGGGACAGACCTGGTTGTGTTTTGCAAACTGCGGCGTTTCCCTCCACGTCAGCTGTTACGGACAACCGCTCCAGAGTGATTAGTGTGAAGCTGCCAGGGCCAGCCCCGCTGGCTTAAGTCAACTCTCTGGATGATCCGGAGGGGCTCTGGAGACCAGCTGTGACTGTCTCCCCACTGCCCCCGGTAATCCCCTCCTTCCCAGCAGGCCCTGGCCAGATGCCGACCGTCCTGGGCTCTAAGAGGATGACCGTGTACCCACGCTCTAAGTCAGCTGGTGGGCTGGGCGACCCCTCCCTCAGTCTGACAAGCCTTGGGGTCCAAGCATGGCCAGACCAGTCAGGGTGCCCTCTGGAAGACCAGGCCAGGAAGCTGACTGTGGCTCATCAGCATCAAGTCAAGGCCCACGGCAGCAAGAAAAGTAAATCATGGGAACAGAGGCTCAAGTGAAAATGTCAGGGGCCTGCCCCCTCCCCACCATCTTTTCATAAAATGATACACTCCTCCCCCTATATTTTCCTGGTTCATCTCCTGTGCCCATGGAGGAGGAGGGGCAGCCACAGCAGTGCCACTCATCTTAATGATCCATTCCATTAAGTAACAAACACAGGCCAGGTGTGATGGCTCACACCTGTAACTCTGAGTTTGAGACCAGCGTCTGCAACACAGTGAGACCTCCTTTCTACAAAAAATAAAATTAGCCAGGCATGGTGGCTCATGCCTATACTCCCAGCTACTAGGGAGGCTGATGTGGGAGGATCACTTGAGCCCGGGAGGTCATAGTTACAGTGAGCCGAGATTGCACTACTACACTCCAGCCTGGACAACAAAGGGATACCCTGTCTTAAAAAAAAAAAAAAGAGTAAAGAATACATAAGTACCAGAGATAACTGGGGGAGGTGTGTGTAGCCAGGAGGAACACGATAAAAAGACAGCCACCCACTTACTAAGCAAGTTCAATAAAGCCAGCTTTGTCTCCTGTGCTATATCATGACAGCCACTGAACAGACAGCCTCCGGGGCTGAAGTATAGGTGCCCAACAAGATAACAGAGTTCAGATTCAAGATAGATAGATCCTTGGGCTTCCAAAGTCATGATTCCCCTGCAAGCCACACACAATGGAAGAACCTTCCAGAGGTCAAGCTGGGTCTGTCACTTCTCACTTCATTCCCCAGGCTTCTTTCATGTTGACATAAGGTCAAGAGAATTAAACAAAGTTACACGGAGTCAGGGAACAGGCTGCTGTGGGCAGAGCGTGTCAGCCTGGGAATACAGCATGCAACTGGAACCCACACTGAAGACCTCAGTTCTCCAAGGAAAGAAGAATTAGGAAGAACGTCTTTGTTTGGATTAGGGTGAAGAGATGGAGCAGACCCCGTCATCCATGGAGCAGTGGAAGGCGACAAAGACCTGTGAGCTGAGCCCGCTGCTGTGTGCGTTCAGTGTCTGCAGTGCGCTCAGGGACAGCAATGCTCCCCACTGTTTCACAGATTAGGAAACTAAGCCCCAGGGAGGTCAAGCGAGTGGCCAAGGACACGCGAGTAGCAAATGCCAGGGCTGGGTCTGCACTCGCTTCTGCTCACTGCACCCTTTCTGGGACGCCAAGAGATGAGTGAGGTCAGCCTGGCAGAGCCTGGCCTGGACACACCTCAGAGGCCCTGGTATGAGCGCTACCTCTCCTGTTCTATTGGAGGCTGCTCCTAGGAAACCCACAGCAGAATTGCAGAAGAAGCACACTGTGTTTATTTTCCAAAGACTCATTTTGCGCTGATCCAGATGAGTGTTCCCACCATCTGTCACCCGAAGGGCTTGCTCTAAGTCCCAGTGGCTTTGCTAGGAAGTAGGGCTGGGGGAGGACGAGGTTGGGAAATGGTGAGTTGAGGATTTCCAGGCTTCTGTCTGAGCCCTGCCCACCTTCAGTCATGGGGCATGAAAACAAGAAGCAACTGTGTGGAAAGAGAGAAATTAGCAAAAGGTCACCATTTCCATTTTCCCTGTGAGCTGGTCTGCTTCTAAAAAGAGGAGGGAAAACAGCCCCCCTGAATGGGATCATACATCCCTAAGACCAGCTGAGCTCTGCCGAACAAGAGGCCTCGCAGCAGAACAGGAGCCAGACCTCCGGACCCCCGCCCAGCCCTGGTACTGCCCCAGCCCCCTCCACCACTCCACACCGAGGCCCCGTGGGTAACATCAGCTCACTTCTCAGGGAGCCCTGGTGAGCACACAAACACAGATTCCCATGGAAACCAAATCAAATCTAACCGTCTGAATAACTCCAGATCCAGGTGGAGGGAATTAGAAGCAGCAAATCCAACAGAAAAAGCAATTTGAAGCCACAGAAAGTCACCCGGCCCACGAGATACAATTTATGGGTGATGAAGTCAACTCTGCTGTCCCTTCCCCAAAACCCATTAAATTCACTTTGGCTCCAGACGTGCGGACTGAATCAGCTTTCGCCATCTATCTCATTGTGGCGTGACACTGAGCAAATCCTTCAGATTTTCTGGGCCTCGTATCTTCAACATAAAACGAGGATGGCAAGGATACCTCCCTCAACACGGTTTCATGAGGATCACATGAGCAGATGCAGGGAAAGGGCCCGGCATGGTATCTGACATACAGCAGAGCTCAAGAGAGGCCAGCCAGTACAACTTCCATGACTATAACATTTTTTCGGAAGCAGATGGATCTAAATCCAGGAGTATCTCAACAGTACCCTCTGGCAAGTTCCCTAACATCTTCAAATGGGTCTCTCATCTGCAAAAGAGGCCAACACCCCTCACCTTGGCAGGGAAGCCCTGAGATAATGAGTATGCAAATATTCATTCTTCCTCCTCTTCCCTCCCTCAGGTGGCCTTCCACAAAGCTCCCCGTCTGGAGCAGAAGTCTTAGACTCTAGAATTACAGCCAAAGAAAAGAAGCTGGAACCCAAAACACTCCCACCCTCCCTACTCCTCAAATTTGCAAACACAATTGCCTAAAACCTGATGCCAGAGGCCTCTCAGCAGAGCCAGATCAGACCGTGTCCTTCCTGCAACCCCAACACCTAGGCCAGCAGCCCGTCCACCCCCCGCTCTGAGGGTTCCGGAATCTTTCCAGGAACGGCAGCCAGGCGGGGGCCTGACAGTGCTGGCAGAATCATATGCAAATCACCAATCACTTTGCCCAAACATCACCCAGGACAAAACACAGAGACCACCTAAAGGTGATGCCAGTGACAGAGAGATAAGGCCTGATGCCATATGCTCTGGCAGGCGAGCTGTCTCGTGAGACAGGCCACCCAGCAGCTCAACACAGACTCCACCAGCAGCTCCTCAGTGCCAAGCTCTGGGCTCAGTGTGTGTGTTTTGATTCATTTCAAAAACAAACAAACAAAAAGCCTAAATTATTGACTACATTGGGAAAGGAAGTAGGAATCTGCCTGAGTTAGTCAAAGTGCAGAAGCAGTAATTCTTTTTCAAGGAATAACATCGACTGCTTTCAGATACACAAAATAAAGCGACTCAAGACTCCTTAGACTGAACCAGGGGGGAAGCTATGCCCAGGGGGAAGAACTGCCCAGGAGGGAGACCTATTTTAACAAGCAGGTAAGAAACCAACTAAATGAATAGATAAAATCCATTTGCCATTAAGGCACATCAACTCTTGAGTCCTACAACAAATCCTCCTCAGTAGGCTAAACATAAGCCCAGTGAAGTGTTGTTTAGATTATCTGCTTGGCTAGATCTTTTGACAAGCAGACGTGGCACAGGTGAACCAGCATCGAGTCCAAAATGGTTTGATTAGTCTTTGCAGGAACAGGGCTGTATTCAAGCAATGCGGTTGAGAGAACTGTCCTCATCAGACAGCCCTGGGCTCAATGTGGCCCACTTCACAGCTGCCGTCCCTGGGAAAGTCTCAGTTTCCTTATCTAAAAAGGATGATGGTACAGATCCCCAAAGGTTCAGCAAGAGAGCGTGGGAGGCCTTCAGTACTGGCCTGGCTCATCAGAGGACACCGAAGTGCATGGTGGGCAGGTGCTGTCCTGTCACTTTGCTGGAGCTCCTGTGTGAATCTGAGGTCAGAGCATGCTGACCAGTCCCCAGGCTGATAAGCCCTATAGGCCCCCTTGACCAAAGCTCTGTCCTTCTCAGTTCCTAGCCCTGTAACCCATCAGACCCCAGAGAGCTTCTGTCTGTCATACTGCATCGCATCTTCTGAAGGAAATTCTACAGCAACCCTACACCCAAGATTTGGGAGACTGCTGAAAATCTGGGGGATGCTTTCATCAATCTCATGAGTCCCTAACACCTTCAAATCTAAGAAGCCAAATCTAAATGAATACGGTTTTATACAAAGATTTTCTTTTGGTAACAACCTTGAAAAAGTGTCATTCAACACTCAGATTTCAGCTTAAATATTGTGACTTACTGGGAACACTGAGTCTGTTAACAGCTTACAGGAATACCACATTTTTGCCCTTGGAAATTTCAGAATCCAGATCAGAAAAGCCTTTGCTTGTGCTGTTACCTCCGCCTGGAATGATCTACCCCAGTCTTCTCTTTGTCACGTGACTGGCTCCATCTATCTTTTAGGTTCAGAGCAATGTCATGACTTAAAAAAGCCTCAACCTAAGACAGCTCCCCAGCCATGCCCTCTCCCATCACCTGGCTCTGTATCACCCTTCACTATTCTCTTAAAGCACCTACAGAAGCTGGAATTCTCACCTATGCTTATTTGTATGTTTGTTTGCCTCCTTCTTCTAGGGAATCTGGATTGGTGCCCTCAAAGCACATAGCTTGAGGTTCCCTTTCCAGCTCTGCGATCTCAGGCAAGTTCCCTAACCTCTCTGTGCTTCAGGTCCTCTCTCTCCGTAGGATGGGAACAGGATGGCTGTAAGGACCCATGGGGCACATTTGGCATGCGGCCAGGCACGCATTCTGTGCTCAGCTATACTGAGCTATTATTCCAGAATGTAGGTTCCTGAAAACACGGGTCACTGCCTGTCATGCTCATCACTGCATCCCCAGCACCTAAACTAAGGCCAGGCACAAAGTGGGCATTTGTTAAAGAAACAAAGGAAAGCACAACAGGGAAAAATGCCCCGACCTCCTAGGATAGCTCGGGGGATTAACTCAGAGGGCTCAGCCCAGGCTGGTGCAGGATGCTGGGAGACCTCATCCTGACCTCTGCTCTGTCCTTCCAAAGGCTTCTCTGTGTGGTCCCCACTTTAATGATGTCCTAAGGGGCAGCTCCTTAACCGACCCCAGCCTGAGCCACATAGGTTGACCTCCCTGGGAGTAGGGGCAAGAGCTCCTATTCTCTGTTCTCTCAGTTGCCTGTGTCCTGAGATGGGAGAATGCAAAAGTGTTTTGCAGACTTTCCAGAGAAACACAAATGTGAGGAATGATCTTCACAGGGAACAAATAAACTATGCTTTCTAGGTTTCTCAGAATTGACAACCAAGATTTTAAAATCCAAAATAACCATATGATCCAGTGATAGGGTTTGGCTGTGTCCCCACCCAAATCTTATCCTGAATCGTAGCCCCCATAATCCCCACGTCGTGGGAGGGAACCAACGGGAGGTAATTGAATCACGGGGGCAGGTTTTGCCTGTGCTGTTCTCGTGATAGTGAATGAGTCTCAAGAGATCTCACGGTTTTACAAAGGGTAGTTCCCCTGCAAAAATGCTCGTGCCTGCCGCCATGTAAGACATGCCTTTGCTCCTCCTTCACCTTCCACCATGAATGCGAGGCCTCCCCAGTCATGTGAAACCTCTTTTTCTCTATAAATTACCCAGTTTCTGATATGTCCTTATAGCAGATTGAAAATGGACTAATACCTCCAGCAATGGGTATATGCCCCCAAAACTGAAGCAGGATCTCAAAGAGATATGTTCATGTTCTCAGCATGTTCACATGCATGTTCACAGCAGGCTATTATTCACAATAGCCCAAAGTGCCCAAAGTGTCCACCAATGGACAAATGGATAAGCAAAATGTGGGTCATACATACCATAGAATACGATTCAGCCTTAAAAATGAAGGAAATGCTCACACCTGCCACGACAAGGATGAACCTTGAGGACATGATGCTAACCTATACCAGCTAGACACTGGCAAAGAACAAATCAATGCAAACAAATACAGTTTTATAATAATAATACAGCATATGATTGCACTTATATGAGTACTTAGAGTAATCAAAATCACAGAGACAGAAAATTGAAGGGTGACTGCATGAAGCTAGAATGAGGAGTTGTTTAATGGGACAGAGTTTCAGCTCTGCAAGTTTTAAAGTTCTGGGGGTGCAGTGGCTCAAGCCTGTAATTCCAGCACTTCGGGAGGCTGAGGCAGGCATATCACTTGAGGTCAGGAGTTCGAGATCAGACTGGCCAACATGGAAAAACCCATCTCTACTAAGAATACAAAAATTAGCCCAGTGTGGTGGCGGCCACCTGTAATCCCAGCCACTCAGGAGACTGAGGCATGAGAATTGCTTGAACCCAGGAGACAAAGGTTGCAGTGAGCCAAGATCGCACCACTACACTCTAGTCTGGATGACAGAGCAAGACTCTGTGTAAACAAACATAAAAATACATAAAGTTCTGAAGATGGACGATAGTGACAGTTGCACAATAATATGAACATACTTAATATTACTGAACTGTACATTTAAAAGTAGTTAAGACGGTAAATTGGATGTCATGTGTATTTTTCCATAACAACAAAAATAATTAGGGAAACACCCCACGATAGCTAGTGGATAGGGTATGTGATGTTTGGCCCAGTACTGATGCGGGAAGCACCACATCACTGGCCCTTGTCAGTGTCCTCTATCCAATGCCACTTAACAAGGCTGGAGCGCTGTCTCCATTTCACAGATGGGGAAATGGAGGTGAAGCAACTTGCGCTATGTCAATCACCAGGCAAGGGCATCCATGGGGCTTGCGGTTCACTCTTCCTGGCTCTGGAATGGGGCTTTCACCTGAGGAGGATGGACGATCACATCCCCACTGCAGGAAGATACAACCTCAGTGCCAGCAAGCCGCTCCCCTGGGGAACACAAGGAGCTGACATTTCAGCCACAGGGAAGGTTGGCAAGGGCAGCTTCGATCAGGCTGAGGGAGGCTGGTGTGGCCCGGCCCATCCCTGAATGAGCAGATGACCCCTGGGACTAACTTCCAGCTGTTCTCAGCTCAGAGAACCAACCAACCAAGGCCATGGTGCTGGTGCTGCAGCCACTGTGTCTGTTGCAGCTCTGACTGTCCTGGGCGCATTATTCCCCATTCTCAAGAGGATGAAAAAGAGGATCCGCTGCCATAACTCTTAGCTGCCCCCACCATGCCACCCTGAAGGAGTGACTTCTCCTTTTCTCTGTCCCTCAGGTTCCCTAGCTGTAAAATGAAGGCTTGGACTTGATAAACCTCAAGATAGTGCATTCACCTCCCACCCTCCTGGAGCACCTTCGCATGCCCAGCGTCCTGCAACTCAGAGAGGAACGGGATGGAGCACCTTCGCATGCCCAGCGTCCTGCAACACAGAGAGGAACGGGATGGGAGAAGCCTGGACCTCAGCACACGACTGGTGCAGGAAGAACATGGGCTTCCTTCCTGGTCAGGCAGACCTGAGTGTGGCTCCTGGTCCCTCCACTCCGGCCTCAGTCTACCCATCTGAAAAATAAGGCTAATGGTGCCTCTCATGCTATCATGAGATATTGAGGCATTACATGAGATATTAGCTGGGAAGCTCTCAGCACAGTGCCTGGCGGGTAGGGTAGGAAGCCCTCACCAACATCACTAAAACCTACACAAGCAGCAAGGGAAGTTCTCAGGGCGGGAAGAGGCGAGGCCCAGAGTCTGGCACCACTTCCCCAATCACTGCTGAGTGACCTCAGGCAAGTCAGCTCCCAATGCTGTCTCTCTTCTTCTTCTTCTTCTTCTATTTTTTTTTTTTTTTTTTTTTTGAGATGGAGTTTCACTCTTGTTCCCCAAGCTGGAGTGAATGGCGCAATCTTGGCTCACTGCAACCTCCGCCTCCCAGGTTCAAGGGATTCTCCTGCCTCAGCCTCCCAAGTAGCTGGGATTATAGGCACTTACCACCACGCCTGGCTAATTTTTGTATTTTTAGTAGAGACAGGGTTTCTCCATATTGGCCAGGCTGGCCTCGAGCTCCTGACCTCAGGTGATCTGCGTGCTTTAGCCTCCCAAAGTGCTGGGATTACAGGTGTGAGCCACTGCACCTGGCCCTTTGTTCTTCTTAAACACTGAGGTCAGGGTGGATCTCTAGGGACAGCCTGACACAACCAGGATGAGGAGAGAATACACACCTTGGGGGCGGTATCGAAAGCCTCGATGATCTACTAGCCAATGCTTCCAGCCCCTCTCCCATCCTTTCCCTTCCTTCCAAAGACAGTGCAAGATTCCTCACCTCGGGACGGATGGGGGAGCATTCATGAAATAAGAGATTGAAGAGGAAAAGTGGAGTTGTTTTGAGGTAAGGAGACAGAACAGAGGAGTGAGATGCAGAGCACAGAATGGGTCCCAAACTGGGGACACCTGTGCAACACACAGGTAGATGTTCAGGTGAGAACATCTCAGCCGCCTTTGGCTGGTCCGGGAGCGCGCCTGTCCTTCTTCATGGAGACCACAAGCTCGCCATATGCTCAGGCTTTCTGCCCCACCCTCCAGAGCCCAGTATAGCACCGGACCCACCCGAGCTTGGGGCTAACGAGTCCAGGACTTAGAGTTCCTGAAGTTCTGACCCAGCCCTCAGCTGAGAGAGCCCAGTCTGTTCTCCTGAGAGCCTGTTCTTGGACACAGCTGAGCTGCACCCCCTGGCACGCCCTGCAATCCTGAGTGGGGATGGAGATACTTCAGTTCTGGGCCAGTAAACCACAGAGAAGGCTGGTTTCAGTTTCCCAAGCAGAGCCAAGAACATCAAGCTTTTGCTTCTGTTTCCTCCCCTCACAGGGTCCCAAGCCAGCCCAGCGTCACACCATTTTCCCCACACACGTCCCACCATTCTGGCCAATTATTTGGGGCTGAAACAGGAGGTGTCTTCTGCTTTCGTGGGAAGTGACTGGTTCTCGCTTCTCTGGCCAACACTCAAGTCAGCTTCTGTCTGGGAGCAGCAGCTGAGGGTGAGGACCTAGCTGAGACCACTGCCTTCTCTCCCCTTGCCCACAACGTTTGCGGAATGATCTACTTAAACCAATGGAAAGAAAGAGGAAAAAGAAAGATGGGATGAGGAAGGGGAAGGGAAGCCACATCCTCTACTTGCCTGGACATCAAACTCTTGTAGGAGGCTGGTGATGGTCTGTGGAAAGATAAAAAAGATTGTCAATTTCATCTGTGTCCTCTGTAAGAGAAATAATGTTGGGACGTATGGGCCTTTCTACGCCCTGAATCTGTAACTATGCTCCCTCCTTTGTGGGGTCTCCCTAATTCCTCACAAAGGCAGGCTTTCCTTTTCTTTTTTTTTTTTTCTTTTTGAGACTGAGTCTCGCTCTGTCGCCCAGGCTGGAGTGCAGTGGTGCGATCTCGGCTCACTGCAAGCTCCGCCTCCCGTGTTCACGCCATTCTCCTGACTCAGTCTACTGAGTAGCTGGAACTACAGGCACCCGCCACCTCACCTAGCTTTTTTTTTTTTTTTTTTGTGGTATTTTTAGTAGAGACGGGGTTTCACCATGCTAGCCAGGATGGTCTCGATCTCCTGACCTCATGATCCACCTGCCTCGGCCTCCCAAAGTGCTGGGATTACAGGTTGAGCCACTGCGCCCAACCCAGACTTTCCTTTTTATCGCAAAATAGAAGTCCAGCAGAAAAGCAGACTAATACATTAACTGGATTCCTTTCTGACAGTAGCCTTGACAGATAAAAATCTGAAGGTCTAAGCTGATGACAAGCTTGAGAGATACAGAAATTTGATATCTGACTGTTAACTGGTCTCCCTGGCTCCACCCGTGTGCTATACTTTTAAAACTCAAACCTGATCACATCATGGTCCTCCTTACATTTTTTCTATGGCTGCTGTCATCTGGACCTGGATCAAATTTCAATCTCTTTTGAGTAGAAGAGGCAGTGGAGACCTCTAAGCATTTCTCTCAATCTAAAAATTCTGAGTTTCAGGCTGGGTGCAGTGGCTCATACCTGTAATCTCAGCACTTTGGGAGGCGGAGGCGGGTGGATCACCTGAGGTCGGGAGTTCAAGACCAGCTTGACCAACATGGAGAAACCCCGTCTCTACTAAAAATACAAAATTAGCCAGGCATGGTGGCACATGTCTGTAATCCCAGCTACTCGGGAGAATGAGGCAGGAGGATTCCTTGAACCCAGGAGGCAGAGGTTGCAGTGAGCCTAGATCACACCATTGCACTCCAGCCTGGGCAACAAGGGCGAAACTCCATCTCAAAAAAAAAATCTGAGTTTCAGCCCAAATTCTATCTTTTACCAGAGTTGTCCATGGCAGGACAGGCCCAGGAAGACAGAGAAAAGCCCCATGTCCCCTCTGGCCTGGTGAAAGTGTGACTTGGAGGACCAACTGGAGTCTTGGCTGGCCAACATTTCTAACAGATGTTGCTGGCATGTTTTCCTCCTCCTGACACAGAGACGGAGTCCCAACACTGTGAAAACTGAGCCCCAGCCTCACCCACCACAAACCTCCAGAAAAGAAGACAGCTCAGCAGAGCAAAATGCAAAAGTGATGAGGGGAACAGGATGATGGAATGGAGCCCCCATTAGATGGCAGGGATTGGAAGACTAGATGACAACACAGGCCCTCGTGCTGGGGATTCAAATAGCTCCACATCCCCTGGGCTGTGGGCAAGAACATCAGGGACTCTGGGTAAATTCAAGTGGGAGCAAACGTGGCTGGCACCTATACCATTGCCCCGTGTGTGTATATGTGCACGTGAGCGTGTACTGGTGGGAAAGAATGGAGAAAGTCATTCTGTACAACAAGCATCAAACTTCAAAACGTCAGCAGAGTGCAGTGGCAATCCAGATTGCGGACAGACACAAGGAAGAACTTCCCAATAGTTCAGTCCAACTCTAAACACTTTGCTGAGTCAATCTAAGGAAATGAAAGGAATTTATTTCCATCTAAACCTTGAAAGAAAGGGTAAATATTCACTGAGAGATGCACTGGCATGTAACCCTGAGTGGATAAGCTCTTACTGATGTGTTTCACATATAAAATGTTGTAAGGATTCCAGTAGGCTGCCTGAAATAAATAAAAAATATTGTTTTAAATGCATTCACCCTTGGACCCAATGATGCCACTTCTGAGAACTTTTTTCTAGGGCTGTATCTGCACATGTATGGAATGACACACATGAAAGATACAAGGGTGGGAATTTCTTGCAGCGCTGTTTGTAATAGCAAAAGGCTGGAAAAACATAGGTGTTCACATACTGGGCGCTGGGCAAATACATGAGGTGGGATACTATGTACCTAAAAAGAGAAAAGCACGTGGATTGTGGACTGATGTTGAAACGAGCTCCCAGAAATGTTCAGTGAATAAAGGAAAGTGTGGGATACTATTTTCACAGGGTTTTTTTTAAAAGGGAGAAATAAGAATACGGTGATATGTATTTGTTCTACCTACAGGTTTTTGTTCGATTGTTTCAGAAGACTATGTCACAGACCCAGAGTTAAGAGGACATGGATTTAGAACCTGCATAGTATACAGTAGGGGTTGGCACACTACAATCTGCTTCACCATGTTTTAAATTTTTACTGGAACACAGCAAGTACATTCACTTACATACTGTCTATGGCTGCTTTCTTGCTATAATGGCAAAGTTGACTGGTTGCAACAGAGATCATGTGGCCTTCAGTGTCTAAGATATTTACTATCTGACCCTTTGCAGAAAAGATTTGCAGACCCCTAGTGTGGAATGATAGTAAGTATTCTGTAGCTTCCCCAGGCTTGGTTCCGAATTCTAGTTGTACCAGTTACCTGAATGAACTTGGCCAATCCCCTTCCTGTCTAGGACCAGTGTTTTGTGTGTTTTTTTTTTTTTTAATCAGCAAAAGGTGAAAAGAGATAGTTGCCTCACACATTTTTAAAGAAAAGTCTATGAAATTATGAACCTAAAACAAATCAGTCACATATAGAGTCATAAGGAAATTAAATGAACAGTCTTTTCACCAACGTCAGCTGGCCTGGGTTTGATTCCATGTCCCACACTTTGTAACTATGCAAAGAAGACAAATTAACCTCCCTAAGACTCAACTCCCTCCACCACAAAATGAGTACAATCACAGAACCTGGGACCTGCATGAACCAAAGCTGAAATACAGTTGGCGGAGAAACAGGCATGCAGGATGTGGTTAGTGCATGGCAATTATCATTTTTAAAAGCATTTAGTTGGCTTTAGACTAACTTCACTTTTGGACCAAAGCTTCCACATTTTTAAAAAGACATATCATCAGAGGCAGTTATGAGGCTCAGTGAGAATTGGGATGTGAACATGTTTTGAAGCTACAATGTCAACTGTGCAAATGTAAAGGTTCATTCATCATTAGAACAATCAGCCCAGGATGGGCCCTGCCAGCCCAGCCTATAGGACAGGGGCCTCTGTTTCCAACAGGAAGGGCTCTGTTGACAGAAGAGGTTTGCCCAAAAAGATAACAATAGCAAGTGAAAAAGCGACTATGCATTGCCCATCTCCTCTATTGCAAAGTTCTAACTGCTCCCTATGAATTAGGTCACTCCATCTTCGCTTAGCCCCATGAGGTAAGTCCTAATGTCACCATTTTACAGATGAAGAACTAGAACACGAAGAGACTTAGAGGTTTGCAAGTGGACACCAAGCTGCAAAGTGTCACAGCTGGGATTTAGGCCCAGACGGTGTGGCCCCAGGGTATGCAGCTTTAATCAGAGCTGAGGCAGGCAGTCCCCATGGGCAACTGGGCCCCATGTTGCATCTTCTATAACCACAGAATGTTAGAGACGGGAAAGCTGAGAGAACCTCTGGTTCGATGCCCTCACACTACAAATGACAGCAGAAAGGCCCAGAGAAGTGGGCAAGGGGCCCAGCCCCCAATCCTAGGGGACTTGAACCAGAGCCTCTCACAACTGTGCATTTCAAGGAAGCAGTGGATACACGTGTTATGTGTGTATGCATGTGTGTCTGTGTATGCTGTGTACGTGTGTGTGCAGCATGCTTGTATGTTGCATACATGTGTATCTCTGCAGTGTTTGCATGCCCATAAGTGGAGTGTGAGCTCCAGTGTGCCTGTGTGTGTCTAGGTGCACACGTGCCTGTGATGGGGTAGCCAGGAAGATCTCCACTCACCTCCCCTTTCTCCACCAAAGGCTTCACCTCAGCGAGGTCTACGTCCTGCATCTCCCGAGACATGTCCCTGCTGTCACCTGCCTGCAAAGAGACAAAGGCCAAAAGGTCAACATTGCCTGCAGAGAGGTTTCCTGAAGGAAGCAAATCCAAGACCAATGGCGAGAAGGCCAGGCCTGCGCTCGGCCCAGCAGCTTCACCTCCCTTGTGATGCACTGCAGGGGATGAGGGGGCCCCTTGTACACACGGCCCATGGACCCAACTCAGTCTTTCCACTGGGCCTAGGGCAGTGGATTTCCTGGGAGAGGATACTGAGGCTCACAGACACTACCCTCCCAAAGAAATGGATGGATCAGGCTCACAAACAGGTCCCCATACCGAGTTCAGGCCCATCCACGATACCCAGGACGCAGCTCACTGCATTCTAGACAGGGACCTGCATTGCTGATCCCAAAGTCAGGCAGCCCCAGAGTGACGATGAAACAAGAACACAAGCTCATACGGTGCTTACCATGTACAGGCATAGTACAAGCTTCAGCCTCACAGTTAGCCCTAACAGAAGGCTGGTGATGCAGACGCACAGACACACAGGCACACGCGTGCGTGCGCACACACACATACACATCCCATGGTGCAGGACTCTCAGCTACCTGCTAAAAGGGAAGAGGGCAGAGGAAAACCGTAATCCAAGGAGTCTGGCAGGCACTTGAACACATAGTACAATTTCGTAAGAAAAAGGACCTCCAAGGCAAAAAGCACTTCCTGGACCAAAACAAGGAATGGGCCAGATAAGCACAGTTACCTGTGCTGTAACACAGGGCAGGTGCAGAAAGAACTGTGGGCTGCAAAACCAGACAGAAGCAGAGCCCAGGAACACTCGGAATGCTGCCATTGACTCCTTGGGGTGCATGGCTTGGGCAGGTGGTGATATCTATTCATCATACTTGCAAGAGCTGAATCTAGAAACCAGAAGTATAAGCATGTATTCCCATAGATCAGTGGTCAAGTTAGAAAAATTAAATGCCCACCAATCCCTGAGGTGAAGCATAAAAAATGAAGAATAAGGTCAAGTATTACAGACAGCATCAGAGGACTGGGGGTGAAGGAGTAAGTGACAAGAGGGAAGAGCCCAGGCCACCCACCCAGTTCACAGATTCAGACTTTCTGAATGGAAAAGGCCATGAGAACCAGCCTGACCAAAGCCCTCACACTGCCAGCTTCAGAGTGGGAACCTGGGCCCCGCACTGCCCAAGGCCCCTTGGATGCAATGGTAGAGAGAATGCAAGTCTCTGAAATTCCTGCCTAGGGCTCCTCTGAAGACCCAGGAACTCTTAAGAACCTGGTGAAACACCTCTTAGAAGTCAGCCGGCAAGTGCGGGCCACCCTGAATCCACCCCGGATCCATCCCTTGTGCCAACACATGGCATTCCGTGGGAGGATCCCGCTCTCCACTGGGGTGCTCTGGTCTGGGGCCCCAGCATGATTTTCCCAGAAGATAACCAGCCCCACAAGAATGCCTTTATACAGACTTTGGAGTCTATGCTCCAGAACATTCTGAAAACAAAGTCGGTTTTATATTTGTGAGCATTCCTGGGCAGCTGCCAGCTTGGAGGCAGGAGGCATGAAAGGCCCGGGTCTGTCAGCCTTGCTAATTCAGCAGGTTCGTGGTCCCAAGACCCTGGCCTGTGGGACACCTCGCCTACACAGCCTAGGGAGCCTTCCAGAAACCCAGGGCCCTGCCAACGCCATCCCTCATTCTGAGACTGAAAGGACTTCTCATTTCACAGGAGCTTCTTAGCATACCCTGCTCAGCAAAGCACGCCAGGGTGAAGTCAGGGGGCTCTCACTGTCCCCCCAGGTGGGTTCAAGCAGTCCTATCTGTGAGCTTCATCAGGCAGGTAGCTTGTTCTTTTCTCTACCTCTAGCTCCCAGCATGAGAGACTCTCCTAGGCACAGTCAGGCTGCAACTCCCTCTCTGAATAAATGAGCAATGTAGCTCAACAGCCATGCTTTCAGTAAAACTCACTTTTAAATTGTCGCTAAACCCCAAGAGTGCAATGTCTGGAAAACAAATTCTACATTTAAAAGGACTCAACAAATGCTGTGGTTCAGCCCAGTTTTGTCAGTTCTCTTTGGCTTCCAGAAACCATGATCACACTAGGATATGGTGTCAGCCTCCGCCAGCTCTCTCCTTCTCCAGAACACAAAAGAGAGAAATGTCCACCTTCCCTGTTTCCTCTATCTGGTAAAACCTCTTCACCCTACCCGGCACCTTTTTCCTTCCTACAGCTTAGCTTCCCAGACCACAAGAGGCAATGGGTTGAAAAATCGCTGTGTCTCCTAGAAATATCAAGTTCTTGAGCATCTGCTTTTTTGAGCTGGTGGGGCCTTCTCTGACCCAGCCCCCTCAGTGCTAAAGGCCTTTGGGAGGTCTAGAGATAAAACTGCTGAGGATGATCACAGGACATATCTAAACTAGGGGGGATTTTATCTCCCAGGGGACATTTGGCAATGTCTGGTGACATTATTTATTGTCCCCCAAATGATTCCATTGATTTTGAACCATTTAGGAAGTGTCCTAGACTCTGAAGTCTGCAGGGAGACTGGATAAAGCTTTGCACTATTCTGGGGGGACTGTGGGGGCTGCAGACCTGAAGGCAGCCTGCATGTTGGCCGCGCCCTGTAATACCAAGGCCGCATGAACCAAGGACTGCAGAAGGTGCCTTCTGCGGGGTGACCCAGCCAGCTGCTGGCGGTCCACCATGCGGCCAGCCTGCAGGGCAGGAGAGCGGCTCCCTCACCTCAGTTCTCCCAGGCTGGGCCCGTCAAGCAACCCTTACCTTGTCCCTGAAGCCTCAACCAAAAAACTTTTCAAACTTTATTTGCAGGAGCTTTTGTCCAAAGGAAATCATGTAAGGAAGTTCAACATTTAAAAATGTTAAAAAATAAATATTTAAATATTTAAAAAGCCAAGGTGCTTCGGCTGAAGCCAGGAAGAGGGGCCTGAACCCCACTCCACCCTGGGACTTGGCTCTCTACAATTTGCCCCCCAGTCCCCATGCCACCAGGCTGGCCCTCAAACAACATGTGAGTTCTGGGAAGCAGGTTGGAAAACTCAGGATTTATTCAGAGGTTTCTTCCTGCACTAGGTTCTACGTGCCCAACACGGAGCTCAGAACAAACATTACACCAGCTCTGGTGATGAGACCGGCTATGGGACCCACATGGGGTTCATGAGCTAACAGACCCAGCTCCTGCCCCCACGGAGCTCCCAGTCCTGAGGGGACAGGCGCTCCCTCGGGCTCACTCATCAGGCTGTGTCTGGGCTGTGTCCACTGTCCTGTCTGTCCCCCTGGAGGGCAGAGACGATGCCGTCTGGACAGCATCCAGGACAGTATCTGTGCCTCCTGGACAGAGATCCTCAGCTCAGCACCGCTGACATTTGGGCCCCGCAAGCAGCCTCTGCCTTAGGGGCTGCTCTGAGCATGGGAAGCGGCTCAGCAGCATCCCTGGCCTCTGTCCACCACATGCCCACAGCATACACCCCAAGCTGTGACCAGCAAAAGAATCTGCAAACGTTGCTAAATGTCCCCTGGTGCGACATCCACCCTCCTTTGGAACAGCTGATTTTAGTAATTCCTAGTAGGTAACAGTATCCAGAAAATGTCAGTTGGATACATTCTTATTTCATCTAGTACATGCAGACACACACACTCTCAAATGCACTCACACATCCTCTCACCCTGGCACACTTGCAAACTTTCCTTCTCACACTCATTCTCACACTCACACACTTATACTCACACATACATACTTTCTCACAAACACACTCATTCTCACACACTGAGACACTCTCACTTCCATGGGCTCTCACATTCAGACATTTGAATGTCACACGCACTCACACGCACTCACACGCACACACGCACACCCCACCACCTTCACTCACAGAGGAGGCGACTGGGCCCAAGCAGCTGCCGCTGTCCTGAGCTCACCCCGCTGGCTGCAGCACAGGGGCTGGCGCAGAGCCAGATCCGATGTTCACAGTCTTCCTTCACTCTGCTCTCCCCAAAACACTTGTTCTGGGATTCAAAGTCACCACCTGAGAATCATGGAAGGACCCAGTTCTGGCAGAAGACGCTGACTTCTGGTGTCTGTGATCTCCTTCTACCAGCAGGAAATGGCAGGTGATACGTGACCCGGTTTGGGGGCTCAGGCTGGTGCCTCCACTTCTGCTCCCTCCCGCCAGGCACCTGAGGCCCTCATGGCTTAGCAGGTGTGGCAGGTGGAGCCTGCTGGGCTTGAGGTCCTTGCTGGACCTCCAGTCCCTACCCCTTCCCTCTGCCTCGTGCAAAGTCCTCATCACAGAGCATTGGGGCCCACTAGAAAGCATCCAAGTAGTCCTCTAGCAGGCGGGGTGGCAGGGTAGGGCCACATGCAGCACAGCGGGGGACCCAGGGCTGACTCCTAGCCCACCTGCCCTGCCTTTGGAGTGGCTTGGGACTGACAAACCATGTCTCCATCTCCAAGCCCATCTTTGCTCCCTAAGCAGCACAGAGGAAACCCCTCCAGCCGGTCTCCTTCAGCTAAAACCCGGCTTAGTGCCAAAAACAGGGCTCCAGGTCACAGCACCAGCTGCCAGCCTGACTTGTATCTCCACTTCTTCCTTTCCCATCCACCTGCCTGGGAGGAATTCCGAGAAGGCCAGAGAAGTGAAAGGTAGCCAGGAGCTGGGGGAAGGCTTGCAGGTCAGATGCTAGTGTTACCATTTATTAGCTCTGTGATCCTGCATAATTTATCGAATCTCTTTTTAAAAATGCATTCTTCTTTTTGTTTTTTAGAGAGACAGGGTCTTGCTACATTGCCCAGACTGGTCTCGAACTCCTGGGTTCAAGTGATCCTCCTACTTCGGCCTCCTGAGTAGCTGAGATTACAGGCATATGCCACCATGCCTGGCTATCTAACCTCTTTGCCTCAGTTTGCTTGTCTGTCCGTGGGTATGTTAACTCCTGCTCCCAAGGATCAGCAGTGTGGCTTAAATTCAAGAATGGCGGGGAGAACCTGGCAAATAGCTGCTTAATTCATCAGCATACTTCCCTTTCAGGGTTGCCTTGGAGATGCTAGGACATCTGTGAGGACGCGGCCTGGGTTTCAGTCCTAGAGTCCCAGTGAGGAGAGGGACACATGGAAAATGTTCAGCAAATTGCCACCAAGGTTTCTGATTATCAGGCCCAGTGCACCACCACTAGGGCCCTCCTCTCCACCTGCACTGTCTGTCAATGAGTAACGAGGGTCCAAGAGGGGCTACACGAATATCTTTCCGGTCCAGCAGACCCAGGAGAGTCCGTGGAGAGCTGGATCACAGGTTCCAGGCAAAGTCAAGGCTAGGATCTGCCTGAGGAACAAAAGAAGATGACCCGTGACCCTGGGGCCTGGGGGGGCAGTGGGCACAGGCGTCTTGGGTAATCTGAAGCCACTTGAGAACTGTTCAATAGCCCCTGGGGGACTGAGGGGACACACAGAGCCTGTGATTCCCAAAAACCTGAGTGGGGCAGCAGGAATGCTGGCCTAGGAATCAGGGCATGGGGACCCTGCCACCTTCCTACTCCACGACTCTGAGCAAATCACTTCCTCTCTGGGCCTTGGTTTCTCCATCTGTAAAGTAGGCACAGTGTACGTCTACGGAGATCACTCTGTCCACAACAAACTTATAGGCAAACGGAAACCCAGGCAGGAAGGTGCTTCACAAAGACAAAAGGGCCACGGGGTCTCGCTAAGGCCCTGCTGGGCTCAGCTCCGGCCAGATTAGCCCTGAACCTTAGACCAAGGTCCCCACTTCTGCCAGCCTCAGACTCCTGTCTGTTAAGACTAGAGCCTTGCTCCAGCTCTGCCACCCATCTGCACACCCTCTTGAGCAAACTCTCCTGGGCCCCCAGAACTCCCACAGGGTGGGGCAGAAGGGGTATCCAGCAGAGAAACATCCATGATCTGTTCTAGAAGTTCCAGGTTCCACCCACCACGAAGAGCAGCCACAGGAAGGCAACAATATAACCCTACCCAGACACACCACAAAAACAGCACCAGGAACAGTATCTGCAGCACTAATTGGGTTCTAAACCCTGTACTTCCTTTAAGCTTCACAGAAACCCTAGGAGGGATGTGCCAGCATGTCACCATTTAACAGATGAGGAAACTGAGGCACCAAGAGGTTAAGATCTGTGCCCCAAGCCAGCAAGCATCAAGCTGGTACAGGTTAAAGCACCCTTAAAGGGAACGCTGAAATGTCCTCAACATTGTCCTAAATATATCCATAGTCCTTATCACCACCCATGGTCCAGATGTACGTTGTAAGGTGGGCTGCATGTGACCGTGAGGCTTTCAGCGTGTGGAGGTCGGCTGGGACAGTCGCATGCCTCTCCTGCACTCTGCAGCCGCCACTGAGCCACCATGAGCCTTCACCACACGCAGAAGGTTCTGTTTTCTGCTCCCCCATAGCACCTTCCTAAGACGGCCAACTCCATGCTCTGGAAAAGCGTTCACTCAGCACACTGTTTCACTTGCTCCTCAAGACGGTTCCCCCAGGAGAGGTTGGGTATTATACCCAGTTCCCAGACGGGTAACCGGAGGCTCAAAAACAAACACAAACGCCCACTTGACTTTCAAAGGCCACATGTCTGGATTTCTCCCTGCTGAGGGAAAGGTGAAAAACTCACTGGTTTGCTGTGGGTGCAGGTGTGGCGCTCGCTTCCCTCGGGGGAGGGCAGACAACAGTCCCCTGGAGGCCTTCAGTGAAGCAGATAAAGGGAGGACAGGCGGGAATTGTTGACAAGTGTAGCATTGATTGTCTCCAACAGCAACTGGCCCAGATTCCACCCTCCATAGCATGCCTGGTTTCAAGGCCACGTGAAAGCCAGTGTTCTCTCCAGCACATTGGGCTCTTTAAAGAACAGATTTTAAAAGCAGGGAAAAAAATCAATGTGTGCTATGACTGTTTGCTATAGCAGCCTCCCCAGAAAATAGCCGAAAACAGCACCATTTCTGCCTGAACCTCAAGGAAAACCACCTTAGACAGACCCTGGATAGCCCTGCCTTACTGTGAATACATTCCTTTGTCATTTCTCTGTCAAAACAGATTTTGAAGTCAAGCTACAAAGCAGTTCATGGGCTCTCTTGGTGTTTTCTGGACCTTTTGAAACTCAAGGCCCTGGGGAGGGTGAGGAAGTTGGCAGTCTTCAAGCACTGTCTTTCTTATCTAATCAACTCAGCAAACAACATGGGTGGATTCACCGGGCCTTCAAGAAAGTTCCCTAGTTGAGAGGTTAGGGAAACGTATCAGAGCAATGAAAATCAAGGAAACAGTGCAAATGTCACACAGAGAACAAAACCACACTAGGAACTCGTCGAGGGCCCCTGTGCTTTGCAGTGGACCCTGAAACCCAGGAGGCATCAGTGATGTTTGATATTCAAGGAATGAATACGGGATCACTAAGAAGGTGAACCCCACTGCCTTCCTCTCAAACAAGCCAAAGCTGCATTCACTCCCTGGGTGTGGGTCTAGAGGGCTGGAGCCGACACTGAACTTCTGTGTGTTCAGCTTGAGCGCAGCACCAGGGAGATCAGCGAGAGTGTCCCAAACACAACAGCAGGAAGAGGGAGGTGTCAGGAATCTCATCAGGGCCCACCTCTTTTCTGCAATACAACCGAGATCTTCCTGGAGATTCTCAGTGGAGTTTTGGCAGTTCGAGTAATTCGTTTGGCAGAGGGAAGATGACCGTCTGAGGGGATGAGGTGAATAACTGGAAGTCCAAAGGAGGACAATGGTCTCCTTAGAGGATTATTCTGTGAAATCTGCGAGACAGGCATGAGCTGCGCTGGATGGTCTGAGATAATTTGTGGACATCACACAAACGGAGCCAGTGTTAGCAGAGGACGAGGAAATGGATCCCTCATACAGAACCCTTTGTCCCGAGATGGGATGCTCGCCACGCTAACAGGATCCTTCTCCCGAATGGTCTTGCAGTTTCCACCCTCCGGAATGGTCCTCCGATCTTGTCTACGCAAGGTGGTCCAAGTTACTTCCTTGATCAAAGGAGGTGTCCTTGCCACCACCACTAACACAATACCTACTAAGGACAGGCTCTCAGGTTTCATGGGGAACATGAGCAGGTCCCAGGAAGGACCCAATCCAGCGTCCCCTCCAGTAGGGGACAGCCAAGGAGGCTTTCTGGAGAAAGGAGGAGAGTCCCACAATTAAAAAGAAGGAGGGAGAGGTGGTAAGCATTCCCAGCTGAGAGAGGCCACAGACCCACCTCTAAAATGGCCCTCTCACATCCACATTTGAAGAGGGTTACTCAGAACCTTGTTAGGTTCCATGGGAGTGGGGCTGAGGGTGAAGACAGGAGGAACAGGATGGAGACCTGGGCCCCCACCCACCTCTCTTTAAACAGAACTCTATCCATAGTTAAAATGTATAGCTGCAGAGAGGCCCCCCTGCAGATTGAAAGAAAGGAAAGATTAAACTGCTGGGGAGGGCACTCAAGGCCTCCAGACTGTTAAGGAGCCTCACTTTCTACCATCTCAGTTCAGGAACACCCGCTGAACTCAAAAGGTCAGAGATGGAGCCCAGGCAGGCAAGGGGTAGGCAGGTCTGTAAACAATGTTAGGTAGGAAAGTCAAAGATCTGGGCCAAAAAGAGACCTGTTATGGCCCCGATTGTGTAATCCATTCCCATTCTGTAGTGCTGGGGCTGACACCCCACCCGAGGGGGCCCAGGTTTCTTTTCACACGGCCCCCACCCCGAGAACTCGGCTCCACGTTGGCACCTACTCATGGCCCTCTACTTCTGCAACCGCCTTCCTGTGGGGCCTCAGTGTCCCCAGCCCCTCTGCGCACCTGCCTGGGCCAAGTTCTCAGCCAAGACCGCTATCTAGCCTGCCTCTGTCTCCAAGTTGAAAGATAAAAAGCCAAGTGGACACGCAGGCCTTCCACCACACAGCCATCAAGAGAGGCAGGAACAGCAGCCTGGGGTAGATCCAGGAAACCAAACTTATTCTCAAAACATGGGCCCAGAGGGTGTGGTCAGCCTCCAAGGGCAATGTTGGAGTGTGGAAAAGGCTCAGGAGGCTCACCTTGGCCAGAACCCCACTCACTGGACTCTGGACACAAGAGTCACCAGCCTGAGCCTCAATTTTCTGACCTGAGAGGTGGAAAGAATGTCTTCTACCTCAGTTAGATGATGTGATGCATTGAACCTCCAAGGCACTGTAGCAAAGAAGAGCCATTTACTGAGCACTAATTCCCAGGCACTGCAGACACAGGGTGTGCCCTGAAGGTACAGTGACATGCATGGCCACAACTTCCTTTCTTCTCTCCCCTGTCATTCCAGAGCAGAAGTACTCAACTCTGGCTGCCTGCAGGATACCCCACTCCCAACCCAGCCAAGGGAGCTTTGAAACAATAGGGTATCCCCTGATGGAGAGAGAATCACAGGAGACTGGGCATGGAAATGTGCATTTCAGAAGAGGTTCTCATGACACTATTATGCAACCTACATAAGCTTAGCAAAAAGCAAAACCTAGGTCAAGCATTTGCAGGCACTTTCACAGCCTTGGGTAGGTTTAGGACAAAGGGCCCCAGACTCTGCTTGCCAAGAAGATGCCTTGAGAATGTCTTCTGTGGGTGTTCCTGACAACAAACACCTACACACTGTTTTCCACATGCTGGGTGCTGTTCTCAGTTTATACAGATTAATAGTTACACATCCTGATGACACCATGTCTGTTACTCTCATTTTACAGAAAAGTAAACTGAGGCATGGAGCTCCTGATTGCCCTTTCATTTGATCCCGATTTCTTCAGGCGCCCCAACATGTTGCCATGGAAAAAAAACAAAGGCTCTGAAGTCCAACTGCCCGGTTCAAAGTCTGGCTCTCCCACCTGAGCCATATGGCTACAGGCAAATCCTGAAACTCTCCTGGCCTCGGTTGCCTCATCCACTCAATGGAGCAATACGGTCTAGGCAGCGTTCTTGTGAGGATGAAGGCGGATGAAGGGAGACAGTGGCTGTTCTGGAGGGAGAGAGATGCCGTGTCCCTCCCTGGCCTTCCTTCCAGGCTGAGTCAAACCTGAACTCTGCTTGAGTCTTAGATGCTGAGTCATCATGCTTTCTCTCAGGACAGGGCCTTTGAGTCACGTCTGGAATGGGATTCTCTGGGGCTGGGTCCCAAGGAAGAACTGCAGCTTTGGGCCATCAGAAAAACACAATGCCATCTTTCTTTCAGGGCCATGTGAAGGCAAGTTCAGGCCAGCGGGTTTCAATGTACCCTGGGGGGGGAGCCCTCAGCTCAGTAAAATCTGTCTTCTGTCATGGGGGGGCAGCCCCCATTCAGTCAAAGGCCAACTCAGGGGGCTGCAGCCTCTAAGCCTCTGCTCTTCAGGCTGGCTTTGCTAATCTCTCAAAAATACCTGATTTACACTTTTAAAAAAATCATCCCACTCTGCCCCTTTGGCCTCAAAAGTTTGCTCGCCAGAAACTCAGTGAAGATGCAATTTCCTTTTGCCCCTCCATCGCAGGCAGGCAAAATCCCGTCAGGAACCCTTTCCACTGCCTTCAGTCCCACCCAGGAGCCTCCCACAAAGCTGAGCTCCAGCTCAGCTCGGCCTGGGCACATCCCTCCCCAGCCCTGTGCCTCATTTTCCATCTGTAAAATGGGAAGAAGTTGGACTAGGTCCTGTGTGAGTTTTTTTATTCCATTGCAAATGATCAAACCTTGTTGCTCCAAAACAACTTCTTCAGGAGAAGAGACTCAAACAGACACTCCAGGGTCCCTCAAAAGCCAAACCCAACACCTCCACCCATGCACAGTCTATTACCTTGCCCAAAACTCAACCTGCTGGTTCACAGAGAATGGGGCAGAAGACCCAGAGCCATCTACTTCAGCCCATGTGCATATTTCAACTCCTCCCACCTGCCAGGCACTGGGCCAGGGGCCAGGTTACAGGGCAAGGCAGGCAAATCCTTCTCCTTGCCCATATACAGCTTACATTCTCGTGGGAGACACGGTCCCGCAAAGCTAAGAAGTCACAGGTCAGGGGAACACCCCGTTTTCCATCCACACCGAAACCCTCTCTCTCCCTGACACCTTCCTCCATCCCCCACTTTGTGCCACCCCAGCCTGGGGCTGGCTCTGCCGCCACACACACCACACAGAACCGGTCTGTGTCTCCAGCTGTGTGTCTTCCCCACCAAAAAGCAGCCCTTCCAAGACAGGCGCTGGGGTTTGCCCCCTCTGCACCTTGCTTATTTCAATCACATTTGTGAAACTCAATAAGGACGCCAGAATTTCTAAACAGGAAGAGTCTACACTGAAAAATTCACCTTGAAACTGCATTTCTGCAGCAAGAACAGGGGGGTTTGTATTTAGATATGTTCATTTGATGCAGCTTAGGAGAAGGTCCCGTGCAGCTGATGGCTATTATAAGGATGTCTACCGCCCTCCTGCCTGGCCACTGGCTGACCTCTGAATTTTAGATATTTCCCAGTAGCTTAAAGAAACCAAGCAAACTGAAGTGCCCCAGCGTCCGTGAGGAAGGGTTGTTCTTGGGTGGGCATAAGATAACCAAGGGCCCTGCCTCCCCCACCCGCTGCCAGGCATCTCCCACTTCCAAGCCACAAAGGCGTGCTGTTCAGACCCCCAGGGACAGCAGGGACAACAGGCGGGGAGGTATGGGGGAGGGGTGGGAGTAAGGAACCGACCCACTAAATTCCAGCTCCAGCTACTAATTTGACAGAGGCGTGACAGCGCGTTTCCCCCAGAACCAGCCGCATTCCCCACGCCCAGCCCAAATCTCCTCCCGAGGCTGAATCAGAGACCGCGGCGGATCCCCCAGGAACGTCGGAGTAATTCCAGCTGTTCTCCTCCCTGGAGAGCAGGAGCGGCCAGCACCGGAGACAGGGGAGGGGAGGAAAGCGGGGAGGGTGGGCGGAGGCGAAAATGACGCCACTCATAGCTCCAGCCAGCTCAGGGGCCGCCAAACGTCCGCGAGACCCCTCTCGCCCAGATCACTTTCTCCCACGCCGCCGCTGCTCCAACCGCGGGTTCCTCCGGGGGCGCACCCTGCCCAGCGGCGCTCGCAGACACTTGCTCCCGCTCGCGTGTTGCATTGTGACACACCCTGGACCCTCCCCCAACACACGTTTACACTCACACTCACACGCACACCGCCCTGTGTGTGCTACGGGACTGAAGCGCCACCAGCCTCTGGGATCCACGCCCGTTCCCGACCCAGTCTGCGAGCCAGACACACCCACGCCCCCTTCTCCAGCCTCCTCGCCAGCGCCGCTCACCTCTACCATCCCCATCTACACACTCGCGCTCAATCTCTCGGTTCCCAAACACACACACCCACACCCACACACACACTCCCCTAGTCCCTTCTGCACCCACGTCCAGCGCGCACCCCTGCCAGCGGCGCCAGCTGGGATTCGGAGAGGAGGCCAGGAAACGCTATCCTGGCGTTTTCGGGCCGTCTCATCACCCCCTTCCGGACCTCCAAAACCCCATATCCACAGCTAGCGGGGAGATGAATGGGAATCTGTCTTTTTTTCCTCCCTTTCCGTAACTGAACACCCCCAACTTCAGCGGTGTCTGCACCCAAAGCCTCCTCGCGCCCGCGCCCAGGGGTGGCCGCGCACTTGCAGCTCTGGGGCGCTTACTCCCGGGCTCCGAGGGGCTACAAAGGGCGGTCCCGGCGCTCCAGCGGCACCGCACGGGCGGCCCCTTTCTGCTCCGCGTCGCGCCGGGGAGAAGAAGGCGCGGGCTTACCTAACGCGAGGGAGAAAAGAAAGGACGGTGCTGAGGCTGGCGGCGCAGCGCCCCGCGGAAGCCGAGGGCGGAGGCTGAGCTCGGGAGCTTGAGCGCGAGCGGTGAGCCAGACGAGGTTTGTTTACGTCCCGGCGGAGGGCGACTTTATAGGCACCGCGGCCCCGCCCCCGCGCCTCGCCCCTCCCAGACCCTCGCGGTCCCCGCACGCAGCCGGGACACACCCCTTCCCCGCTCCCTCCTCCCGGGAGCGTAGGGCTGGGCTGAGGCAGCGCGCGGCGGGCGCCCACTGGAGCCGCCGCCTGTTGCGCAAGCCTTCGTAGGGGCGCGGCCGGGAGGGGCATCGGGGCTCGGGTTGTGGGTCGGCTCTGCAGTCCCCTCCGAGTCCGGGTCCTCGGCCTGTGCAGCGGGCGCGTATGCCCTGCCCGGAGGAGCCGTTTGTGTGCTTGTGCGTGTTCATGTGCGCGCTCGTGCGTGTGCATGTGGACTTCCTTGTGTCTCCGTGTGGGCGGAGGCCCCCCAGCTCTGCCTCAGAGTTTCTTCTAAGAGTCTAGTAGCGCCGCGCCCTGAGCGACTCCCTTCACTTCCTCCGGGTCTCACCCGCTCGGCTCCCCAGCCGGATTCAGCTGCCTGCCCAGCAGCCGCCTTCGCTTTCGCCGGATAGGTTCCCTCCGATTCTCACCCTTCCTTGTCGCGAAAGCTCTCGCTTAAATCCTCGCTCCGGTTTAATCCCGTCCATCTTGCCCACCGCCGTCCAGCACCCAGCGCCTCCCCTTACCCTCATCTTCCCAGTTCTAAGCACACTCACTGTACCTTGCCCACTGGGCTCCTCTCTCCTGCCCCGCAAACCCAGATGGGAGGGTTCTCACCCCTTCCTATACTGATTTCCTGAACTTTAAGGACACACCCTTTCCAACCTTAGCACTGTCCTGCTCTGCTGCTCTATTTGTAACTATTGCCTGCATGTTCTCATCTGGCCAAAGAAACCAGCAATTCTCAACCCCTACTGCACATGAGAAGCCCCAGAGGAGCCGCCAAAATTAATAAATAAATAAATAGATAATAAAAAGAGAGATGGACTCCAGAAAGATTTAATCAGAATCTCAGGGGGTGCAAACCAACCGGACATTTGGGGTTTTTACAAAGCTACCCAGGCGGCTCCTGACGTGCAGCCAGGTTGAGAAGCACTGCATGGAGGAACATGATATTATGAATAAGGGAAGCCTGACTCACAGCTGGCACCGTCATTGTCCTCAGGCTACCTGCCCAGCGTTGAATTTGCCACTGAGCCCAGGACCAGACCCAGGGCAAGCTCAGGTGACCCTCCCTGCCCCGCCACAGACACATACGCGCGTGCGCACACACACTTCCTGCTGAATTGTCGACCTCTTTTCTATGCCAACCCATGCTGTCCCTAAGGCAGGGGCCATGGCTTTCCTCTCTGCATCCCACATGCCTCCCTAGGCCCTTAAACTGATTTATTATGTCATTCCACAAGTAACAGAATTTAGCTGCTCTTTTGAGCTGGGTCCTGTGCGTCGCCACTGGGAAAGGACTGAAAGGCAAAGACATTTTCTACAGGTGCATAGCATAGTACAGCCCCAAGATGCAGTTTCTCCATCCATATAGCGTGGTGGAGCTGAACTCATTCATTCCCTAACTATATTAAGGACCTACTATGCCCAGGCACCATTCAAGACCCTGGGGACATGATCATGAACAACAACAACAACAACAAAATGTGCATCTCTGGGAGCCATCACGTTGTCTAAAGACCCTCCCAGATCAAGCACTCTGTGTGCCTGTTTTCTTTTAGCCAGCTTACACATACCCATTCTCCCGTAGGCTCCCTCATTGTGGCGATTTATTGAGTGAACATCTTTGGCTTTTTATCTGCTAAAGATATAAGAGTGTCAAGTTCAAAAGTGCGGAGTGTCAAGATAAGGAATGTCAAGTTCAAAAGCGCAGGGAAGGCGGCCCACTTCTTCAGTAACAAATGGAACTCCTAGTCCATGGAATTAGAAGGGCATTTTGCCAGGGGAGGCCCTTGCCTGTCCGTTAGAAGAGGTCCTCAGGACAGAACGCTAAGAGCAGCCCAGACTTGCAGCTTGAAACCCCGAGGAGGATGCCTGGTGGGAGGCTGGGCTTGTGTGGGAAGCCTAACCTTCTGGAAGACCATTAGCATTGAACAAGTCAGAGGACAGAGGAAGGAGAGTGGAGTGAAGAGAAAAGAACTGAGAGGGGAGGCAAGAATTTGAACAGTGGATCACAATTTTCCAAGTGATGGTATTCTAAAATCAGAGTCCACATCACCTTGGAGAAGGCCTGAGGAAGACACCATTTGGATTCCACACTCCCCTCCCTCAGCCCAACACAGCCAATTTTCCTTCCCCATTGAAAAGGATGTTTTCTTCCACTGAGCACCAGATGAAGTAGTTTTCTCGTGTTTAGTTAAGTGTCACTCCGCAGGAGAAAGACTGTCTTTAGTACAGGCCTGGATGCACATAAAGCATAGAGGATGCCCACCCTATGCAGGGGCTCCTTTCTGGGACCTGGGAGCTGCATGCACCTCCACATCCCCCACCCCAGCCAGCTGAGGAGGCAGAAGCTCACAGAGCTGAATGTGGGTGCAAACACATTGTTTACATTATTCCTCTTTCTCGCTGGTCAGCAGTAGAATCAGATTTGCTTAGTAAATGCACACGCACTGCAAATCCGTCACAGGATGAGATCGGATTTTCTGGACTCATGTCCACTGGAAATTTCTACTTAACAACACCTTAGATTTTATACTAGAATATTCTAACTAAATGTTCCAAAAATGACCATAGGAATCACCTATTCCCAACTGTCTTTCTTAAAACTCGTGGGTACTCGGGGCTGGGTGAGACCAAGATACAGCGGGGATTCATGGGGAAGAACCCAGTGGTCTGTGGCCCCAACTCCAACTTCACCACTTATGAGCTGTAATACCTGGGGCAAATTACTCCACCTCTCTGTGCATGGAGGAAACGAGTGAGAGAAACCATCAGGCCTTTCAATCACAATTTATGGGTCTACTGCTGCAGACCGTCATCTTTTCTGTCTGTCAAAATGAAAAAGTGTCCCTAAAAAGTGAGTATCTTCCCAGCTCCAGTCCTGGGCTCCCTTGGAACCCCCTCTCTCCTCCAGCATCTATCTCTCCCTTTCTTTTGGATCAAACTAATCAACAAATAATGATTCACTGCAATCAATGATCCACCCTAAACCAATCCCCTCTTAATCCCAAGTCCCCACCTCCTGTACTGCAGCCCAATTCCTCTCACCCCTTCCTCCCTAAACTTTCCAAAACAGGCATTTGTACCTAAAGGCTCGTCTCATTTCCTCTTCCTTTTGCTTTGTAGTGTTTGTCAAGTTTTTCTTGAACCTGGTCAAATAAGTCTTCAAAACTTGTTAGGAAAAACAACAGCCTTTGTCCCCCCACTTTCCCATATCTCTATCCCCAGAAGTCACCACTGTCTGCTCTTGGAGAATTATTTCTATCTTATCTTTGCCACTTGCAGACTGTATGCTCTTGGGCAAGTTATTTCATTTCCTGCCTCTGCCTCCTTGTATATAAGATACACATAACAATATAGGGTCACTATGATAAATAGATGTGTTAATATATGTAAAGTGCCTATAACAGTCCCTGGCACATAGAAAGCTCTCATTAAAGTGTTCACCATCATCCTCACTGTCATCATCACCATCATCATCATCATCATCATCTCATCCCATCCCTCCTGGCATCTTGCACACCTGATTATAAAGAAGTTCAGTAAATGTTGGTTGAAGAACTGAGCAAATGCAGATATTTCTCTTTGAACTCACCCCATCTTATTCGGTGTTACTGCTTGGACTCTGTTAGGAGGGAAAAGGGGATTCTACCTGCTTCGTGATCCCAAGTGGAGGGACTGCCATCTGGGATTTTTACTTAAGTAAAAGTAAATTATCCCAGTTCTCTGCAAGCATGCCTGGCCTGTAATATCAAGTTGTGAGCAATGAAAATTTTTTTTAAAAAAACTGTGAAAGGAATACAATTCCAAATGAGGGTGAAGTGTAGGCTATGTTCAGGATATCTAATAAATCCTTTACTTTGAACATAAATGAAGAGTTGTGCAATGTTTGGCCCTTAGAAAATCAGTTTCTCCTCACTCTTGGCTTGGATGAGTTTCCTAGGACTGTCATAACAAATCCCCATAAACTGGGTGGCTTAAAACAGCAGCCATGTATTCTCCCACCGTTCTGTAGGCTAGAAGTAAAAACTCCAGATGTGGACAGGGACCTGCTCCCTCTGAAGTCTCAGGGAAGAATCCTTCCTCGCCCCTTCGTGGCTCCTGGTGGTTCCTGGCAATCCCTGCTGCTCCTTGGCTTATACATGCATCACTTCAATCATGGTCTCCGTCAGCACATTCCTTCCTCTCTCGTCTCTCTGTGACCTCTCATCTTAACCTACCTAATTATATTCTGCAAACATCCTGTTTCCAAATACGGTAATTTTTGTTTGTTTGTTTTTTTAGAGATGGAATCTTGCTATGTTACCCAGGCTGGCCCTAACTCCTGGGCTCAAGAGATCAATCTTCCAATCTCAGCCTCCCAAGTAGCTGATACTACAGACATGCACCACTACACCAGGCTCTTTTGAAGTTTTGCATAGACGTGAATTTTCGGAGAGAAACTGTTCAACCCCATACATGGCTAACATGGATTTAGCAAGTATTTGTAGCATATTTGCTGAGAGATGTACTCAAGGGGCTGCTCAGAGCAGCCCTGACAACAGTGCACACGTAGGATCCCGCAGCAGCCCCCTTTTATTCTCTGTTCCTACCATGCCCTTGATCACATGGCCAGTTCCATTGTCGTCTTGATCAATCGAAATCATAGGTCCTGCCTCATTAGGCCTTTCACTGCTCCTGTTGACTACCAAGTTCACCACGCCAGCCCTGGTGTGGCCATAGGGATATTCCTCGGCGAGCCCAGGCTTGTGTCTGCCTCCCCACATTCTCCTCCAGCCAGAGTCACTCACTGCTTTTCCTGAAAATATTCATCTTCACCTACATTTCTGAACTTTTGACTAAGCTGCTTTCTCCTCCTAGAGAGTCTTCCCACCCCCTTCACCTATGGTGACTTCACTCATTTACTCTTCCTGGAAACACAGCAGGGTTGATCACCACCCATTTCCTTTCCCCTTCTTCCTGCCGCTCCCTCCTTGAAGTCAGGCATGTCAGGGTGACTTGCACCGTCAATGGATGGTGAGTGGAAGTGACGGGTGTCACTGCTGGGTGGGAACTTTTGCAAGCACCGTGTGACTCAGCTGCTCTTCTGACTCCTGCCACTATAACTAGCCAAACACCAAATGGTGGAGGCTCCATTCCCTGGGGCTTGGAGGAAGGAAACACGACACAGAGTCTGCAACTGACCTAAAATGGACATGTAACATGGCAATTGCTAAGGCAGGAATGTATGTGTCCCCACCACCCCATAGATTTACATGTTGAAAGCCAACCCTCAATGTGATGGTGTTAGGAGGTGGGGCCTCTAGAAGGATATCAGGTCATGAGGGTGAAGCTCTCCTGGATGGAACCAGTGCTCTTATCAAAGAGACCCCAGAGAGATGCTTTTACCCTTCTGCCTTGTGAGATTATAGTCAAAACATGACTGTCTATGAACAACAGGTCCTCACCAGGCAGCGGGGCCTTGATCTGGGACTTCCCAACCTTCAGAACTATGACAAATAAATTTCTGCTATTTATAAGCTACTCCGTTTATAATATTTTGTAATAGTAGACAGGAAAGAAAGAAAACCTGTTTCCATGTGCTGCTAAGATTCTGAGGGAGGTTGTTACTGCAGCCTAACATAGCCCATCCTAACTAATTCACCATCCTCCAGGGCCCATGCAAACTGCCAGCTCCCCAAGCAAACCTCTCATTCTCCTGCAACGAAATTCTTTTTTTTTAAATTCAGTACAAATTTGTTGAGAATTCATGTTCCACTAGGCACTGTGTGCAATACTAAGAAAAAACAGATAAGCAACAAGAAAAGCATATTCCCTACCCTCATGAGAGCCACATCAGACCAAAACAAATGGCATAATCATATAATTGCAATTGTTGCAAGTGAAGACTATGTAACCCAAGAATCTCACCTACTCTGGAAAGTCAGGAAAAGCCCGCATGAATGTGTATGACCTTAACATCTTCAGATCTCCTGAGTATTTTGTATTTTTATTTTTATTAGTTAGAATTCTTTAATGTAGCTGGGTGTGGTGGCTCACATCTGTAATTCCAGCACTTTGGGAGGCCGAGGCAGGCAGGTCACTTGAGGTCAGGAGTTCAAGACCAGCCTGGCCAATATGGCAAAACCCCATCTCTACAAAAAGTACAAAACTGGCTGGGTGTGGTGACACATGCCTCTAATCCCAGCTACTTGGGAGGCTGAGGCAGGAGAACTGCTTGAACCCAGGAGGCGGAGGTTGCAGTTAGCCAAGATTGCACCACTGCACTCCAGCCTGGGTGACAGAGTGAGATTCCATCTCAAAAAAAAAAAAAAAAAGAAAAGAAAAAAAGACCTCATTAATGTATACCTGGCATCAATATAATTTTGAATGTCTTCAGCAATAAAGGGGGGCAGGGAGTAGTTATGGGCTCATGCAGCAGTAAGGTCCAGAGGAGAAGCGGGTTCAGCTTGGAGGATCCAGGGCTGATATCACCAGGACTCTGTCTCTAGATCTCAGCATCACCCAGGTTAGTCTTATTTGGTTTTGGCTTTGTCTTCTGACAGGTTCTTTCTAGATTAAATCACAAGGCTGTCAGATCGTACTAGGTCAATTAATTAGGGACCTCATCTCTGAGGAAAGCAGATCCCTGAAAAATTTTCCTCATTTTTGGAGAGGTTTTGAGGAGCTTTGATACACCTTCTTATATGCTTGTCAGCCACTTGTTCTGAAATTGCTGACCCTTCACACTCTACCCATGTTTTTTGCTTCACCTGATCATCTGCCTCCATCACCATCACCACCAACTGCACCTTCCAGCCAAACCTGCCTGCCTGCCTCATTCCATCAGGCCAGCCAGCTTCATGCTGTTGCCTCTGAAGGGTGGAACTTGTTGTTGGGGGACAATGAGCCCTCTATCTTGGAAACACAGTACCTTATATAGGATGGATAAGACTGAAGTGGTCTTTGTAAACTAGAGGGAAGGAGAGGAGAGAGAGGAGGGAAGAAGAGAGAGACAGAGATGGAAAGAAGGAAGGAAGGGAGCAGAGCAAGAAAGAAGGAAAAGAGAGGGATGAAGAGAGGAAGGGAGAGGAGGGGAAGGAAAGAGAAAGGGAGAAGGAAGGAGGGAGGGAGGGAAGGAAGGAAGGAAGGAAGGAAGGAAGGAAGGAAAGAAAGGAAGGAAGATTTCAGTCTAATATACAGACAATTGGCTTAAAACTACCCTCATTCATCCAGTATTAGACTATAGGATGGTTCTTTGCCATTTTCTAAGCTTTAACCTGCCTCCAAGGCTGCACTTACCTTGTTAATAGAGGGACTCAGTGACTTTCTGAGAGAGAATGATTGTCTTTACTGAGAGAAAAGTTAGATTTAGCCTCACTGGATCTCCCACCTGGCTCTTGACTGATGATTCCCTGCCACCATCACCTGGGATCTGGTTTAAGAATTGCAAAAGGATTTTGTAGCAATCATTCAACTTATTCCCCAACCTGATTGCAGGATAATAACACCTGACTTTGCATTTTTTGTACACAATTAAATTTCAAGTAGGACATTCCTTTGCTGGACCTGGAGGTACATTCCATCTTGGTCAATAAATTATCCTGCTCAATGTGATTAGAATTAGAAATGCAAGTGTAAGCCTTTTATTTGTTCACGCGCAATGCTTTCTGAAGCTGAGTCTAAATGGCTCGTAGATTCATTCCTGATGAGTAGCCTACTAACCCACAACTCAGCAACAGCACTAATTGTGTGGGAACCTATTGCTCCCTCTTTCTGGAAAGAGACTGAAACGTTCACCCCATCCAAGCATTCCAGCAATGTGTAATTTTGGCTCCCACTAGGACAAGATGCAAGAAGAGAGGGGAAATTCACCCCAATTCTAGACAACACAGGGAAGACTAGTCACCCTGCATGCTGCAAAAAAATCAGACATATGCACAGGGAATGATGGCCTGCAGCACAGAAGAGTTGATGTTATCTTCAAGTTACAAGACAGACCAAACCACAGCTGCCCTGTTCTTAAGCCAAAAGGAAGGTTATGCAGAGGAGAAACCAACAGACTTTAGTGAAAATTGTCAGAATCAAAATGGAGTCAATTGTGTTTTAAAAAAAATTTAAAAATGGAGTGAGGAAAGGCCAAAAGGACAAGGTACTCATGCAAAAATGCCAGATAATAAGAAGTATCACAAAAGACTACAAAAAGCACAACCTTACACAAAGGCTATTGCAACCTTATACACACACGAAAATACCTCTGCTAGGGTATCCTTCCAGCAAGTCCCTGCCCAACCTTGGACTGATGCATCCTTGTTATTAATCCTTGTAGCCAACGGTATAATTATCAAAAACAATTTTGTGGTCCTCCTCATTTTTCCTTTAAAAGTCTTTGGCTTTTTTTTTTTTAACCTCCTTAAATATGCGTATAGTTTAGTATTACACATGTATTCCCATTGCAATGTTCGTTCTCAAAGAAATATTACTTTCTTTAAGAGAGTCTCCCTCTCTATTATTTAGGATAACATAACTGGTGTCAGAAGTGGGATTTGAAGCACGATAGTCTTTGGAGAAAGTGTGTGATTCTTGAGACTGGTGTGCAGTCAGCATATCTGAGTCCTTTGAACTCTTTTCTTCCATAGCTCATCTTTTCATCCATGGTGAGTATTAGGCCAAGACCCCATTTTTTTGGTAAAAGCTCTTTGACTTTATTTGAGACCTGGACCTTGCATTCCTCCTGGGAAAATGAGACTTTTTTGTTTTTTCTGACAAGTCCCTTCTAGTACAAAGTGATCTTGTCTTTCTGATGGGTATACTTTTCTGGTTTCTATGGAACTCATATTCTGTTAGTGAGGCATGCCTTTACTGGTGCATTCACTATTGATTCCCTCCGCATACCTGGTTTACTATTTTCCTTGATCTGTATGCCTGGCTTAAAATTTTTGTAAACATTTTTATTTTGGTTTATTTTAGTTTGGCTATGCATGTCTATATAATTTGGATTATTTTCCCCCATGCTTGTTTCTGAGCATTTTCTGAGAACAAAAGTAAACATTCTAAATGGTGGATGTGAGATGACAAATTAAAAGCCACTGGGGAGGTTGCCATCATCTAAAATACTGGTCTAAACTCTTGACATTCCCTGACAGGATTTATAGGATTTACTTTGCTCTCAAGAGAATAAGAAATGAAACAGAATTCTCAAATATTAAGGCATGCCAGGTTTTCTGGGACTCCATCCAGCTACATGGCTTTTCCTCATGCACATTTTTAAATCAGTGGCCATTATAGGAATTACTAGAACTCCCCAAGCTTGTTTTCCTTGGTACCAAATTTTAAAACTGCAACTACAAGGTTAAAATAAAATGCCAGCACGTAAAAGCTCCTAATTTATCTCCCTTGCTTTATTTTCCTTTTTTTACCTCCTCTCTGATTGCTTTAAATCTGCTCTCTTTTTCACTGTTATTAAGATAATCTACTCTTATTAATTTCAAAAACACTAAAAGGTTTTTTCTTAGGGCACTTCAGCCAAGACTTTTAAAAAAGAGAGAGTGCTTTCAAATTACAACAGCTCCATGATAACCAACAACCTAACCTTGCACGCCTAAGAGTCATCACTTTTGGAAATGTAAATTTAGGCTTACTGTGCTATGATCACTTAGTGTGATGAAACAGTTAATTAAAAGATTGATAATCTAAAAGAGAAAGAACAAGATAGCATGTTTATAAAAGTTACGTTCTCAGATCAAACAGGTCAAAGTCTTGAGACAGAGCAATAATATAAGGTTTCTCTATGCAGCATAAAAATTTTGCTTAGTCTGCCACACATACACCAGCAAAAGCCAAGGAAAAAACCCCGAAACTATAAACATCTTTTTCTAAAATGTTCCCTGCCCGCATCAACTAATCAAGCAAACCAGACCTGTAAACAAAAAGATAAATTTGTTGCTAAAATTCAAGGCCACCTGGATATTGTTCCCTTGTACAATTTAGCCAATCATAACTAAAATACAAACATTTAAATATTTAACCCCTGAACTCCTTTAAGCTAAAAAAAATGATAAAAAGAGGTTTTTAAAAATCAAACTGCAATAAAAACCTCTTTGCTTGAAGCTTTGATACACAGCCTTCATGAGATTACCTACTGAGTAAAGTAAAATGTAGCCAGAAAAACAGGTCCCATTTGATCAGAAATATCATTTGGATCCAACTGTCCTTATATAAATCAGTGAATTTATATTGCTATGTTTTACTGCTTGAGAATCTGCTTTTGTGTATGTATTTGTGTTGTCTGTTTTCATTTTATTTGTATATTTTTCTACCAAAATATATTCAAAAGCCTTAATTAATTAATTAATTAATTGACTTAAAAGGAAACCTTGAGTACGTAAGTATTTCATAAAAAATATACTAACTCGGTTTTAAGTTCATAAAACTTAGATAATTTTTGGTAAATAAAATAATTTAAAAATTGTTGGTAAAATAAAAATAGAAATGTCTTCAGTATTGTCAACATATGTTTTTCCCTGGGTTTAGTTATCAGATTATTTTATATTTGTCTTTGCTAGATGTTTTAACGTGATAGGCAAGGTTTGACACTAAGGTCATAAAACTATAAACCCAGCCTAAAAACAGAATGATCTTTGCTTATGTAACTCTTTGGTAAGTAAAACTAATTTAATATTATTGATTTAATGAAAACAGCTATAGTTTTGAAGTTATCCACAAAATAGTCAAATATTTAACTTTAAGGTCCTTACTTGGGTGATAAACACCTGATAGTCACAGGCTATAAAAATGATTAACAAAATAATAGTGTATGATAATGACTAGCCTTGTCTAATATCTCAGTTTTCATAAATAATTAAGTATAGTTGTGAAAAATAAATAAATTAGGTAAACATAAATGGCACAAATGTTTATAAACTTCATAGTTTCAAAAAATCTTTTTGGTAACTTTAAATCTTAAAATTATATTAAATTAGCAAATAAATACTCATTAAGCATCTGGGTCATTTTCAAATAAGATCAAATACTAAAACATCCATTGCTAAACATAAATGTATTTGTTCCTGGCTTTTCAAATTTTATAAAAAGACTATATTTATGTCTATTAATGCTCCTTGAAAATTATGTTATAGAGAAATATGTTTCTAATGTTATAAAATGATTCGCATCTATAAAATATTGATATGTGACAGAAAGTTCAACTTTCTTCCTATGTTTCACTAAAATTTAAGGTTACTAAGAGTTAAAATTCTATTAATTTATATATATTACTATATACAAAGTATACCAAAAAAGCAAAATATCTTTTAAATGAGAAAAATAATAAGGAAGACATAAAACATGTTCTTTATTGAAAAAAACCTTTTTTTCTAATTCATAAGTTGTTTAAAGATTATTTCAAAATATGAATTTAAAAAGAAAATCAAACCAAGACATAAGGAAGCTAATAAGTAACACAGAGAGAGAGGTAAAAACAACAGCAACAAAAGAAAACCACTGTTACAGATACAAAAATGTATTTTTGGTAAGAAAAATTAAAAAGAAAAAAATAATTTTCAAAATAATTAAAAAATTTGTTCTATGGTAAAATGAGTGGCTATTTATAAAAGAAAAGTAGAACAAAACTAAAGACTTAAGCCTGTTGTCGAAGATCCGCACAGGTCATGAAGATTCCTAAAGGATAAATTTAGTTTTAAAAATGTGTGTGTAATCTGCATGTTCTCACTTATAAGTGGGAGTTGAACAATGAGAACACATGGACGCAGGGAGGGGAACATCACACACTGGGGCCTGCTGGTGGATGAGGGTAAGGGGAGGGAGAGCATTAGTATAAATGCCTAATGTATCTGGGGCATAAAACCTAGACGACAAGGTAGTAGGTGCAGCAGACCACCACGACACATATGTACCTGTGTAACAAACCTGCGCCTTCTGCACATGTATCCCAGAACTTAAAGTAAAATAAAAATAAATAAATAAATAAACTTGTGTTTAATCAAGTTGAGTAAAAGTAAAAGAAAATTATTTTTAAGTCTTTCTAAAGATTGAGACATACACACACACACAGATACAAGTTTTCTGTTATAACTACAAAGAGTTCTTACAATATTGATCTTCTCTAGTAATAGTTACAAGAAGTTACAAGTTTTGACTTTTCATTCTGAAAATTTTCAGCCATCATCTGAACCACAGCTTTTATTTGTTTTATAGTCTCCATTTAATGTCCCTGGTTTCAGGCTAACAATACTGTCTTCTTCACTTAAAAACGCAATTTCATTTCTAGAGGTAGAGTTTTTTTCTTAAAAGGTTTCAATTCAATTTTGCTGTAGCTCACAACACAGAATTTACAGGTCATACATTACTGCCTTTTGTTCTTCCTTTTACTCTCCTTAAACAGATACATCTCTTTGCTTGGCTGGGGCGATAACACTGTCTTTCAACTTTTTTTGTCTGCCCCAGTAACTTTTTCCCCTGGTCCCAACTCTGTTGGTGTGACCCAGTGTGAAAATGCTTGTCTGAAAGGCCTAAAAAAGCAATATTTTCCTCCAGTATAACTTGATTCTGTACTCTTGACTTTTCTTGGTATGTTTTGATTGTTCCATTTAGCAGGAAATTTTACACACTTTTATTTTTTTTAAGAGCCATGTACTCCTCTGCTTAAGGTAGTAGTTTTCTTGTTTACTTCTTCTAAGATATGGTGTAAACTTTAACCTTGGACACATACTTTTCTTGTGCCTGATTAAAGTTAAGTACCTTTTCACCAGGTTTGACTTTCAGATTATCTAAACAGGCTTTCTATAATGCAAAACAATCACACTGTACGTTTTTTCTTTACCTTTTGGTAACTGGCCTATAAAATAAAGAATTTGTAATTTCTTGTGCTTCATGTTGCTTTTATTAGTTTTTCTGATTACTTTAAAAAACTGAGCTTTATAAGGGTTATGTTTTCTGTCAGGCCTCTGAGCCCAAGCCAAGCCATCACATCCCCTGTGACTTGCACGTATATGCCCAGATGGCCTGAAGTAACTGAAGAATCACAAAAGTAGTGAAAATGCCCTGCCCCGCCTTAACTGATGACATTCCACCACAAAAGAAGTGAAAATGGCCAGTGCTTGCCTTAAGCGATGACATTACCTTGTGAAATTCCTTTTCCTGGCTCATCCTGGCTCAAAAAGCTCCCCCACTGAGCACCTTGTGACCCCCACTCCTGCCCACCAGAGAACAACTCCCTTTTGACTGTAATTTTCCTTTACCTACCCAAATCCTATAAAACGGCCCCACCCTTATCTCCCTTTGCTGACTCTCTTTTCAGACTCAGCCCGCCTGTACCCAGGTGAAATAAACAGCCATGTTGCTCACACAAAGCCTGTTTGGTGGTCTCTTCACACAGACACGCATGACAGTTTCTTTTTAATATCCATGTAACTTTCTGTATTGCTTTTGAAGTCTTTGATTGTCACTCTGGTTAAATAAATGACTACTATTTCTGTGACCTGTTAACTTGTTTGATCAAATGTTTTGAAACTTTCAACTTCTCTGACAGGGTTTTCCAGGACCAAGTTCTAAATTAAGTCATTTTGACCTAAAATTAACTTTGAGATTTTCCAGTTGGGGCCCTGGAGAATCTGAAAGGATATATCTCTCATTTTGTAGAGATATTAAATAATTAGGTTTATTTTGTAAATTGTATGGGAAGAAACATTGCCAAATGATAAGTGATGCTAGATTTTCTTGTAATTGCATATATGGGTATGTTATTGATATAAAACGTTCTAAAATTATAGAACACTCTTAAAAATATTTTATCAGACTTGATTCTGGTTATTATGCTGTATGCCACAAAATAACCAAATTTCCTTGTCAATTTCTGGTTCTGATAAACTTTCATCAGGTTTTTAACCATGGTTATTCTAAGTTTTTGTTATCTACAGTTATTATTTAAAATACTTCTCTAAAGGCATCTACAATCAGATTCATGAAAAAAAACTCTAACGAGTACATTTAAATACAGGCTTCTGGAAACTTCAAGATCAATGGACTAAATAAAAATTTTTTCAATTCTGACTTTTAAAAAACCTGATAAATTCATGAAACTGCTAACCAAGATCAAGTACAATGAAACAAATTATATAAAACTAACTGAACTAATGAAAAAAGTATGGTTTTTATAGACTCTGTTGACCAGGCTGGACTGCAGTGGTGTGATCTCACTGCAACCTCTGCCTCCCAGGTTCAAGCGATTCTCTCCTTCCTCAGTCTCCCGAGTAGCTGGGATTAAAGGCACCCACCACCACGCCTGGCTAATTTTTGTATTTTTAGTAGAGATGGGATTTCACCTTGTTGGGCAGGCTGGTCTGGAACTCCTGGCCTCAAGTGATCTGCCTGCCTTGGCCTCCCAAAGTGCTGGGATTACAGGAGTGAGCCACCACACCCGACCACAATGCTGATTCTTTATTTAAATATTTTGCCTTCCAAATTTAACAACACTTTCTGTCTTAAACTACCTATAATTTACAGCAGACTGGGCACAGTGGCTCACACCTGTAATCCCAGCACTTTAGGAGACCAAGGTGGGCCAGTTGCTTGAGACCAGGAGTTTGTTGGAGACCAGCCCGGGAAACATGCGGAAGCCCCAACTCTACGGAAAATACAAAAATTAGTCGAGCATGCTGACAACTGCCTGTAGTACTAGCTACTCTGGAACTGAGACAAGAGGATCCCTTGAGCCTGGGGGTTCGAGGCTTCAGTGAGCCTGGGCAACAGAGAGCGAGTCTATCTCAAAATAAACAAACAAACAAATAAATAAAAGAGTATGCAGCAATTTAGTAAAGTATACCTTTGTAAACAAAAGTGAGAACATTTACTTTTTCTCTGCACACTTGATTCTTCCAAAATTTGAAAACTATTCATAAGTCTTCTCATTTTTTATGAAAATATAACTGTTTACTTAAGTTCAGTAAGATTCAGCTCTTTTTATAACAGGATACAGTTGAAAATACCGGTTAAATTACCAACATTTGACTAACATATCGTATTTAAACTGTTTAGAGGTACTGCAGGTCAAAATCTGCCTTGGTTTGGCTTCCTAGGGACAAAAGGGTTTGTTTGGCTTTTATTTTTTTTTATTTTTATTTTTTTTGAGACAGAGTCTCGCTCTGCTGCCCAGGCTGGAGTGCAGTGGCGAGATCTCTGCTCACTGCAACCTCCGCCTCCCAGGTTCAAGTGATTCTCCTGCCTCAGCCTCCTGAGTAACTGGGACTACAGATGTGTGCTGCCACACCCAGCTAATTTTTGTGTTTTTTTAGTAGAGAAGGGGTTTCATCATGTTGGCCAGCCTGATCTCAAATTCCTGACTTCAGGTGATCCGACCTTCTCAGGCTCCCAAACTGCTGGGATTACCAGTGTGACCCACTGCGCCCAGCCCTCAAAAGTTGTAATCTGAGAATAATATGTGGTCAAATCACTATTCTCACAGACAAGATTTGCTAAAACTAAGCTTATCTAAAAAACAAATGCCTTACTCTGGTTGATAAAAATCAGGATGTCTATAGAGAAAACAAGTTTGACTCCAAAGAAAAAACTAAGCCGGGGGTGGTGGCTCACGCCTGTAATCCCAGCACTTCGGGAGGCTGAGGCGGGCAGATCATCTGAGGTCAGAAATTTGAGACTGGCCTGACTAACATGGAGGAACCCTGTCTCTACTAAAAATACGAAATTAGCCAGGCATAGTGGTGTATGCCTGTAGTCCCAGCTACTCGGGAGGCTGAGGCAGGAGAATCTCTCGAACTCTGGAGGTGGAGGTTGCGGTGAGCCGAGATCATGCCATTGCACTCCAGCCTGGGCAACAAGAGTGAAACTTCATTTCAAAAAAAAAGAGAAAAAACTACAATACACCCTGTTGGTGTATTGGCCCACCTTGGTCTCCTAAAGTGCTGGGATTACAGGTGTGAGCCACTGTGCCCAGTCTGCTGTAAATTATAGGTAGTTTAAGACAGAAAGTTTTGTTAAATTTGGAAGGCAAAATATTTAAATAAAGAATCAGCATTGTGGTCGGGTGTGGTGGCTCACTCCTGTAATCCCAGCACTTTGGGAGGCCAAGATTGCAGCCCTGTACGTGGTTTCTACATTCTCGTTATTTACCTGTAGAGTGGACTTAGATCCTGAATTTTCTTGATTGCCTCCAATATTCGGCCACAGTTCTCCAACTAAGAACAAAAATTGCTCTATTCTTAAAGTCCTAAATGCTAAAGCTAGTTAACTTAATATAAATGTCAAGGGGCAAGTCTTATGCCTAGTATATGAGCCGCACAAGAAGCTCATCAAACCTGATGTCATAACCAGACACAAGCAGTTGATGACTTCATGCTGTGGATGACTTTCCCAATCCTCTCATAATATATCAACTTTTTAATAACCTGCCTTCTTTTTTCCCATAACCGTACATGATGAACATCTTTGCATTTTAAAAAATCTGACCACACTTTTTAAAAACTTTCTTATTTTAAAATACAACATGCATAAAACCGAAGTATACATTATAACAGAATAAATATAAAATGAACACTCAAGGATACAGCAGCTACCTGGGATAAGATGGAGAACACGGCCACTCCACAGAGACTCCCTCCAGGACCACCACCATCACCCATAAGGCCACATGATCTTTTCTAAGAACACATAATATTTGCTCCTTCACATGGATGAACCACAGTTCATTTAATGTAATGTGTCAAATTGTTGGGCATTTTGAGTGTTTCTGGTTTCTGCTGGAGTGAAAATCTCGCAGGTACTTCTGCATACTTACTTGTGTCTCTCAGTGATTTCTTTGGGTAAAGTCATAGAAGGGAAATATCTGGTTCAAAGGGTGTGCATATTTTTAAGGCTTTTGATACATTGTTGCAAATTGCCTTTTTATAGGCAGTAGGAGGGTTGGGTCTCACCAGCCCTTCAGCCTGGTGGATGTTTACTCATCTGGTAGGTGAAAGTATCTCATTGTTTCAATGCATTTGCGTGTCCTTTCTGTTGATGAAATGACATCATTTATGTCATGTAATTATACTTGTCCTCCAAGAATTACCAGTGAGAGATCCTATGATTAAAACATATGATCTTAAGAGCTTGTCCTATCTCTATGTCCACCCATAAGTAATAAAAATCCCACCCTACCCTTTCTCTTCCCCACTCCACGGCTGGAGCCATTTATCAGCTCCCAGACTTGAAGCCAAACCTGACCTCATTGCAAAGTCCTTGGTTGTGCTAATAAGCAGCTACTGGGAACTGGGCTAAGTCACTCCCCTCTCTGAGCCTCATGGTCCTCAGCTGACAAAGGCTTAGCAAATAAGAGAAACATGGAAGTGGAATAGAATTACGAACTCTAACTTTAATAAACTAATACATGTTGAACATCTATTATGGGCCAAGTACCGTGCTGGATACTTCATGTCTCACGCGTCTGTGTGAAGAGACCACCAAACAGGCTTTGTGTGAGCAACAAGGCTGTTTATTTCACCTGGGTGCAGGCAGGCTGAGTCCGAAAAGAGAGTCAGCAAAGGGTTGGCGGGATTATCATTAGTTCTTATAGGTTTGGGATAGGCAGTGGCGTTAAGAGCAATGTTTTGCGGGCAGGGGGTGGATATCATAAAGTACATTCTCAAGGATGGGGAGAATTACAAAGAACCTTCTTAAAGGTGGGGGAGATTATAAAGAACCTTCTTAAAGGTTGGGAAGATTACAAAGTACACTTATCAGTTAGGTTGGGGCAGAAACAAATCACAAGGGTGGAATGTCATCGGTTAAGGCTATTTTCACTTCTTTTGTGGATCTTCAGTTGCCTCAGCCCATCCGGATGTATATGTGCAGGTCACAGGGGATATGATGGCCTAGCTTGGGCTCAGAGGCCTGACATTTTGCATGCTTCATTTCTGAAGTTTGCAACAACCCTGTGAAGCAAGTATTATAATCTCTATTTTACACATGAGGAAACTGAGGCTCAGAGAGGTGAAGTGACTTGCCCATGGTCCCACCGCTGGGAAGACTAACAGGCCTGGCTGATTCCCAAGAATCTGCTCTTTCTGGGAGGACGCAGCGCCATCAACATCTCTGGACAGGCATATGGAATGACTATCATTAAATGGTGTCTAGAGTATATCTTATCAGAAATGTTCTTGGAGAATCCCTTTTTTCCCCCTATGGTGGTCCCATTGCTGTTTGTCCCATGCACCCCTCCAGAATGTGGTGGGGACTGTTGCTTGCTGGAAGACCTCCCCAGGACTCAGAGCCCACTTTAGTTAAGCTCTGCAAGAATGATAGGAGGCTCATCCCTCCTTTGGCTCTGTTCTTTGTCTCGACCTCCTGTTACCACCACCTTCCCCACCTTCTCTTGGCTTCTCTGAGTCTCACCTGTCCAGGAAGCCCTCCATGATGAAAACTCAGAGTTAACCTGAAGGACTTTCAGAAGAAAAGAACAAGAAGAGAGGGCTTGCCATGACCAAATGTTAACCCTACACAGGGACTTCACCTACATCATTTCATACAACTAGCACCCCAACTCTAGGAATTATTATATCCCCATTTTGCCAATGGGTAAGCTGAGCTTCCGGCAGGTAAAGTTCTGAACCAAGAGTTCATGGCTAATGAGAAGAACTAATACTTATTCAGCATATAAGTACCAGAGATGGTTATAAACCACTTGCATGTAATAACCATATTCTACACATCTCCAAAAGGTAGGGTACTGTTTTTATCATCCCCACTGTGTAAATGGAAATACCAAGGCAGAAAAAAAAAGTAATTTGCCAAAGATGTCCCAGCTAGTAAGTAGAGCTGGGATTAAAATCCAGGCAGTCGGCCAAGTTTGTCCCTAACCACCATGTCTGGATGACCCCAAACCTCCATGGTTTCTTTTTCCTGAGCAACCAAGTGCCTTCTAAATACAAAGGTTGGTGGGGAAATGCTTGAAGTCAACATTCTCCCTGTGTAGTTTGAGGAACCTGACAACCAGAGAGAGTGTACCTGGCTCTAGGTCCCAGGTCTTGTGACTGCAGATCCAGTCTTACCACAATCCAGCCCACACCGCCTCTACTCAGAGGGAGAAAGGGTGTTGCTGCTGATCTCACCTTCTCCCTGCCCCCTCGGTGGTGGTGGGCCAGGACTCTCTCTGAAAGAGTGATCGTGTGTTTAATTATTATGTGAGTAACCGTGGGAGGCTTCCTGGCTGATTATTAATAGAAGCTGGAGAAGGTGTGCGTGTTTAGCAGCAGGCCAGCAGTTTGGGATGCCACGCTGGCTTGGTCTCTTGGTTTGCGGAGTCACCTGAATGATTTGACTCATCTCCTGACTGAGGGCTTGGCTTCTTACTTCTGAGACACCCCATTCCCAAGGCAAATTGCTGCCTTGCCTCTCTCCTTACACTCATTTACATCATCTATTTCCAGGCTGCCTGCAGGAACTGAAGCATCTAGCCAAAGAGACCTGGATTTATTCCTTGCAGATCTCAGCTACGTTGTCTAACCTCTTGGGACCTCAGTTTCCTCATCTTTGAAACGGGCATGCTGACATCCAACTCGTCATGAGGACTTATGGAGATGATTGCACCTCAGGCACTCAAGAAGCTGCCACCATTGTGACTAGTATCATTCGGAGTCTGCCACGCTGGAACCTGCTGGCCACAGACCCTAACAAAACTGTTCCTTTGCTGCAAATGTCTATTCCAGGTCTTTCCCCCTTTTCTCCACATGGGGAGTGATGGTCCTATGAGGAAGAATAATGTGTTGCAGTATTAGAGCGTGGGGTTCTTTTTATTTTTTTCAGCAGGGCTCTTGGGAAGAAACCTGGCCATTTGAGCCCTCTTGACCTGGAGGGTAGGGTGACCGGGCCCAAAGCAAGACACAGTTTGACTTTTGTTTTGATAGAACTTAAGGCATGAAAAGATTTGATCAAGAATCCCAGAAGGGAAGGAGAGAAACTTAAAGCCGGAGAAGAAAGTACACGTTGCCTGAGCTGGGGGCGGGGTCTGGGGTTCTGTTATGGCAGCAGGGACCCTTGCTCCTGCCCTGGGGAGGTAGAGGGACTGCTATGTCCTCAGCCCACCCTGTCTGGAGAGACTGGAGCCCAGGCAGCAACCCCTGCTCCGAAGAAACCCTGAGTTCCCCAATGCCTGCCCGCTCTGTGAAAGAACACGTGAAACTTTGCCTGACATTGGTGCAGGGGAGCTGGGTGCCCACTCACGACAGAGACTGAATTTCCCACTGAGCCAGCGGAATGAGGGCTGCAAGTCCCCACGGACTTAAAAAAAGTAGGAAAAATGGATATTTCTTGCACACCTGAACTTGTGGCCTCAGATCTCTGCCCACCCCCCGCCCCCACCGTGTTAGGACCTCTGCACCACTGCAAGGGCCAGAGCAGCAGTGCATGAAGCTGCCATGTAGAAAACAGGTCTTGAGAAGAAATGTCCATGATAATACAGTGGCTACAGTTCTGCGAAGGGGCAACCCCTGATGGCTAGACCCGCGCCGTCTAATACAACAGCCGGCAGCCACACAGGTGTGTGTTTAAATTCATTCAAAGGAACCGAAATTAAAAATTAGCCACACTTCAGGTGCTCAATAACCCCTGTGACCAGTGGCTGCTGAGACTGGCCAGCACACACTTCTATCATTGCAGAATGTTCTCTTGGTCTACTGGTTTATTTGTCTAGATAATTCCATCTAGAGTAACATGGAACAATTCCCCAAAAAGCACTGGGAGAAAACTTTCTTTACTCCTCTGCACAACGGGTGAAGACTACCTCTGTTTTCAGGGACAGTTTTAATGATTTCTAGCAGTCAATGTGGAGGAGGAGGCCTGCAATTACGCATGGGGGTGGATACAATTTGTGTGGAGGAAGGACGTGTGTGCAAATAACTTCTACCTGGCAAGCACAGGAAGTTTGTGGATACTTTGTTCCTCGAAACACATGTGTAGGGCCCTCCTTTGGAGACCTTCCAGGCTGGCCTCTCTGGCCAAGTCTCCACTGCCACCTGTCCCAGCCCCTCACGATGATGACTCTGAAAAAAGGTATTTTGGAAAAGCAGTGTCTCGTGTGAGCCCCATTTTCTGTTTGCAGGCCTGTCTCTCCTCTGTGGGGGTTAGCTCTTTGAGAAATATCTCCAGTGTATCCCCAGCATCCAGAGCCTGGCTACACACAGTAGAGGTTTAATAAGTGTTGATGAGATGAATGGGCACGTTGGCAGATGGGAGGCTGAATTGGGGTGGCTGCCTTTGACCTCCAACAAAACTGGGTGTAAACTTCATCTTCTCCAGAATGTCTTTGTGGACTCCAGCCCCCAACTCTGGGCACAATGGTATTCCTAGATTCCATGATTGCTTTCCTAGATTCCCAGAACGGGTTGTGGTATAATAGGTGGAAGAGTTGAAGGATCCATAACCAGAAAACGGGGAAGGTTGGGAAGGGGAGGGCTCAGATAGAAACTCAGTTGACAAGGTGGAAGAAGAAAGCCTCATGGGGTACACTGGGGGTGGACAGGCCCTTCTGTCCAGGGGTTTCCCCAGCAGCAGGGAGAAGTAAGTACCAGGTGACACCTCTGTGTGTTGGTCAGAATCTTTTAAAATTTGTGCAGGGAGAATATAATGGAATATTTCACATGCGTCTTATATCCAAGCAACAGAAATTCCATTGCAGATAGGTGCTGGCGAAGCCTTTTATAAAGTTCCCCAGGGCAGGGCAGGAGGAGAAGCCAGGCCCAGGAGTCAATCCCAAGCCTGGAGGGTAGGCCCCGCTTTGGGTGACCCGCCAGGCAACTGGGTGACCCCCTGTCCGAGGGCCTTGCTCTATCCCCGTCGGCTCTGCTGGCGGCATTTGGGGGCTTCTCTGCAGGATGCCAGTGCAGAGCGCTGTTCTACCAGGCGGCCCATCCCTACAGGTGTCTCCGTAGCTTCTCTGACAGCTTTGCCACCTTGCACCCGCTTGCCCGCGTGCTCAGTCACGTCCTCCTCGTCGGCCGCGTTCCCCAGGCAGCTGCGTCAGCCTCCCAAGATGCAGGTAAGCCTCTGGCCTGGGGCCAGGTGTCTCTGGCCTGGCTCACCTGCTGGGTAGGTGACTGTAAGCATCGCTGCCTCTCCCCTAAAAGAAATCCCCTATTTTCACCCTTAGGCACTCACGTACCATACCGACTACAGACAGTTTTATCTCTGCCTTTAAGCATTTACAATTGAGATATCCACCGGTATTGATTGAAACGCCTGTTTCCAGTAAACATTCAAGGCTGCATTCATTCATTCATCATGCATTGAGTTAGCTCAGACCTGGTTTGTCAGGGAGTGTTCCCTACTAGGAGCACAGCGTCCCATTCCACTGAATGCTAGAGGGAGGAGCATAGACAGGAACCTCGGCCTTTGAGGTCTGGAGAGGAGGTGGGCGGGTACTCACCATCGTAATTGTAGCTTATTCTTACTGACAGCAAATCCTGTGCCAGGCCCTGTTCTAAGGACTCTCCATATTGAAAGCCTCAGAACCTTCGTATGAGGGAGATGTTACTATGCTACCAGTTTTGTAAATGAGGAAAGTGAACACAGACAGTTTAAGTGAAAAAAGTGTCACATCACAGAGCTTGTAGCAGTTTGCTAGGGCTGCCAAAATAAACAACTGCAGGCTGTGGGGTTCAAACAACAGAAATTGATTTCCTCACAGGTCTGGGGCCCGGAAGTCTGAGATCAAGATGTTGGCAGAGTTGGTTTCTTCTGAGGCCTCTCTGGGTTGTAGATGGTTGTCTCCTTTGTGTGTCTTCAGATGATCTTCCCTCTGTACCTATGGCCGTGTTTTCTCCTCTCCTAAGGACACCAGTCACATTGGATTAGGCCACCCTAGTAATCTTATTTTAACTTGAGGACCTCTGTAAAGACCTCTCTTCCAATACAGTCACATCCTAAGGTGCTAAGGGTTAGGATATCATCCTACGAATTTGTGGGACACAATTTAGCCCATCCTATAAGCTAGTAGGTGACAGAGTCAGGATTTAAATTCAGGCTGACGGGCTCCCGAATCCATGTGCTGCCTCTCAGAGAGGCTTCACACCCTGGGTAAAAAGTCTGCAGTGATCCTCTGGAAATTGGAGAAAATTTTCCAGTGTCAGGGTCCTGTGGGGAATGAGTGGGAGACTGTGGGTACCCTCCAACCTCCCCTGACAGCTTCCAAGCCCTGGGCACCCCATACGCCCTGGATGTCCTGAAGCTCCAAATGCATTCTCCTTACATGGCCAGGGAATTTCCTTCTTCCTTAGAACAGACAGGGAGACATAAACAAAAGACCCCCTTCTCTGCCAGGCACCTTTCTGGGCACTGCCCCATGGGACCCACCCAATTTAAATAATAACCCAGCAAGTTAGTGATTGTTATCCCCAGGGAGTAAATGGAAGCCAGGTTCTTTATCATCCTACCTTTCTCCTAAATCTCAGAGACACCTCATCAGGGAATATTCTAGCTAGAAGGTCCTTATCAGTTACAGGATCCAACAATCCTGTAGATAAAAAAAACCAATGCTCAGAGGAGGATGTGGTATGTTGGAGTCACAAAGTGCATCCAAGTCAGAGGCATGACTCTAACTCTATGGCTATGAACTGTGAGACCACGGCAGCAGAGACTGTGTCTGTCCTAGTTACCCTGGGTCCCCAGGATGGAGAATCAGATGAGCACAGAGAAAACTCTTTCTACATATTTAAGAATTAATAAATTATTCAACAATGAATACATTAATTCCCAGCCCAAGCCCTTGTTTTGGTCTCAAATAAAGAAATAATGGGTTGTATTCAATCTCCTCTTCATCTTTCATAATAGAACACCAAATTTTAACAGATAACCAGCCCAAATAAATATTTCCCGGTTTCTCTTGTATGTGACTGTGTTTTGGCCAATGCAGTCTAATTAGAAGTGGTTGAAACCTAGAAAATACGCTTCAAGAAAAAGCATACACAAGTTAATTTGTTTCTTCCTTTATACTGGCAAGAGTGAAATGCAATGGCTGGAGCTCCAGCAGTTACTGTGGACCACGAGGTGACCTTAGGCATGAAACCAATGCAGCACAGAACAACGGAGAGAAGGAACCTGATTAATCGACACTCTGGGGCTCCATACCAGCCCAGACAGCTCCTCGGGATGCCTTGAACACAACAGAGAAGTAAACGCCTATGTTGCTTAAACGGCTGTTATTTGGGTTTTTTTCTATTACTCATAATTAGACGTAATCTAACTACTGCAAGTCTGTAATGAGGGAGCTCATTAGAGGCAACATAGATTAGTCAAGAGCTCAGAATGTAAATCCAGATGCACTTGCTAAGGGCATGACCTTATACAAGCTACTTCACTCTCTGGAGTCTCAGTTTCCTCATCCGTACAATGGGTTTAATAATAGCATTTATCCTCTTCCTCAGTGCTGCCTACAAGGTGGCAGCTATCTTCTCAGCATCATGGCCACCCTTAGACCCCTTGTGAAGCCCAAGATCATCAAAAAGAGAACCAAGAAGTTCATCCATCACCAGTCAGACTGATACGTCAAAATTAAGTGTAACTGACGGGAACCCAGAGGTATTGACAACAGGGTTCACAGCAAGTTCAAATGCCAGATCTTGATGCCCAACATTGGGAGCAACCAAAAAACAAAGCACATACTGCCCAGTGGCTTCTGGAAGTTCCTGATCCACAACGTCAAGTAGCTGGAAGTGCTGCTGATTTGCAGCAAATCTCCCCGTGCTGACATCGCTCACAATGTTTCCTCCAAGAACCACAAAGCCATCATGGAAAGAGCCGCCCAGCTAGCCATCACAGCCACCAACCCTAATGTCAGGCAACGCAGCAAAGAAAATGAGTAGACAGCTCATGTGTACATTTTGTGTTTAAATAAAACTGTAAAAACTGCCAAAAAAAAAAAATAGCATTTATCCCATGAGATTGGCATAATCCATGGTGTGGATAAACGGTGATACATCATATAAAATACAAGCGCATAGCTCACTGTGAGGCCCAGGCAGTGACGTGCTCAGCAGAGATCTTGTCTTTAGCACCCAGACCCTAGCATGGGGGTGTGGGATCAGTTTTTGTCTGATGAGGATGATGATGATGATGAGGAGGAGGATGAGGATGCTTTACTTACTGTCACAAGTGACTGTGAGCCAGCTTGGTCTTGACTGAGGGGCAGCCCAGGACTCCTGGCTGAACTTTCATCAGTGGAACAGAGGGGTGCCAGGAAGAATAAGGCACAGTGGGGGACTTCCTGAACAATCCAGCCTTTACCAGCTTGAAGGAGTTTTTGGAAAGTTGGGTGGTTCCATAGGGATGTGGGCTGACCATTCCACAGTGCTGCAGAAATCAGAACAAAACAAAACGAGCTATAATAGTGAAACCATGTGCCCTGTGCATCCAAATTAAATAGCTCTACCACTCTGTGGCCCCAAATATGTTCCAACACTTCAAGTTAAGGAACAAACAGAAATCAGATCCAGACAAGTTTCGTTTGGGAGGATTTGTTCTGCCTCATAACCGTTGTTTAAACAGGCAAGAAATTTACTCAGTCAGCTTACGAGTTCTGAGACCTTGGGAAGAAGCCATTTAAACTCTCTAAGCCTTAATTTTACCACTGTACAATGGGGGTAGTAACATCTACCTCAAAAGATGACTGAAAAGAAGAGATTAAATAGATTGTCTAGCAAACAGTGAGTACTTAATAAATATCTTCTGTCCCTTCCCTTTCCCACAGGGCCACCACAGCAGAGCCTAGAGAACTAGTGCCGAGTGAACTGGATACACAGAGTTTATTTCAAGTGTGTAAATGTAGGCTGGGTGCAGTGGCTCATATCTATAATCCCAGCACTTTGAGAAGCCAAGGTGGGAGGATAACTTGAGGCCAGGAGTTTGAGACCAGCCTGTGAGACCCCCGTCTCTACAAAAAATACAAAAAAATTAGCTGGATGTGGTGGTGCATGCCTGTAGTCCCAGCTACTCAGGAGGCTAAGGAGGGAGGATCGCTTGAACCTGTGAGTTTGAGGCTGCAATAAGCTGTGACTGTGCCACTGCCCTCCAGCCTAAGTGACACAGCAAGATCTTGTCTCCAAAATAAAGAAACAAAATAAAAAGTGCGCATGCAGAAGAACATGTGTTGGTCCTACAGAACCTCCTGACGAAAGGTGAGCCAGGCAGGGGTCGAGTCCATGCCAGATGCCAGTCCCTCAAGGTACAGCAGGACCTTGTGGGAAAGCTCTGCTCATGACCCGGTCCACATCACATCAAAGAGAAATGTTTTGATGTTAATTAAATAATGTGAAAGTGGTAATCTATTTTAATGTTCTTTAAATATTAAAAGTGCTTTCTATTGTCACTTTTTATAGAATCTGAGAAATCAGAGGAAGCAAGATTGTGATGGGGCTTTAGATATCTATCTAGAATTACTAAGTGGATTTCACCTCTTCTGCACGGCAGTCAATGGACAATGGCTGTCTGGAACATGGCACTGAGAAGAATTCTCCATGTCATAGGGTAGACTAGCTATGTCTAGGGTAACGAGCAATCTCTACCCTAGACATGGTGTAGAAATGTGACATGTACACATGATCAGGGTATTTGCCATTCCTGACCTAGTCCCTTTGCCCCATCTGGCTAAACCTAGACTATGTGAACATAACCCATTATCTACTGAGGCTAGATAATAGCTAGGTAGTTGCTCAGAGATCTCTCCCTGGTAAAAGTCTCCACTAGGCAGAGCTGGAAGTGAAAGATATGTTAATACATGGATCCCGTGTGGTTACCCTGAACTGAGCACAAAATACCAAGCACTTTACATGCATTATTTCTAATCCTCCCAAGAATTCTGTAAGTTGGGCACAAGTGTACCCATTCTGTAGATTAGGAAACTGAGTTCTCATGAGCTTAAGAGACTTGCCCAGAGTTACCCTTAACTGTTGAGCATCAGAGCTGGAAGCTGCTCCCGTATCTAACACAGAAACCCACACTGTCTTTCCTTGGGCTACACTGTGCTTTCAGGAAGGAAAGGGAGCGGACAGTCTGACTAGGTGATGGCTGATGGAAGCTTTCTTGTTCCTCTGCCGTTGCTGGGTTGTCTGGACAACCTCCTCGGGCCTCTATTTGGCTTTGACTGTGGGAAACAACCTTGGCTTTCGCCAGACAGCTAGGTGCGTCCTCCAGTTGGGAAAGGTTGGTAAAACCTGCGTTTTGCCCCAGACAGGTCAACTCAGGCCAGAAACACGTTCTTCATGGACTCACCTTGAGAAAGCCCCTTCTCTGCATGCAGAGGCAGGGCCGGATGCTGACTCAGGGCTGCCTGGATGGTCTGAGGTTGCTCATTCTTGCACAACTGGGAGTGTTACGACCTGCGGTCTGTCGGCCAGCCCCTTACCTGTGAGCGGAGACTCTGAGGGGCCTATCCAGGCTCCTCCTTGGAACACCGGAGCCGTTCCTCACCTCTGCCTTGTAACCCCTCCATCTCCATGTGACTTTGTGCTAACTTTGCAAAGATTTCAAGGCTTATCAAGTATCTTTGAACAGGAAATACATTTCAATGGCTTACAAAATAAGCAGTTTCGAAAGGCACACAGGAAAAGTTCTTATCTCCATTTTTGCCCGCCATCCATTGAGTTCCCCACCCCCACCATAATAACCACCTTTATTACCTTCCTGGGATTCCTACAGAAAACAAACATGTATAAAGGTATATGCTTATCACCACGTACTTCCGTCACACAAAGTAGCATACCATAAACACCTCTGGCATCCTATTTCAAGTACCAATATATCCCGTATCTCTTATAACACATAAAAATATTTTTATTCTTTTTGGCATCTGCATATATGCCATTTAATGGATATAGTAAGATTATTTAATTAGTCTCCTCTTGATGGACGTTATGTATGTTTCCAATGTTTTACTACAAGCAATACTGCAATAATTTGTCACTTAGTAACTGAGCAAGCTTATCAGTTAGATAAATTCCCAGAAATGAGAGTGATGGCTCAAAGGGTGTATGTGCTTTTATGGCTTCGCTAGTATTCCAAAATTGCCCTCCATAGAGTTTGTACCAATTTACACTCTCACCAGCAATTTACCAGTTTCCACCTAACCTCACAAACACAATGTATGGTCAATACTTAGTTTTTTACCAACTGATAGATGAAAAATGGTATCTCAGTATTGTTTTAATTTGATTATCTCTTATGTTGTATCTTTCTCTGTTTTAAAAACTGTGTATGTTTTTTACTGTGAACTTTCTATTCATATCTTTGGCCCATTTTTCTTTTTGTTACTACTCTTTTTAGTATTTCTGAGAGCTCTTTACATATTATGAAGATTAAAAGCTTGATCTGTAACATGACTTGCAAATATTTTACCTAGCTTGATTTTATCTTTTGATTTTGCTAATGGTTTTATTATGCTAGGTAGAAATTTTAAAAAATTGTATATGGTATAATTTATCAATCAATTCTTTTATGAATATTGGATTCTGAACTGGAATTAAATAAGCCTTCTTACTCCATATTTTCCTGTAATATTTTTATAGTTTGAAATTTTATGTTTAACTATTTTATCTATTTGGAATTTATTCTAGTGTATGAAGTGAGCTACGTTTAGATTGATATTCAGTTGACCTACTATTCTTTATTGAATATCTTTTCTCTGCTGACTTAAGATACCACTTTTATCTTATTTTATACTACATTACAGAATGTATCTTATTGTATTAATCAACTTTCTCTCCTGTTACATTGGACTATTTATGTAACAGTGCAATACTAATTTAATTAACGGTTAATCAAATTCATTAATTATTGAGCTCCATGACATATTTTAATATCTGATATGACTGGACCCCTAGTCATTGTTCGTTTTGTTCAGATTTGCCCTTGTTTTCAATATAAACTTTAGAATCATCTAGTTTACTTTTTTTGTTTGTTTGTTTGTTTTTCTGAGATAGTCTTGCTCTGTCACCCAGGCTGGAGCACAATGGTGCTATCTCAGCTCACCGCAACCTCCACCTCCCAGGTTCAGGCAATTCTCCTGCCTCAGCCTCCCCAGTAGCTGGGATTACAGGCACCCACAAGCACGTCCAACTAATTTTTTTGTATTTTTAGTAGAGATGGGGTTTTACCATGTTGGTCAGGCTGGTCTCAAACTCCTGACCTTAGGTGATCCCTCAGCCTCAGCCTCCCAAAGGTGTGAGCCACTGCACCTGGCCTATCTAGTCTACTTCTAAAACCAAAACTAAAACTTGATATTTTTGTTAGGATTACACTAAATTTAGAAACCAACCTAGAGAGATTTGGCATTGTTACACAATTGAATTTCCCTCACCAAGAACAGATTACATCATTTCCTTTGTTCAAGTGTACCTTTGTGTTTTATATAATTATAATAAATTATGTGAACAGATTTTATAATATGGAACACATTCTTGAATTCTTGCATAAATTCTACCGGATCATAATGTTTAATTCTCTTAGTGTCATGCTAGATTTTATTTGTTAATATATTATTTAAAATTTTTGCTTTAACATCTATTTGGGAGACATTTTTTTGTGTGAAATCTTTCTCAATATTTGGTGCTGATGTGTTTTTCACTTCATGAAAGAATTACAGAATTTCCCTTTTCTCTGTGTACTAGAATAATATAAATCATGTTGGAAGTGTTTACCTTCTAAGGATTTGGCAGACGTCCTCTGTGAAAACATCTTTTTCCTTTTGCTGGGAGGTGGGGAAGAAGAGATGGTTAACTTTCTCGCAACTTTTTGTATTTATTCTCTGGTAATTACAAACTTTGAATTTTTGTTATTTTCTGGGGTCAAATTTCATAAATTTTTTTTCTGGAAAGATTTTTATTTTACCTGGGTTCCAAACATTTTTTCAAATTTATTTGTATTATGAAAAATTTTAGACATATATAAGGTTAGGAAAGAATAGTATACTGAACTCCAGCTACCCAGGACCCAGCAACTATCAGTTCACAGTCACTCCTATTGCATGTGGAATCCCACGCTACTTCCCCCCACCCTCCTCCCGAGTCTGGAGTATTTTGAAGCAATGCTGGAATATTGTATTCTTTTGCTTGCAGAACTTTCAGGCTGTGTCACTAAAACATAAGTATTGTTTTTTAAACAGGAAGTCCTTCAGTTATTTGTTTATATCAGGGTCCAAATAAGCTCTAGGCAATTACACCTGCTGGATATGTGTCTTAAATCTCTTCATGTATAGGTTTTTCTATAAATCTCACCTCCTCCTCTCCCAGATATCTTTCCTCAGAATTTATTTGTTGAATAAACAAAGTCATCTTCCTGGTAGACTTTTTTTTTTTTTTTTTGAGATGAAGTCTCACTCTGTCACCTAGGCTGGAGTGCAGTGGCATGATC
>NW_012114821.1:11979424-11981118 GCF_000951035.1 Colobus angolensis palliatus | reverse complement strand
ATCTCCTGACCTTGTGATCCGCCCGTCTCGGCCTCCCAAAGTGCTAGGATTACAGGCTTGAGCCACCGCGCCCGGCGATTTCTTTAGTTTCTTTTAGTTCACTCCCATAAGTAATAATAAAATTCACACTCCCTGATCAGATTTCAGTTAAGACTATTATTTTTCTTAGCAGTAGCTTTTAATTATTAACTATGCTTAGAACTCCACTATTTGATGTGTCAAATGTAAACAATTCTTATACTTCCAATTATTGCAGATGAAGATATCAGCAAAATTACAATACTTTCCATCCCATTTTTTGTTGACTGTATTTGTATTCAGCTCTGTCACCCAAACTCCATCTTTGTTTTAGCCTCAATTTACCAGTTAAATATATTTAAATACATCCATGCTCACAATCAATCTTTTGTCAAAGTTCTCCATGACATTGTGGTGAGCTGAAATTAGGTTCATCTTTCAGTACTTCTTTCCCTCAAAAAGGACTGATGAGAATGTTTCCTGAGTTCTTGCATAGTTAAACCTGTTTGTCTTTAAGATCAGCTTTGCTGGGTATAAATCTTTGTCTCACACATTCTTTTCTTGAAGGTATTGTTGTGTTGTGTCGTTTCACTTTACGTTCTGATATTGAATCTTCTGATACTGAGTTGCTGCGGCCTGTAGGAAATCAGCCTGATTTTTAACCCCTTATTATATGTGACTTGAGCTTTTTGCCTGGCTGGCCAAATAATTATTTCTTTACCTTAAGTTCAGTAACTTTATAGGTGTATATTATCAGTGTTGACTACTTTGGATCATTTTTCTCTGATATAGAATATCCTTTGAATATGTAGATTCAAGTCTTCTTTTATTTGAGGAAAATAAGTACGTTAGTCTCAATATTCACAAATTAGGTTTAATAGTTTCTACCACATAGGGCGGTTGTGAGGATTCCTGAGCTAATGCATGGGAACCATATGTTTCAGTGTATAATTTCATCTTCAGAAATAAAATTATTGTAATTATTATTACTATTTTAAAAGTATTGAATGAATGCCTTTTCTTGGTTAAGCACAAAGTAATGCCAAAAATAGGTAAGTCACACACATTATCCTTAAATATCCATGTGTGGTCATCATGTGGTATGTGCTTTCATCATGTAAACACGTAATACCAAAGTGCCCCAAGGAAGGACGCAGGAACCAAGGAGGATCAAAGACGTTTTCATGGAAGCAGAGACTTTAATTAAGTTGAATGTTGAATGTTATTAAATTTTATACAGTAGTGAGATGATGAAATCAAGTGAAAAGTTGTAGGCAGGGGCATTTGGGGCAAAAAGAACTGCATGAACCAAGGCTTGGAGGTGAGAGAGAGCATGGTATGTTTGAGAAACTGCATATGGCTATAGAAAGGAAGAATGATGGGTGGAGAAGTGGGAGAAGCAGATGAAGGCCATGTCTTGTAAAGTCCTGGGAGCCAGGGAGGAGCTGGGCTCCATGATACAGGATGTGAGGGACTTCTGCAAGACTATAAACAGAATGTTCTGTTTACATGGGGGCTTCATATTGGTCACTCTGGCTACAGGATGGGCAATGGATTGAGGAGAGTGGCAAGACCAGGAAGGACAGGGAGAGGACAGTTCCACTCATCTAGGTAAGATGTGCTGGTATTCTGGCCCTCAATTCTATCTGTATTAGTTAGTTCTCACATTGCTATAA
>NW_012114821.1:11973308-11974554 GCF_000951035.1 Colobus angolensis palliatus | reverse complement strand
CCAAGGAAGGACGCAGGAACCAAGGAGGATCAAAGACGTTTTCATGGAAGCAGAGACTTTAATTAAGTTGAATGTTGAATGTTATTAAATTTTATGCAGTAGTGAGATGATGAAATCAAGTGAAAAGTTGTAGGCAGGGGCATTTGGGGCAAAAAGAACTGCATGAACCAAGGCTTGGAGGTGAGAGAGAGCATGGTATGTTTGAGAAACTGCATATGGCTATAGAAAGGAAGAATGATGGGTGGAGAAGTGGGAGAAGCAGATGAAGGCCATGTCTTGTAAAGTCCTGGGAGCCAGGGAGGAGCTGGGCTCCATGATACAGGATGTGAGGGACTTCTGCAAGACTATAAACAGAATGTTCTGTTTACATGGGGGCTTCATATTGGTCACTCTGGCTACAGGATGGGCAATGGATTGAGGAGAGTGGCAAGACCAGGAAGGACAGGGAGAGGACAGTTCCACTCATCTAGGTAAGATGTGCTGGTATTCTGGCCCTCAATTCTATCTGTATTAGTTAGTTCTCACATTGCTATAAATACCTGAGATGGAGTAATTTATGAAGAAAAGAAATTTAATTTGTTCATTGTTCTGCAGGAACCTGTACAGGAAACATAGCAACTTCTGCTTCTGGGGAGGCCTCAGGAAGCTTAACATGCATGGTGGAAGGGGCAGGGGAAGCAGTCACAGCTTACATGGCCATAGCAGAAGCAAGAGAGAGGGGTGAGGTGCCACACACTTTTAAACCACTAGATCTCATAATAATTCACTATTATGAGGACAGGACCAAGGGAGAAATCTGCCCTCATGATTCAGTTGCCTCCCACCAGGTAATATCTCCAACATTAAGGACTACAATTTGACTTGAGATTTAGGCAGGGAAGCAGATCTAATCCATATTATTCCACCCCTGGCCCCTCCAAATCTCATGTCCTTCTCACATTGCAAAATACAATCATGCCTCCCTAATGAGTTCTTCAAAGTCTTAACTCATTCTAGCATTAACTCCAAAGTCTCATCTGAGACAAGGCAAGTCCATTCCACCTATCAGCCTATAAAATCAAAAACAGGTAGGTTGCTTCCAAGATACAATGAAGGTATAGCCATTAGGTAAATACTTCTGTTCCAAATGGTAAAAATTGGCCAAAAGAAAGGAGCTACAGGCCTCATGGAAGTATGAAACCCAGAAGGGTGGTCATTAAACCTTAAAGCACCAAAATAACATCCTTTGACTCTATGTCTCACATCC
>NW_012114821.1:11857418-11965043 GCF_000951035.1 Colobus angolensis palliatus | reverse complement strand
TATAAGTTCCAATTTCAGGTCACTTCTTTGGTCATCCATCTGAACATAAGCTGTTAGAAGCAGCCAGTCCACATCCTAAACACTTTATTGGTTAGACATTTCTTCCCTACACCCTAAATCATCACTCTCAAGTTCAACATTCCACAGATACCTAGAGCAGGGGCACCATGCAGCCAGACTCTTTGCTAAGGTACAGCAAAAGTGCCCTTTACTCTAGTTTCCAATAAGTTCCTCATCTCCATCTGAGACCTTATCAGTCTGGCCATCTCTGTTCATATTACTATCAGCATTCAGATTGCAACCATTCAACAAGTTTCTAGGATGTTCCCTCATCTTCCTGTCTTCTTCTGAGCCTTCCAAACTCTTCCAACCTCTGTCCATTACTGAATTTCAAGCCACTTCAACATATTCAGGTATCTTTTTAGTAATGCCTTACTTTTTGGTACCAATTTTCTCTATTAGTTCTTGCATTGCTATAAAGAAATACCTGAGACTAGGTAATTTATAAAGAAAAGGTTTAATTGGCTCATGGTTTTGCAGACTGCATAGGAAGCATAGTGGCTTCTGCTTCTTGCGGGGCTTCAGACAACTTACAATCATGGTTGTAGGAGGTTAAAGGGAAGGAGGTGCATCTTACATGGCCAGAGCCATAGCAAGAGAGAGTGGGGGAGGGGCCACATGCTTTTTTGTTTGTTTGTTTGCTTTTGGTTTCGAGACGGAGTTTCACTCTTGTTCCCCAGGTTGGAGTGCAATGGTGTGATCTCAGCTCACTGCAACCTCTGCCTCCCAGACTGAAGTGATTCTTCTGTCACAGCCTCCCAAGTAGCTGGTATTACAGGTATGTGCCACCACACCTGGTTAATTTTGTATTTGTAGTAGAGATGGGGTTTCTTCATGTTGGTCAGGCTGGTCTTGAACTCTCAACCTCAGGTGATCCACCCACCTTGGCCTCCCAAAGTGCTGGGATTGCAGATGTGAGCTCCTGCTCCTGGTCATGCCACATACTTTTAAACAACCAGAACTCATGAGAACTCACCATCACAAGGACAGTACCAAGCAGGATATCCACCTCCATGATCCAATTACCTCCCACCAGGCCCCACCTCCAACACTGGGGATTACAATTCAACTTGTAATTTGGGCCGGGACACAGATCTAAACCATATCAGCATCTATGTGGGTTAGGGCTCCTGCCAGCCCCTCTGCCCCTAGGCTAAGTGCCCTTTGCTGGCTATTTTGTACCTAACTGAACCCTTGGTCCCAGTGGAATAGAGAGTGAACAGCTCTAAGACAAAGGATGACATGACTCAGTTGTTTGACTGAGATAGATGAGGAAGAGGAAGTTAAGATGACTCCCTGGGTTTCTGGTTTGAGCAAGTGTGAGCCTGGAGAAGCCATTCACAGAGACCAGAAACACCAGGGGAGATATGGTCCTGGTGTCAGATGAGTTCAGATGCCTTGGGGACATGGCAACGGAAACACCTTGGAAATGTCCAATAGATGATTGGTTATATATTTCTGGAGCAGGAAAATATCTGATCCGGAGTGATCAGCATATTGTAGGTGGCATCTGAAAGCAGGGCACATATTTTACCTTCCATAGATTGGAAATGTATTTCCTAAGATACAGTCATAAAAGTTCTGGACCAGTGGTTCTTAACCAAGATGATTTTGCCCCTAGGGAATATTTGGCAATATCTGGAGACATTTTGGTTAACATAATTGATGAGAGGGGCTATTGGCCTCTGGTGGGTAGGGACCAAAGATGCTACTAAATATTTCACAATACATAGGGCAGCCCCCTTAACAAAGAACTACGTTCACGTTATCAAGAAAGTGATCTGACACGTAAAGCAACAGTGAGATCTTAATGATTAAGCACTCAGTGTGTTACGTTGACAACTGAGATCATATCTCAAATCCCATTTCCCACCTGGGTGACCAGCTGAGAAATTTACTTGCTCACCCAGGCTCCAGTTTTCTTATCTTTACAAACAGGCATAAATCAGGCCAGGCTGGTGGCTCACAGCTGTAATCCCAGCACTTTTGGAGGCCGAAGCAGGCGGATCACTTGAGGTCAGGAGTTCGAGACCAGCCTGGTCAAAATGGTGAAACTCCGTCTTTACTAAAAATACAAAAATTAGCCAGGTGTGGTGGAGGGCACCTATAGTCCCAGCTACTCGGGAGGCTGAGGCAGGAGAATCGCTTGAACCTGGGAGGCAGATGTTGCAGTGAGCCGAGATTGCACCACTGCACTCAAGCCTGGGCAACAAGAGCAAAACTCTGTCTCAAAAACATGTTTTTAAAAAGGCATATTCATCCTTACCTCATTAATTTTGTAGGATACTTAATTACACATTAACATGTGTATATAATAAGTACTCAGCCAATGTTAGTTTTTTTCTCTTTTCTCTTACAAATCTCCTGCCTTAGAAACCTAATTTCCATGGGAAACTTGGGCGTTCCAACCCTCCTCAACCAGGACCCAGGTGGCAGGTGGTGGCAGACGCAGTGGCTTTCAGACCTCACGTCAACTCTTGGCTGTACAGCAGGGCTCTCCAACACCTCTATTCAAAGATGCCTACCCCCCATCCTCCCTCAATCGCATGAATCTGTCTCACGCTCACCATAGCACTCAGCATGATGGTGTTTCTGTCTTTGCTAGCTGGCCTGTTGCTTGCTTTCCCCGCAAAGTGTCAGACCAGGAGGAAAAGGGACCTGTTTGTCTTAGAATCCTCTGTGCATAAAACACTGCCTAGAATATCATGGGCACTCGATACATATTTTGCACATGAAATGAATAAATACACAAATAATTCTATCCCAGTTTAAAAACAAAACAAACAAACAAAAAACCTGTCAGAGCAAAACTATAGTCACAGCCCTCTGTGACTTAGGGATAAGTGTCTTCAAAGACAGAGATGGAGGTAGGGGAGGTGACCCATTGGCCACAGAGATCCTGCTGGGGTAGCACACACTTAGAGCAGGTCTAGATATAAGGCCAAGCTCCTGGAGCTCAGAGCCCTGGAGGGAGCTGAGAAGAAACTGTGGGAGGGAAGATGCACATAGCTTCACATACCTCAGAAGGTGCTGTTGGCCTGGTCTTCTTAGTGTAGAAGAATTTGGAGCTTGGCTCCTGCTTGGTGGAAACTAAAAGAGCACCCACAGATAAGTAAGCCTGTTTCCTTGCTGCTCAGGAAAATACTCACGTCTGCAGAGGAGCAAGACCTGCCCAAGGCACAAGGAGAGGTAAGGAGAGGGAGGTACCAGGACTGCAGAAGGTTTAAAATCACATTTAACTGTTAGAAGGTCATTCCTACTGGCCTTTTCGTTCACACCCCTGTTACTAAAATTGCAGCATTGTCTTTCAAAACAGCGCCTTGAATGCAGCATCCTTCAATCTATGGTGGCTCAAAGCTGTTTCTGAGTCTACCCAGGTTGCTCCAGTGTTGGCTATCAGGAAGCATTCTCCTCTGCCCAACTCTCAACAAGAACTCATTCATTCAAAAATAATTTCCTGAGCATCCCTCCTGTCTGAAGGATGTGGACACAGAGGAGTAAGATGCTGTCCATGACCTTGAGGAGTTCACAGTCCGGCAATAGAGGCAAACATGGGGGACAGCTTCACGGTGATGGCAATAGGTGGAAAGACATTTGTGGGGTTTCTAACAACCACAGAAATCTTTATAGAGTTAGAGAAATGGAGGCAGTTGGTCTAAAGAAGCTTGTCTGGAATGCTCAAGTCAAAATGAGAAAGCTGAGAAAACACAGAGTGGCCTTTTAGGTGACTTGAGACTCTCTCATTATGCTGCACACATAGTTTTCCCTTCTCCTCCAAGGCCCCAGGTAGAATTTTCCCTTCTCCTCCAAGGCCCCAGGTAGACGGGCCCCCTGAAGCCATGTCACATGACTAGGCATGGAGAGCAGAAGTGACTGGTGGCACCTGCAGTTGGCATCTCCAGTGTCCACTCTGCAGGCTCCCCTTTCCTGCTGCAACACTGAACAGTAATGCTCCTGATGGTGGCGCCCCAACCAGCTTGGGCCCTAAAGGTAGGACAAGCGTGTGAACCCTCACCTGCTCCATGACAGTTACATAGAGAAAGTAAGAAATAAACTTTTATTGGTTAAAGTCACTGAGATTTTGTTTTTTCTTGAAGCATAATAGAGTGTGTCCTGACTGATACCACCCAACCCCAAATGACCTTACTCACAAAGTCTACAATTTAACCCCCAGAAATTTCTTTTTTCAGGTTAAAGATTGATACATTTTATTGTATTAGTCAGGCTTAGCTAGTTTAGGCAACAACAAAAATTCCCTAATCTAAGATAGATTTATTTGGTGCTCAGATCAGAGACAGATTTGAGTCACGTGGCTCTATTCCATACTGTACCTCTGCCATCAGGACACATAGCCTGTAAGGCTGCTGTAACAGGAGAAAAGGGAGGCAGCAGATTGACTTGTAACTGACAAAAGGAGCTCTGCTCACAGTCCATTGGCCAGAAATAAACATATGGCCCCAAACTGGATCTGGGATGGTCAGTCTTATGTGTCAACTTGAACAGGCCATGAGATGCCCAGATTAAACATTCTTTTGGAGTTTGTCTGTGAGGGTGTTTTAGGATGAGATTAGCATTTGAATCAGCAGACTCAGTGAAGTAGATGGCCCCAGTGTGGGTGGTCACCATCCAGTCCATCCATGGCCTGCATAGAGCAAGGCAGAGGAATGGGAAATTTCCCCCCATTTTTACAGCATTACTGCTTGAGCTGTAACATCACCTGTCACCTTCTCCTGCCCTTAGAATAGAATCAACATCATTGGCTCCCCTGGTTCCAGGCCTTTGGACTGAAACTGGATCTTCAGCTTGCACATGGCAGATCATGGGAGTTCTCAGCCTCCGTAATCAGGTGAGCCATTCCTCATAATAAACCTCTCTTCTCTCTCTCCCTATGTATATGCATGTGTGTGTGTGTGTGTGTATGTATTAGGTCCCTCTCCTGTGGACTCAGAACATGATCAATTTCCACACTGCCCCTACAGACAGCAGGTAGGAGGTATTCTTGGGCATTTGTCATGCTGAACTAAATGACTTTTACCTGTGTAACCTCAAGAAAGTCCTATAACCTCTCCATGTCTCCGTTCCTATATCTGTAAAATGAGAATAATACTGCAATCAATCTAATAGGATTGTTGTGAGGAATCAATACATTAATATACAGGAAGCATTTACAAGTCCCTGACACAGCCGGGCACGGTGGCTCACACCTGTAATCCTGGCACTTTGGAAGGCCAAGTCAGGTGGATCACGAGGTCAGGAGTTCAAGACCAGCCTGGCCAAGGTGGTGAAACCTCGCCTCTACTAAAAATACAAAAATTAACCAGGAGTGGTGGCAGGCACCTGTAATCCCAGCTACTCAGGAGGCTGAGGCAGATGAGGCAGAGAATTGCTTGAACCCGGGAGGCGGAGGTTGCAGTGAGCTGAGATCGGACCACTGCACTCCAGCGTGGGCAACAGAGTGAGACTTCGTCTCAAAAAAAAAAAAAAAAAGTTCCTGGAACAAATTATTCAACTGCTAGCTATTATTTTTATTATCGTTACTTACTATTATCTACCTGTCTCCTGCCAAACCCTGTATGAACCACAGTCTGGCAAGTGTGAGTTACATAGGTGTGCCACCCTACCCTGCATCCATCATTTGTTTACTGTACAACAAAAATTACTTCATATCCCACCCCACTTAAAAATGTGTTACTGAAGTCAAGCTAAGGGTATGAAAAAAAAATGTGCCAATGGACATTCATGCAAGAAAAACAGTTGTTTATGATGACCTAAGCACAGAACTTAGCTACATGTTACATAGGCACTCAGAAGGGCTTTTGTGCACACTTAATATTTCCTAAATGTTCTAGGAAGCATCTACAGTGTAAATTGAGAGAAGCTTGTGCTTTGTTTGGTCTGGAGTTCTTTCAAGAGTTTCTTGCTATTTGGGAAAATTACAACACTCACAGCAATTCTACTCATAGTCTTTGAATCACCAGCAAAACACGCCCAAGTTGGTCTGTGTTTATAAGTGTGCATTCCCAGTGGTTTCTTATTTATACGTGTTGGGAATCTGATTGTTTCATCATGTCTTCCAGTATGGTCATGTCCAAGCACCTGCGTATTTAGAAATGTACTACAAATCATTTTTATTCCATTTCTCCTTTATATGTAAAAGTGCATCAAATCTATTGTCTTAAGATTATATATGTAAGGAGATCATAGGATCTACAATTTGGATTTCAGATAGTAGAGAATATCTACTTTACAAAGGGGAATGGAGTCATAAATTTATTTATTTTCTAGGAAATTAATGGGTCAGAAAGAGGAACTTGCACTGGCAGAGGGTGTGGTGGAATTCCAGGTATGTAAATAGTGTTTAGAGAAGTTAACCTATGCTCCTCTGTCATTCTTCCCTAGCCTTCTGAACTGTATTTTCTTCCAGCTTCTAAGACACAGGCAGTATCCTTGCATCTTTCTCTTTTAAATTATCTAGAAATAATTACGTTTCTTGGTCCTCGTATCCCAGTGGGTTTGGGTTTGGGTTTTTTTGTTTGTTTGTTTGTTTGTTTTGTTTTTGTTTTTTTTTAGAAGAAACAGCACTGGGTGAGGAGACAGAGGACCTCAGTTTGAGTCTTTGGCTTGTGACCTTGGGACATTGCATTTGTCTGCGCCTCTGTTTCTTCATCTGCAAAAGTGAGAGCAATCATCTCATTTCTGAGAGGGGAGTGTTTTGAGCTCTGTAAGGGGCCACAGGAAAACAAGGCAGCAGGCCCAGGAGGGCCAAGACCACAGGCCCTGGAAAGAATAAATCACGCCTCCTGGAGAGCAAGGCTTGCTGGGAGGAGCTCAGGTTGGCTCTGCCCCACAGCAGGCCCTGGGACTCAAGTCTGCTCTCTGAGCCTCAGTTTCCCCATCTGCAAAGCAGGCACAGAGGCAGAACTAGATGAACTCTAAGGTTCTTTTGCCCACAGAAGCCCTGTAAAATTAATTTAAAGGTAGATTTGCCCATGGAAACGAGAAATATATTTATTCAGAAGAGATAGTTTCTGTGTGATGGTTAAATTTTGTGTCAACTTGACTGGGCCACGGGGTTAATGCCCTGATTCACCATTTTTTTTTCTGAGTGTATCTGTGCAGGTGTTTCTGCATAAGACTAGCATTTCAGTGGGGGGACTTAGTAAAGCAGCTGGCCCTTCCCAATGTGGGTGGGAACCATCTAATCCATCGAGGGCCTGAATAGAACAAAAAGGTAGAGGAAGGAGGGAAAGATTCATCCTTTTTGCTTCCTGCATGCCTGGTTGAGCTGGGGCATCTCATCTTCTCTTGCCCTTGGACTGGGACTTATAGCATCAAATTCCCTGGTTCCCAGGCCTTCGGACTCAGGCTGGAATTACAGCACTCACTTTCCTGGGTCTCTAGCTGGTGGATAGAAGATGGTGAGAATTCTCAGCCTCCACAACCACATGAGTCAATTCCTCACAATCTTTTCATTAATTATATCTATATCTGTATCTATATGTCTTTCCTATTGGTTCTGTTTTTTTGGAAAACCATAATACATTCTATTCTAATGATGGAAAGAAGCTAAGCTAAGCCCCAATTGTTCCACATGTCTGGGAATTGCATTGGAAGAAATAATCTCCTAGTGGAAGGTGACAGTGGGTCATTTCCACATACTGTGGAAGCTCCTACACAAGGCACATTGTATCTGAAACACAGGCAAAGGGCTGTCACTCATACCCTGGGTTAGTACCAGGGACATGCATTCTCTCATTTGACTAACATATTCTCTCTCTAACCAGGCTCCATGCTGGGTGTACCACTTAGGCCACACTAGGTCATCAGAGGAAGCAGATACAGAGAAAAGCTGAGCCCAGGCTCTGTGCTAACTGTGATGACTGAGGTAGCTCAGACAACTATGGCAGGGAGTATAGAGCAGGGTCACCTCACCCAGCCAGGGCACATAGATGTCAGGAGAAGTGCCAAGGAGGCATAATACTTCTAGATAAAGAGAAGGTTTGGAAAACATGGTAGTTCCAGGCAGTGGGAACAGCCTGTGAAAAAGCATGGAAGCATGAGAAAATGTGGTGGGTTTTAGGAATGATTAATAATCATATCTGTTGCGCATAAAATATGGGGTTTGGAAAACCTAGATTGAGTAGATAGGGGCTGGCCAGGAGGGCCCTTGTATACTCTCATGAGGAGTCATGATTGGCCTTTGGGCAATTGGGAGCCATTGAGGAATTAGAAACAGGAGGCTGACATAGTCAGACCTGTGTTTTCAAAAGACCTTGATGTCTTTCATTATGTGCGGAAGCACCAAGTCAGGGAGATAACGCGAGAGAAAATGAAAATTGAACCACAACTGTGGCTGTGGGAGTCAATGTAAGACTGATCTGCACGATACTATAGGAGGAAGAAGAGAAAAGGGAGATTAGAGGGTAGTCTGGGTGGCTGCTGTCAGCAAGTCCTTGGGTAGGGAATGTTGCCCAGACATGTAGGGGATAAATGTAAGGCATCTGAAATATAAGATGATGATGGGCAACTGATATAGGACACTGTCACCTCAGTCTTTGTGCCAATCCTGAAAGTTGGTTGCTTTGGGATGTTGGGTTTTCAGAGAGAAAGTGACTTGCCCAAGTTCACACCTCTAGGAATCCAGCTATGATTACAACTGCCCTATATTAACTGGGACCTGGAAGGACAGAAGTTTGAGAAGCCCTACCAGAAGCTCTCAGTGGCCTGCTGCTGTGCCATTGAAATGTATTTCAGCATCTAAGAGAGACTGCATTGTCCTCCTGGCAGCTCTGGACCGGACCCTGTAGCATGATGAGCTACTCTGGAAGAGGAGAGACGAAGTTCACTTCTCTGAGCAGCAGGGTCTTTGGTTGTCATGTGACTGAAGATGGGTAGAGATTTTTGTTTTGTAAACATAATAAAAATAAAAAATAATAAAACGAGGTATGATTTCTTCCATGGAAAACCAAAAATTCTCTCTCATAGTCTCCCAGTCTGAATGCCTCCTTCCTTCTCTCTTCCCTTTGGCACATAAATTCCTCATTCCTGCCAAATAGGTTGGTTGAGTTGGAAACATTAATTGTTTGCTCTGGTGGATGCCAAGGTTCCTGCCTGGCCTTCCTCATCTGACCCAAGTTCATGTGCCTTTCAAAGCCCAGCTTAGATGGTTCCTTTTCTTGGACCCTCCCTGCTGCCCAGCCAAGCCCCCACTGCACACCTGCAGCTAGCTGAGGTCAGTCACTGTCTCTTGAGCTCTCCTCAGCTCTGGGGTGACCCTCCTCCTCTCAGCACCTGCTCCCATGGGCTTCCCCCTTAGACTCTGAGAATCTTGTCCTGGAAGTGGGGGCTTTGTCTTCTCTGCCTTCATATCTTCCTTCCTAAAATGACTGCTACCAAGATGCTGAATCAATGGACAAATGGATGAATAAATGAGTGAATTTAAAAGATGCTAGTGAGGTGAACTGTCATGAACACACTATCTCTGAGACATTAAAAATGTTCTATTAAGTTATTTTTATAAAACACACATACCAAGCCCAACGTATCCTTACAGTGCCCGAGTTTGTAAAGTGAAAAGTGAGTCTTCTTTCCAGCTCCCAGGATCACTCTCCAGATGCTGTTGCCCACAGGCGTCTTCTTCTGTTTTGAGACATTTTCCTTTTACATTGTTGACACAATAGGAGGCATGCTGCACAAACTGTTCAAATAAAAGAAATAAAATAAAAAGAAATATTTTCATTTCTTTTAACAATATCATGGAGATCGTTCCACATCATTTTCCATTCGGAGTTATGGAGTTCCTTTTCACATATATATAATAGTTTATTTGGCCAAGCTTCTATTGGAAGACAAGGATGACACGCCAATTAATATTCTCAACTCCTGGGCTTGTTATCCTTCATCCTCACTAGAACTAGGTACTCTTTTATTCATTTTGGACCTTGCTGGTGACTTCTGGATGAAAGAGGTCGTGGTGTCAACGTGCATTCAGCTGTTTTATTTTCATTGTATTTACTTAATAATTAATGTTTTTAAATACTTTCGCCAAACACTGTGAAAATACTTCAGAGGCAGGGACAATATCATACACAATTACTGCTCTCATGTGGCACTAAATACATGTCTGAAATTAATGGGTAAATGAATATTTGGGTGCTCAAATCTCGATGATATGAGTTGGAAAGGGTTGGCGAATATTTTCTGAAGCAAGGTCAGTGGCTTAAAAGCCCAATTGATTAAGATATTTCCTGCATTATATTCCACCAAATCAATGAAGCAATTCATTTAATCCACTTTCTATTAATGTCTGGTTAAGCTCCTTCCAATCCTTTACTACTGTAAACAATGTTGTGCACTTTTCCAAGTATTTTCCTATGAAATAGCTCTAGAAAGTCCTAAATGACAAATGGCTGAATCAAAACATTCACTGTTTTTAGAAGTTTTTGATATATATATATATGATCGATTTTTTTCCTCTAGAATATTTGCAGAAATTTTCTCTCCAACAGGGACCTCTGAATCTTTGTCACACATTGTTCGATCCTTGAGCAGGGACAAATCATGTGAAATGCCAACATCTGTTTCTTCAATTACTAGTTCTGTTGAGCATACTTTTACATGTGTGTTGGCCATTTGTATTTCTTGTGTGAATTATTTGTTCATTTCCATGGTCCGTTTTTCCACTGGGATTTTGCTTTAGTACTTTCCTGGCAGAATGTCACTGTGGGGTTTCCAATGAACCATGTCCCCTGGTGTGTGTGCCCTTGTTCCCATCCCCCTTGAATCTGGCCAGGCTGCTTGGGTGACTCACTCTAACTGGTAGAATGTGTCATATGTAACATTGGGACAGTTACAGGGCTAAGCCTTCAGAAAGCCTGGCAGCATCTGCCTTTGCTCTGTTGGAAGCCAGCAGCCATGTACCAAGTCCAGCTACCTTCACATCCCCAGACTGTGAGAAGTCTGAAGCAGCCACATGGAGAAACCATGAGGAAGACTGCTGAGGCCCAAGTCAACAGCCTTGCCTGAACCCCTTGCAGCCAGCCACGTGTGTGAGCCATCTCAGAGGAGGGTTCCCCAGCTTCCCCTAGCTACCTGAGCTGCCATCCCCTGTCCAAATTGTAGAATCAAGAGCAAATAAGTAAAACAACTGTCGTTTCAAGCCACTAGTTTGGGGTAGTTTGTTACGCACCAAACTGTCATTAAAAACCCAAAACACTCACATTGTGTAAGAATTCTACAGATGAAGATTTATGTATTGAAGGTATTAACTGTCAGAAGTTAACTATCATGGTTAGATATCAAGGTAAGATCTAACCACAATTCATACAGTATATTGTGTGTGTGATGCTCTTTAAGTCTCTTTTAACCTGGAGACATGTCTCCAGCCTGCACCTTGATTGTTTTGTATTTTTGTACTGGTGGAGAGAAGCCAGACGTCTCAAAGATTGTCTCCTCTAGAATTGTCTGCTGCCTCCTCATCCACTGGCAGTCGGTTTCCAGCTGGGCTTGGACATGGTCATTTTCAGAGCCAGATTTGGTCTGTGGTATGTCTTTATCAGCAGCCCATCTGCAAGCCACGATGAGAGGACTCAGAAGAAAGTAACCCTGCCAAAGCCTTAATTTCAAAGTCCAGCCCCCAGAATTGTGAGAAAATAAATAAATTTCTGTTGTTTAGTTCTGTGGTACTTTTTTACGGCAGCACAAGCAAACTAATATAGCAGATAATCCTTAACATACCCCCAGCATGCAGGAATTTCTTATCATTACATATTATAGGTGAAAGAGGTGAGGTTAGAACAGATTAACTCACCTGTCCAAGGTCATCTGATATGGTTTGGCTGTGTCCCCACCCAAACCTCATCTTGAATTCCCATGTGTTGTGGGAGGGACCTGGTGAGAGGTAATTGAATCATGGGGGTGAGTTTTTCCTGTGCTGTTCTCATGACAGTGAATAAATCTCACGAGATCTCATGGTTTTAAAAAGGGGAGTTTGCCTGCACAAGCTCTCTTTGCCTGTCACCATTCACGTAAGATGTGACTTGCTCCTCCTTGCCTTCCACCATGATTGTGAGGCATCCCCAGCCACATGGAACTATAAGTCCATTAAACTTCTTTCTTTTGTAAATTGCCCAGTCTCAGGTATGTCTTTATCAGCAGTCTCTGCCAGCCACGATGAGAGGCCTCAGAAGAAAGTCATCCTGCCAAAGCCTTCATTTTGGACTTCCAGCCTCCAGAATTGTGAGAAAATAAATAAATTTCTGTTGTTTAAGTCTGTGTTACGTCTTACATCAGCACAAGCAAACTAATAGAGCAGTTAATCTGTGACATACTCCCAGCATTTAGGAATCCTTATCATTAAACATTATAGGTGAAGTTGAGGTTAGAACAGATTCAGTCACCTGCCCAAGGTCATCCTATTAGCAAATGGCAGAGCAGAAGCTCAGACCAAAAACTATCTTATTCCAAACCCCACACCAAAATCTCCTCCAAAAAATGTCAACAGGAATACCAACATACTCAGAATGTCATATGGACTGGGAATGGTATAAGATTCCTACCCTCTGCCTCATTTTCTTGTGAAATTTTCTCTGGACCTGAGAGAACCAATAAATGACCCCTCCCTCACTCAACACTTCCGTACTGTCTGGGCCACATATGTCGGGGTTAAGAACATGGAATTTGGAGTTAAACTGGTCAGGATCTGAGCTCCTGGCGACTTGGCTGTGGGTCTGCTATGTGAAGATGGGTGTTATTTAACCTCTCCGAGCCTCATTTTCCTCATGGAGAAGACTCATTTGCTCTCAACCTTGTGAGGTAACTGTGGGCATTCAGGAGACAAAAGCTGTAGCTCATGGCCCTGAGCTTGGCCCCGAGGGGTACCCAGTAACTCAGAAGCCTCAGGACAGGAGTCCTCAGGGCAGTTCTGCTCTCTGGGCCGGTCTCAGCAGCATCCCCTTCTCCCCCAAGAGGTCTCTTGGCCACCAAGGGACTGGGTCTTACTGGGCTGTGTATCTTCAGAGCACAGCCCAATGCCTGGCTCCTAGTAGGCCCTTGGGAAATATGGGTTGAACAAATTAAAGTGGAAACAGTAAATAGAAAAACAAATCTGTTTGGAAACTTCTGTGATGCTGTTTGTGCTTTTAGATATAATCTCCCAGAATCCTCTTATTATTTTAATAATTTAGAATTTTATTAAGCTCCTTAAGAAGATGCCAGTCGACCTTGTGGTACTACAGGGTGCTGGTCCATTCCAGAGCTGAGCTTCAAAGTGGGTCGGTGGCTGCATCCCCCTGGCCTAGGTATAGTATTCTTCCTCATGGGATCTGAACTCTAGGTCTTGTGATTCATACAAACATATGCAGGGTGGCCCTCAGATGTAATTTAAGGACCCTCTCCAAGGGACAGGGCCAACTCTGAGTGGAAGTGCTGTAAATCCACTAGTGGGGTGGGCAGAAAGACAAGACATGTGTGGGTGTGAAAAGACACGTGTGTGTGTGATGTTCCTTTCCCACAGCGGGAAGCATCCAGGGTGCCAAGGCTGGCCCACACCACCTCTGTGACCTCCCTTCCCTACCCTGCCAGCATCTGGTCCACTCAACACTGTATCATGCATGTGAAGCCCAGCGATCGTTTTCTAGGGCACGACTTAGAAACTGGGACACAGATCACTATTGATTGGTGAAGACCAAGAGCGTTTCCTCACAGGGCAGAAAAGGTCATTGGCAATTCATTTATTCATTCACCCATGCATTCACTCACTCAAGAAACTGGCTCTGATCAAGTGCTTGCTGACCTGGGGGTTGGAAGATAAATGAGACCTGGTCTCCGCCCTCTAGACACTTCTGGCCAAACACAAACAAGTACGACGCTAAATACCCACAGTGATGTGTGCTTTGCAGAGCCAGGCATGGCTCTGGGGGAATAAGAGGTCAGCATCTTAACCAACCTAGTGTGAGGGAAGGGAAGAAAGCGGGGAGGGGGACAGGATGGTTTAATTAATAGAAGTGCTGGTCTTTAGGTTCCTGCTCATGAAAATACAACACATGCACCATCAGCTTTATTCTCCTAAGAACCCCAAGAAGATCTAATTCTCAGCCCTCATTTTACAGAGTATCAAGGTTGACAGAGGTGGGGTAATTTTTCCTAACAAGAAAATGATGCAGATGGGATCTAAACCCAGATGCCCAACCCTGAGTCCAGCCACTACCATCAGGCAATCAGGAAGGGGCAGATGCAACTAAGACAGAAACTCAAAAGCTGAGAAGGGAAAGAGCAGCCCATCAGAGCTGCAGTGAGCGTGGCAGGGCAGGGGAAATGGTGAGATGTGGTGGGGCGGAGAGGGAGGATTGAGACCTAAGGGGCTCTTGCCTGGAGCCTCCATTAGCTCAGGGTGGGGCAATGCCCAGAGAGGCGAAGGGAATTGTCAAAGATGCACGATCCCAGTGGCAGAGCAAGAATTTTGACCCAGCATTCTCTGCATGAGAACCTGCTGTTCTTGGCTGGGCGTGCCAGCTCATGCCTGAAATCCCAGCACTTTGGGAGGCTGAGGCAGGTGGATAACTTAAGGCCAGGAGTTCGAGGCCAGCCTGACCAACATGGTGAAACTCTGTCTCTACTAAAAATGCAAAAAATTAATTGGGTGTGGTGTGGTGGCACACGCCTGACACATGGAAGGCTGAGGCATGAGAATCATTTAAACCTGGGAGGTGGAGGTTGCAGTGAGCCAAGGTCGCGCCGCTGCACCCCAGCCTGGGTGACAAAGCAAGACTCTGGCTCAAAAAACAAACAAACAAACAAACAAAAAACCTGCTGCCCTTTCCTCTGCAAGGGCTACCTGGCCAGCCCTGGTCAACCTTGGGCCTGAGAGGAGCCAAGGTCAGCTGGGCATTGAGGTGGGGGATATGGGAGGGAGAGAACCAGTTATCTGCATTTTTTCTCTTCTAGTTAAATAAAAACTCAAGTAACAAAAGTGCTGCCTAAGCCCTAAGCCTTCGTACACACAAGGCCATATCCAGATGGATTTGCTAGGCTGGTTGGTTGAACTCCTCTGGAGATGGGGCCAAAGTTGGCAAATATTTAACCAGGGAGGAGACGGGTAGGTCCCATGCTTCCCCAGACCTGCACGACTCAGCCCCAGCGATGACCCCAGGTACTTGGAAAAAGTGCTGTGTGAGATTTCTGCCTGCTTCTGCCTCCCCATCCCCCACCACTGTGGTCTGGGGGTGACTTCAGGCAGCTGCAAGCCTGAAAGGTGCAGGATCCATCTTTTGCTGGAAAAAAACTTCTCCAGACCCTCAGCACTGAACAGCTGAGGTGAAGGAATCTTCTACAATCAGGGCATAAACGCTGAGAAGGAAAGTTTATTGTCTCTTCTTTACAGATGGGGAAACTGAGGCCCAGAGAAGGGAAACCCTTACCTAGTGTCACCACAGCAGAATAGGGATGTAAACTCAGTGTCCTGACAGCCAGTTGTGGGCTTTATCCTCCCCAGCTTAGTCTGCCCGGGCTGCCATAAACAAATACCACAGACTAGGTGGCTTAAAGAACATACTCATTTCTCTCAAGTTTGGGGGCTGGGAAGTCCAAGATCAAGGTGCTGGCAGATCTGATGTCTGACGAGGGCTCCCTTCTCAGTTTGCAGGTGGCCGCCGCCTTGCTGTGTCCTCACATGGAGGAGACAGAGATTTCGTGTCTCTTCCTCCTTTTATAAGGGCAGTTACATCACAAGGCTCCCAGCCTCATGACCTCCTCTAATCCTAATTACCTCCCAAACACCTCGCCTCCAAATACCATCACACTGAGATTCAGGCTTTAACTATGAATCCGGAGGAGGCACAGAACATTCAGTCCATTGCCCTCCCCAAGACTGGGATATACCTTGTGCCTCTTTGGTTCTTCACCCAACTGCAAAATCTCCATCCCACCCCTCCCACCCTATTGTCAAAATCAGTCTGTCTCCTCCCTGGGTCCTGAGCACCCTCCTCAGGGGCTCAGGAACCTCTTCATCTCTCCCTGCAATTCTGGAGCTGGCTCAGTGCCTGGCCCAGGGCGAGTGCTAAGGGAATATTTATTAAATCTATTTAACTTTCTCTCTTAATGCATTCCACATCCTGCTTCCAGAGTTATCGTTCTGTTTGTGTACAGGAGGGCAAGGCAGGCAGAGGGTTCAGCCCATGCAAAGGCCTCATGGCAGGAGTGTTCATAGTCAGTACTAGGAACTTGGAGGAGGCCAGTGTGTGGCTGGAGCAGAGAGCAGGGGGAAAGTCTCAGGGCAGCGTGTTAGGCCACTCAGGTTGCTATAAAAAAGTACCACAGACTGGGGGCTTAAGCAACAGACACTTATTTTCTCACAATCCTGGAGGCTGGAAATCTGAGTCCAAGGTGTCAGCAGGACTGGTTTCTTCTGAGACCTGCCTCTTTGGCTTGTTTGCCATCTTCTCCCTGTGCCTTCGTGGGGTCTTCCCTCTGTATGTGTCCCAGTCTCTTCTTATAAGGACAACAGTCATATTGAATTAGGCCCCACACTAGCAGCCTCATTTTATCTTAATTACCTCTTTAAAGACCCTCTCTCTAAATGCAGTCGCATTCTGAGGTCCTGGGGTTTAGGACTTCAACGTAAGAGTTTCTGCGAGACACAGTTTATCCATAACAGGCAGGGCTTGGAAGGCTTTGCAGAGCCTCAGAGGGCGTTTGGACCTTATTCTAAGTTGCTGTGAGACCAGCAGAAGCCTTGCAGCCAAAAGAAAAAGCACTCTTGCTTTTGAAAAAGATCCCCATGGCTGCTGTGTGGTAACTCAACTTCCACGGGGTTAAGGGTTGAAACAAAGAAGAGGCCCTTGGAGTGGCCCAGTGGACAGATGATGGTGGCCGGACCAGGGCAGGAAGGGGAAGGTGGAGAGAAGTGGCTGGGGCGGGGTAAGTTTAGAGACAGAAATGACAGTCATGCTGACAAATGGGTGGATGGAGGATTTGAGAGACAGAAGATATAAAGGAAAACTGGATTCAAGTCTTGCTCAGCCTCACGGTGGTCAGGTGACTTTGGGGAGGTGATTTCGTGTCTCTGGGCTCCTGCTAAGAAGTCTGTACAATCTGAATCAGGAGGCACAGCTCACCGGCAGACGGGGAAGTAACGTGTGGAAAGCGTCCCATGGAGGCGCATTCATGGGTAGTGATGCTGAGCATCCAATATATGTCCCCCAGGCCAGGCACTAGGCCCGACATCCACAGTGGGGGTGATCCAGTCCCTGTAGGGCTATCTCCCGTGCCTCCCAGGGAGTCCATTCCAACACCCAGATGCTCTGTTCGATTTTCAGCAATGTCCACCCTTATTTCTCAGTTTTATCTCTCTAAATTACCAAAGCAAGTCCACGTCACACTTGTCCCTTCAGGTATGGGAGTCCCCTGTTCCATTCCCATCCTGTGGCAGGTTACCATGGAGTCAGAGATTTGGAGATTTGTATTAGCTTTTCTTTTTTTTTTTTTTCTTGAGACAGGGTCTTGCTCTGTTGTCCAGGCTATAGCCCTAACCTCTGGGAGTCAAGCGGTCCTCCCAACTCAGGCTCTCAAGTAGCTGGGACTACAGGCGTGCACCAGTGAATCGAGCTAATTTTTCTATTTTATGTAGAGACGGGGTTTCTCCATGCTGCCCAGGCTGGTCTCGAGCTCCTGGGCTTAAGCAATCCTCCCACCTCAGCTTCCCAAAGTGTTGGGATTATAGGGTTGAGCCACCACACTTGGCCTGGAGGTTTGAATCCCAGCCCTGGCTCTTAGAGACTGTGTGATCCTGGCTGGTCACATCAAATCCTGGGGTCTTGCTTTCTTCAGACATAAGGTAAGGATAATCATAATCAAATCACAGGCTTCCGTGAAGGGCAAACAAGATGAGCTCTACAATGGTCAGGACCCAGTAAAGGGCAGCAATTTTAACATCAAAATACATCTGTGACAAAATAAAAGTTACTTAAACTTTGTGTGGGAGGCTTGTTGCAAGCTTTAGGATGGGGAAAAACAGATTTGGTGGATCTCCCAGTTTTATTTCCTAGACCATGCCTATGCCACCAGTGAAGGCATTGTCTGGATCATTGGTTGTGGTTATTTTCTCTGTTAGGGTCCCAGTCGTCTTCTCCTTCCTGAGCACACACTTCATGGGAGCATCTCAGTATTTCTGTCCCACTCTTGTTACTATGGGTTATGGCTGTCATTGACACCACCCTACAGCCCTTCAGAAAGACTTCCGCCTGACGCCCACTCACTTCCTGCTGCCCTCAGCCAAGCATCATGGCCGCCCAGAACAGACTTGATGAGGATCAGGCTCTGCTTGACCCATGGGCTTCTGCTGAGATGAAACTCTCTGCCAGCTGGGACGTACTAGGGAAGGGGCTGAACTCTAGGTGGTCCCTACCCCACCTTATCAACCACACACCCATTATGTCGTCCATTCCACTCTGCCTTCCCCTTTCCCCCACCCCATCTGAGGCCCTCCCAGACCCACTCACCTTTTACAGAGGAAATGACCAACAAGACCACCAAGGCCTACATATCCCAGAGAGCAGCCTTAGAGGGATGCAACTGGGGTTCACCAACATCATTTTTGAGGCACATGCATAAGGTGTTAAATAAAATCAAATCACAGCAGACAAAATTTCTTCCCAGTTCCTTTGATCCTTCCGGTTACATCGAGGAGCAGGCCTCAGTTTCGCACCAGGGCAGATGCTAACACTTCCTCTGCTCTCCTTTTAATCAGGAAAGAATAGCCTCTGGGCTGGGCACCTCCCCAGGCAGCTGGACCTAGCTGGAAGCTAATATCTTGCTTGCTTTTGATTGTGTTTGTTTTTACCCAGGCCAGCCAAATTGCTTCTCCACTTAGAACAGCTATACACTGGTTTTCCTTTAATTTTTATATTTCAATTTATACAAAGGGATCCGTTAAATTTTCAAAAATATAGAGGAATGAGTTTTAAAAAGTGTACTTGGATTATGGCAAAAATCATAACTGTGGCACATGAAAAACTACCATTTGGAAACATTACTTGGACACAAACAGGAATCCAGGCAGGGAGAAAGTGAGACCCTGGAAGGGGCTTCCCCTCAGTTAATATTTGGTGGAGCTGGGCTGATGGAGGGAGTCACATTTGTTATGGGCTCCCTATGCACTAGCATTGTACACACCCAGGTGCTCTATACGAGCAGCCTGCGAGTTGCTATTTTCCCTGCAGAACCCAGTTCTGAAAACTGGGTTTCAGAGAGGTTGGGTGACTTTTCCAAAGTCACACAGCTAATTGAGGTAGAGGCAGGACCAGAGGCCTTGTTTCCTGGGCCTATGTTCTTAGAAAGAACCCTAGCCTAAAGCCTTCCCCCAAAAAAACCCTCTCCCTGCCCTGTACATCTGGGGAGCTGAGTATATAAGGCCTGGGCTGGCCTTTGTCTTGACATGAAGGGCAGAACTTCTCCTTGTACTGATCCACAGCCAAATGCTGACTTACCTCCTAAACCCACAGAACTCAATTTTCTCCTACAAAAGCCAAGTTCAGCCCAGCCAGAATTCTTGTGCCAAGGAGTACCTACTTGGGGCTAGGGCCTCATTTATATTAAGCTGACTTTGCATACAGCCTTCTGCGTTAGCCCATTTTAGACCTTAGTATACTGAGGCCCAGACTGGTTCTATAACTTGTCAAAATTCACCCCGCTGAGAAGAAAAAGAACTGAAATTCCCAGTCGCGTTGGTCTAGCTCCAATGCTGACATCAGCATCAGCATCCCTTCCCTTGACCTACAATTTCAGAGAAGCCCCAGTCTTCCCTGACCCCACTAGCTCTGCAGTAACCTGAGTCTCTCATCCCTGATCTCCCTCCTGGGGCTGGAAGCGCTGCTTTTGGCAGCATCTGTTAAAAAGGCCATGTGGACTCCCACTATGACAGTGGGGTCCTGGGACGAGGTGGGACTGGGGATCTGAAGGAGACAGGTGGGCCCAGCTTCTCCCATGACAGATCCTGGCTCTGGGGTGCTCACACCCTTGGCCTCAAGGGGCCAGAGCAGAGGGAAGGGTCTGGACTGGGAAATCAGAAATCTCTCTGCTGGACACTCACTCACTCACAGTGACCTTGGGCAAACTGTAGCCTCTCCATTTACTCATTTGTAAAATGGAAAAGAGCTTCAGGAATTTTGAAGTTGCAGGCATCATACGGCCCACAAGCTTGTCTTGGTGTTTCTTACAGAAGATGAATAATGCTCAATATTTAATCTCTCTAAAGTAATGTCAGGGGGAGTCAGATAGAGGGTCTGTCTACAAAAGGTACATCTCCCTCCCTCCCTCCCTTTCTTTCTTCCTTCCTTCCTTACTCCCTCTCTCCCTCCCTTGTTCTTTTCTTCTCCTTTCTTTTTTCTCTCTTTATTCCTTTCTTTCTCTTCTTTCTTTCTTTCTTTTCTTTCTTTTCTGTCTTTCTTTTTCTTTCTTTCTTTTTCTTTCTTTATTCCTTTCTTTCTCTTCCTTCCTCTCCCTCCATTCCTCCCTCCCTCTCATGTCCCACCCTCTGTCCCTCCTCTTTTCTTTCTTTTGTCTTTGCTTGTTTGTTTATTTGTTTGTTTTGGGGGAGGGCACACTGATACATGTATGGAAAGGAAAACTCTTCCTGTTAATGTACAAAGTGAATCTGTGGCCACGGCTGCACTCCTCATTTTCATGGTCTGCTGCCTGTCCCAGGAGGCTGTGGCTCTGGACTGGAAGGGCTGGAGCTCCCCTCCCTGAGGACAGCCTCTGCAGCTGCTGGCCAAAGGCACGGCAGCCCCAAGAGTCAGCCGCTCGAGGCTGAGTCTGGAATGTCTTGTTTTGTTGTGTCATTAACACAGTGTTCATTTTTAGGGCCTGACTTGGGAACGGGTGCCAAGAGCATTCCTGAGGGGTCAGAAGGGAGCGTGTTTATTGTCAGGCTACAAAAGTAACTTCCTTCAGTAATCCCTCAAGTACTCAGCAGACCTTCATTAGGCACCTACTACTGTGTACCAACCACTGCACCAGGACCCAGAGATGCAGAGAGGATCAATTAGCTATAATCCCTGTCCTTGGACAGTGCCCAGGACTGTGGGAGAGGCTGACCTATCAAGGGACAGCCCCCAGGGGTAAGAACAGTGACAATGGAAAGCCCAGTGCACCGTAGGGTAGAGATGGTGACGCAGACGAGTGGCCTTCAGCCTGCTTGAGTGCACCGGCCCTTTATTCTAGGGAATGCACTAGAAGGACATAGTTACCTCTCCAAGTGGGCCTTTTGCAAAGGTATTCTTTTGCAGTTCGTGAATTTTTTTTCCTAATTGCAAGACTCACTTATTTCTAGTTTCAAAAATGCTATGAAATATGTGAGTCCGACAGTAAACATTCCTCAGAGATAACCAATTGTTGGCTGTGTGCATTTCTTCAGCATTTTCTTGCAGGCTTTAGCATAACTAACACTCCTGGGGCCTCATGGGCCCCAGACCACCTGAGAAGGCAGCATGCAACTGCTCACTAAGGTAAGTACCATCTGCATCTCCAGTTTACATGCGGAGAAATTGAGACACACTCAGAATGAGTCACTTGGTCCAGATCACGTAGGAAGGAAATAGCAAACCAGGACTCAAACCCAGGATATCAGGCTCCCTCTGAGCCCTTACTCCTGAGAGGCAGGAAGTCAAACGTGGCTAGGCATGGGTGGCTCAGGCTTGTAATCCCAGCATTTTGGGAGGCTGAGGTGGGAGGATTACTTGAGACCAAGAGTTCAAGACCATCCTAGGTGACATAGTGAGAGACACCATCTCCAAAGAAAAAATTTAAAAATTAGCTGGGCATGGTGGTGGCATGACTGTAGTCCCAGCTGCTCAGGAGTTAAAGTGGGAAGACTGCTTGACCCCAGCAGTTTGAGGCTGTTGGGAGCCATGATTGTGCCACTTCACTCCAGCCTGGATGACAGAGCAAGACCCTGTCTCAAAAAAAATAAATTAGTCCAGTAACTCCCCCATCCTCACCTGGCTAGTGTAGGAGTCAAGGTTTGCACCCAAGCAGTCTTATTCCATAACACTTGGACTCAACCACACTCTTTGCTGCCTTCAGCCTAATGATTACATATATATACTTACATGAAAACATTATTTACCAGTGTCTCATGGTGAACATGATATTCTGCACTTCAAGTAGATCTTGTATCACTTTCACTGTTATTACAAGCAAATCTGCCTCCTTCACTTCAAGGTCAATTTGGCAATCCAAATCTCAGCATACCATTGTCGATTTGCCCAATGTCTTCTTTATAATTTTTTTGGGTGGTTTCTGATGATCTGTGCTTGCAAACAATGCTTCCACAGAGATCTCGGCAGAGGTTGCTGAGAGTTGCATCAGGACTGATTCCTGGAAGAGGGCCGGCTGGGTCAGTGGTGTGCACCTGCATGCCCTGGCATACCTGCCCAGAGGCCCCTGCAAAGACTTCCAGGGCTCATTTTCATCACCTAAAGGAAGAATGTCAGAGCCAGGTGGTGTTCAAAGGCTTTTCCCCACCATAGCTGGTGGTGGGACTCCATTTCACAGTTTTCAAGCACTGTGCATTTTTTTTTTTTTTTTTTTTTTTTTTTTTTTTGAGACGGAGTCTCGCTCTCTCGCCCAGGCTGGAGTGCAGTGGCCGGATCTCAGCTCACTGCAAGCTCCGCCTCCCGGGTTTAGGCCATTCTCCTGCCTCAGCCTCCGGAGTAGCTGGGACTACAGGCGCCCGCCACCTCGCCCGGCTAGTTTTTTTTTATATTTTTAGTAGAGACGGGGTTTCACCATGTTAGCCAGGATGGTCTCGATCTCCTGACCTCGTGATCCGCCCGTCTCAGCCTCCCAAAGTGCTGGGATTACAGGCTTGAGCCACCGCGCCCGGCCAGCACTGTGCATTTTTATCTGTACTCCTAGATGGCTTTGGGAAGGTCATGATCTAAAAAGGAGGAAAAAAAGAGAAATCAATCATGCTGTCAGCAAAAGCCATGGTGCAGTCAGCAGCTGGCATTTCCAAGAGGCTAGGCTTGGCTTGGCAGTTCTTGTGTGTAAGTTACACAGTGGTGTCTCTTCCTCCAAGCAGCCCCAGAGAGCAGAATCCCAGCTGGATTTCAGGTTTTCTGTGCCCCCATGGCCAGGCGCCCTTGTGCAGTGCACAGCCTGACCAACCTTACACATTATTTTAGTTAGAGCTGTAAGCTGGATCCCAGCTGCCTGGACTCAAATCCAATCTTTAAATCCTATTAACCATATGCCCTTAGGCAAGCTACTTAAACTCTGTGTGTCAATTTCCTAGTGTGAAATAGAAGCTGATTATAATAATAGTGCCTCACTTATACGGCACAGCAGCAGCAGTGAGGAATTAAGTTAAAATATCAAAAGCCCTTAGAAGAGTACCTGGCATATAATAAACACTCCATAGATGTTTGCTACTAAGCAATTAACAATCCTACTGTACCATTATTTAAGGAGGCGCTACCATTCCGCCCCAAGGCTTTATTTTTCTCCAAATACAAAGACTTTCTTGGGCTTTCAAGGTAGCGTGTTTTGATGGAATGATGCTGAGTTTGGGAACCAGCGATAATGGGGTTGGAATCCTGGCTTCTTTCCCTTCTATCATTCTGACTTCAAGTAACTCCCTTTGCCAATCTCACCTTGACTGTGAAGAATTTTGTTTCTATATTGGAGACCTAGCAGTGTCCTTGGCAAGGAACTGCACAGTGGATACTGGTTTCTCTCCCAATTCAGGGCATTAGGACTCAGCACAGGATAGAAGGTGAGGGTTTGGGTCATTCCCCAGGAGGGGGGTGGGAGGTGGGAGAGAGAAGCACACATTGGGTTCCCAGTGCAGCCTTGCCAGCCTCTCGAAGGCCTACCCCAGGGCCATCCCAATGCCCAGTCCCTGGCAGGCTCCCACATGCCAGGCCAGCATTCCTGCACTTCCAACCTTGCTCATTCAAGAGCCAACACTTGCACCACCTCCTCCTGGAAGCTTAGAACCTTTCTCCAAACTAGGATTATTCCCTCCTAAGACCTCTCACATCTCTCAGCTTGTGCCTTTTTTGCAGGTGCTTTGATTCCCCTTGTACTTCAACCATCTGTGAGCTGCTTCTATTCTCTTTGGGAGACTGGCAACTTCCTAAAGGTAGAGGTTGGTGTAATGGGGGTGGGAGCATTGGCAGATGGTGAGATGGGGACATTGGAGTTGTGGCTTTATCATGGAACAGTTCCAGGGTTTAGTTCCTAGTCCCACCTCTTACTAAGCCAATATCCTTGGGTAAGGCACTTAACATCTCTGCTTTTCTTTCCCCTCCTTAGCATGAGTTGGGAGATAAGTGGCCACCATTACTGAGTGTCTATTCTGCCCTGCTCTGCACCTGTGGATCTTCAGAACAAAGAAGCTTGGTTCTTCTCCTTCTGCCCATTTTGTAGGGGAGGAAACAGTGGAAACTCAGAGGTGCAGACATTTGCCTAAGGATATACAGAAGATAAGGAGCAGAGCTGACATCAGAACTCAAGCTTGCAAATGTGTATGTGGGCCACCATGCCGCATCTGCCACCTCTCTCACAGCACTGCTGGGGGAACAGGGGAGGCATTGGAGGTGGCGGGCTTTGCCCTACTATGCATGGCATATGCATTTTAAATAAGGACTTTGATCTGGAAGCAGGATACGGTATTTATTGCTTCAACTCAGCTTGATTTGGGCTCTTTTGTCCCACAAATGACATCAACCCTCACCAGGCCTGAAGACCTTGTCTGGAAGAGAAGGAGCAGTGGCGTGAAGTCAGAAGAGGCACGATTACCTGCCAGCTTTGCCTCTGTGTTCTCTCCCTGAGCCTCAGGAATCACATTTCAGCCTTGGTTTTGCTATGAGAATTTGGAAGCAGCATGTGTAAAAACCCTAGCTCAGACTGGGCACTGGATAGACATCGGCAGCGAAGATTCACTGAGTTTGCCCCCAGGCAGGCAGTGGAACAGGTACATTAATGCATATCCCAAATCCTCACAGCCACCCAGAGGTAGACCCTGTTTCTGTCATCACAGCTGCCCAATCGGAAAACGGAAGTTCTGAACAACGCAAGAACGGCATTGTGAGTGGATTTTCAACCCAGGTGAGTCGGCAGACATGTGTAAACGCTAGATTTGACCATTTCATTTATGACACAGCACAACCCATGAGCTTGGAGTGTTTACATGAGAATTCAGAAATACAGACTCAGGGGCAGGCATTGCCTGGGTCCATGTCCTTTCCCCCGGGCTGTCTGCCCCTGGGCTGTTTATAATGTTGCTGGAGTTTACTTAATGCCAAGTGAGTAACAGACTGTTCACCAGCACTTGTTTTGTGACTCTCACTTTTAAACCGGTTGGAGTCTAACCCCATAAGGCCCAACCCAATAAACAGCCTATGGAATGACAAACATTTCTGCTGGCCTCAGCAATGGCTACACATGACGCCTCCCATTGGCAGAAACTGCCCCTTTGTAAAAGAGATGGTAGTTTGGGAATGACATAAACAAGGGTAGAAAAAGTCAATTCCTGCAAAGCTTTTTTTTTTTCCTGAGATGGAGTCTCGCTGTCTCCCAGGCTGGAGAGCAATGGCGCAATCTTGGCTCACTGCAAGCTCCACCTCCCGGGTTCACGCCATTCTCCTGCCTCAGCCTCCCGAGTAGCTGGGACTACAGGCACCCGCCACCACGCCTGGCTAATTTTTTGTATTTTTAATAGAGACGGGGTTTCACCACATTAGCCAGGATGGTCTCGATCTCCTGACCTTGTGATCCGCCCGCCCTGGCCTCCCAAAAGCTTTTTTTCCCCCTCATCTTACTGTATCCATTCCTTTTACATGAACTGGCAGTTGGAAGAGCATTACAATGACAGGTGCCTGGGTTTAGGCTGCGTGACATCAGGCGAGTCACTTATCATCTCTGAGTATTACCGTCTTCAAGAGGAATAATTACACATATCCACCTGAGTGGTGAGGAATAATAAGACAGAAAAAACCAAAGACAGTGCTGACAGATGGGCAATGCTTGATTTATGCTAATTTTTTCCTTTCCTCACTGTTAGGAGTAATTTTATCTGTTTCTTTTTCAGAAATGCATTTGAGTAGAGATGTGCGTTTGTAAGAGGTTGCTCCTGAGAATGTGACAAAAATCACTGTGTGCCACCTGGCTTTCTTCTTTGTGAGTCTATATCTAGGTGCGGACTAGATTGATGCTCTGTGGTATTATTCAAACCAACAGCATTTATTGAATACCATTGTAAGTTTGGCCCGATGGAGCCAGGAGCTGGGGAGTTGAGGAAAACCTGGTACTGCGGAAAGGAGCTCACATCCCAGTTGGAGAGGCAGGAAGCTCTGGCCTGAATAAACCAGGGATTGAAGAGACAAGCACAGCCTCTGAGTATCCCCAGGGAGTTATTTCTCCAGACTGTGGGGATCTGGGGATACTTTCGAGGGGAGGTGGTATGTTCAGAGTCCTCCAGACATGAGTGAGGCTGCTACCGGCAGAGATAGGGAGAAAGGCATTCCAGACAGAGGGAACAACAAAGGAATGGCTGTGCTGTGCAATTGGTGAAACAGTCATGGTGAGCAGTGGCTCTCAAACTCCAGTGAGCATTGGAATCGCCTGGTGGGTGCATTAAAACACAGACTACTGCACCCTGTGCCAGCACCAGAGCTCCCAACTTGGGCAGTCTGGAGAGCAGCCTGTGAGTTTGCATTCTAACAAGTCCCCAGGCACTGTTGCTGCTGTTGGTCCACACAGGAAGAAGATGTTGTAGAGGAAGCAGATAGGTTGGATGGAGCCAAAGTGTGGAGGAATGTGAGCACCCTCCTGGTGCATCACTCACTGGCTATAGCCATCAATGTGTTCATTCAGTCCTTTACTGAGCAAGCAGCACCTCTGAGCCCTGCTGTGTGCTAGTACAGTGATGGACTCTAGGTACACAGCGATGAATACAGCAGTCTGGGTTTTGCCATATCTTTACCCTGCTGGGGTTCTCAGAGGAGGATGGCTGATACCCTATGTGACGTCACAGGCTGATGACCCTCTGGGCATCTAGGCACAGAAGGCAGGGGCTCTAGAGGTGAAAGTTGCCTTCAACCTCATGGCCCTTTAACAAAAGGCCTTGTCTTACCCATGTTAAATTCAGTTTAGTTTAAATGTTTCTTCCTACATAGTGAACTATCACCTGTCTGGATGTGTTAACAGGCTATAACCAACTCTGGTACCAATCTCTGGGTTTCAGCCAATCAAAGACGGCCAACTGTTCAAACCATGTTCAAACAAGTCAAACGCCAAGCTAGAACCCATCCAGCTGTTTCTATACCTTACCTCCATTTTCTATGTCACTCTCTTTTTTCTGCCCATAAATCATCCTCGACCACATGGTAGCCTGGAAGCCTCTCTGAACCTATCCTGTTTTGGGGATTGCCCAATTCAAGAACCATTTTTCACTCAATTAAATTCTGTTACATTTAGTTTTTCTAAATGTAAGGTTTTTCTAAGGCTTTTCCTTTAACGCCCAAAACACCCTGTGGTGTTTAAGGGAAGAATTGCTGCAGAGCTGACTTTCCTAATAATGAGGGTGATTGAGTCTATTTGGTGCAATATAGGGTCGGCTGCTCCAACTGAGACCAAAAACAATGTGATGGAAACAAAGGAGTATTTTATTTCTCTTTTCATGCAACGGTCTGGGCTTGGGAAATTTCTGGAAGAAATGTTTGTTTCATCAGGGCCCTGGCTCCTTCCTCTGTAGCTCTCCACCCTCCCTGTGGTGTTGCTTCATTCACGGGGTTGGCAATGATTTACAGCCAGGTGCCCCAATGCATAACTCGCGGGCATGTTGCACGGAACACAAGGAGAGTGGGGCTCTCTGGAGCCATGCAACACAGTGCTGCCTCTGTGAGGAGAGAAACAGGAAAGGAGTGTGAAGAGGACATCCTTTCCCTTTTAGGGCTCACCCTGGAAGCTGTACACCTCACTTCTGCTCACAAACCACAGACCAAAACCATCCCATGGCCTTAGATGGCTGCAATGGAGGTTGGGATGTGTGATCTTTATTCTTGGCAGTCTTGTATTCAGCTAAACCCCAGCCATTTAATGAATGCAATCTATTATCTTTCACTTCGTTCTTTTAGATTAAGTTTTGTGTAGCCATTCTCTGTAAGGAGTCCTACTCCATCATCTTGCCTCCCTCCTTTGTTTACTGAAGAGATACAGATATTTCCTTGTGGAAAATTCTTTTACCCCATCAAAATTCTCTGCAAACCTTCTAGAATTAGATCCATTATTCTCAATTCTAACTTTTCAGCAGAATCACAGGAGGGTGAGGATGAAGATAGGGGAGGCTCTTAATACTGATGTTCCAGCCTTTTGCCAGAAAAACCAATTTAATTTGTTTGTGGTAGGGTTGAAACATCAGGAATTTTGTAAAGCCCCCACTCATTGTCCAGGTTTAGTTCTTCTTCTCCCTTAAAGTATTAGGTTTCGGCTATTGGTCAGTGAGCTGAAAGATGAGCCATAGTGAACAGGAGGTGTACAAAGGTATGCATTGAAACGTTGAGTACTGGGTTCACAAAAACTGAGCCTGATATAAACACTTAGCACCCACAAGTGCTTGCCACACTGCCTCTGAAATGGAGCCTCTGTCCTACTGGCCCTCGGTGTCAACTCTGATAATTGATCACCAATTGTCCTGTGAAGATTCACTCCACAACAAGTTTCTCTGTAGGGGGAGGGGAAGGAAGACAGATTTAAATAGCAATGTCAAAAAGAAGGGGGGAGGAGAAAAGATATTCCAGGTGGTTATCTGGTACTATAATTTAACTTCCTTCTACAAAGGGGGTCTGCCCTTAATTATATAGGTGGGTTTTCTGTATTTATTTATGTATGTATATGCATCCATTTAATTGTCAGTGTTTATAGGTTAATACCCCAAATGACTCTTTATTGGGATAAGACAGAATCATTCTTCGATTCCCTGCATCCCTATTCACATCCCTGTTCCTCCAGATGCTGACTTGCTTGTTCCCTCTTCCTTGAAACATTCTCCTCAGGCTCCACGCGCACAGTGAAGAAGCAGGCAACATGGCATCAGCCAGGTAGAGAACCCATATGCATAATAAAAGATTCGGGTGGGGCAGCCAGCTTCTTCACAAGCTATGCAAATGGCACACCTAGTCCAAACCAGTTCTTCCCTTGCTATGCAAATGGCCTGCCTGGTACAACCAATCCTTTGTGTCCTATGTAAATCAGACACCACCTCCTCAAGCTCATCTGTAAAACCTCCTGCAGTTTGCCACAGACTGGAAGACCCACTCGGGAGCCCCACTCTCTGCAGTAGAGAGAGTTTTTCTCTTTCTTTCACCTATCAAACATCTGCTCTTAACCTAACTCCTTGTGTGTCCACATCCTTGATTTCCTTGGCATGAGGGAACGAACCTTGGGTATTACCTCAGATGACGATGATGCTTCATCCACACTGGATGTGAAAGATGAAGAATGCAGCCCAGACTGCTGCTGGCAGCCACTTTGTGATGAGAGGGGAATGAGTCTGTGGATGAAGCCAACACAGTGGAGGGAACGATGGAGACATGGAAGAAACTGGGCCTTGTTGATAGCCACGGAGATGCTGAATCAAGCCTTTCCTGAAGCCCTTTCTAACTGCCAAGATTTTCAGATCTTACATCAACAAATTCCCTTCATCATTTAGTCTGGTTGTTGTATGTATATGCTGTTTCTTGTAGCTAAAAACATTGTAGCTTTTGTGAGATATTATAGTAGGTTCTGGAACATAGAAGATACATGCTCAAGTTAGCTACCATGTGCCCTGGAGACTGCCAGGCTGAGAAAACCATGCATGCCACCAACACATCTGTCCCTCAGCATTTTTATGTAGACAAAATCAAGTTAAAATGAAAACCATACATGGTCTTAAGTGGGTACAGAAATCCTTAGCCTCCTTCAGTATTATGGAGGGGGCTATCTCACCTTTTTTTTTACTTTCTTGAAGGTAGAGCTGATTGGGGTGGGCAGTGGTGCTAGTATATAAGCCTTCTGCTTTTTTCTCTTTCTCTTTTTATTATTTATTTATTTATTTATTTTTGGCTGCTTCTCTGAGTCACTGCCCAAGATTGTAGAACATGTTATTAAGATGGGGTGATTACCGAAATTAGCTCTAACTTCACATGGCCCTGCAGAATTGGGAGAAATGTGAGCCCTGGAGATAGGCACCTCTTTCTCAAGAGTCAGCTACATGCACACTGGTCTGAATATGATCCTTCACTTCGTCCAAGGGTAGGAAGCATTAGTCCCTTTGTAATGATGATGATTTTTGTTTTTGAGGGTGGGTGGGTAATTACTTTTGGTGTCCATATTCTTTTATTGAAAATGAAAATATCTTTTATTTCCTGGTAATGCATGATCTCAATCAGCCTTTACTGTGAATTATCCCACCACTATATACATCTTGCATGATCTTTGAAATCTTGCACAAAAATACCTTGGGGTTATAAATTCAGTCACATTTGAATTGATTGTGGTGTAGATGAAGGTGAATTCAAACTGGGTCTCTGTATAGCTGTGTGGCCTTGGGAAAGTCACTTAGCTTCTCTGAGCCATCGTTCTTCCTGAGGAATGGGGAAAAGAGCTGTATTAGGCCAAGTAATGGCCCCAAAAGATAATCTGGGTCTTAAGCCCTTAAACATGTGAATGATACTTTATATGGCAAAAGGGATTTTGCAAATGTGGCCAAGCTAAGAACTTTGTGATGGACAGATCATTCTGGATTATTCAAGTGTGCCCTAATTGTCATCACAAGTGTCCTTATAATGCAAAGGGGATTTGGCAGAGAAGAAAAGACGATGTGGCCACAGATACAGGGATCAGAGTGCTGCGGCCACATGCCATAGAGTGCCAGCAGCCACAAGAAGCTGCAAGAGGCCAGGAACAGATTCTGCCCTAGACCCTCTGCAGGGAGCACAGCCCTGAAGCCACCTTGATTTTGGCACAGTGAAATTGATTTCTAAACTGTGAGAGAATACATTTCTGCAGTTTTAAGCCACACAGTTTGCAGTAGTTTGTTACAGCAGCTCTAGAAAATGAATGAAAGCATCACCAAGCACAGTTAGAATTCATGAGAGAATACCCATCCCCCGAAAGTCTACTGCTCTGAAATACTACCTAGAATATGTCCAAAATTCAGATTCCCAGGCTCCACCCCAGAAATACAAAACCAGAATGCTTAGGGGGTGGGCCCTGGGCAGCTGCGTTTTTAACAAGCTGCCGGGTGATGCATGTGATTGGGGAGCTCCAGTTCTTTCATCAACATCAAGTTTGGCCCTCCCAGCAGGCCTGGAAGACAATTACCACTGAAGAACCCAGGGAAGCTGGGAGTAAAGGAAATCTCCAAGGAAGAAGGCTGGATGGGTACAATATCTGGGCATATAAAGTTCTTATCTATATTTTCATCTGCATATGTAGAATGAAGACACATTGTACATACATTAAAATAACCTAAACAGTACCTGCTCTACAGAAGAAAATAAGAGAAAATAATCCACACTTGCCACTTGAATTATGTGGGTGGTTTTGCTTGCTCTTCCTTCCCTCCATGAGAGTGTATCCCCAGTGGGTGTGAAACAGAGACAAGAGCCTGTTCCCTCAGTTCCCAAGTGCTCACATGGTGTGGGACCTTTTGTAACACCAGTGCCACTCCAGGATTTAGCCAAGCATATTTTGATTGGCATAAACCATTTTTGCTATGTATTGTGTATAACTGTGCAGAGTCATTGAACACTTCTTCAGTAAATATGTATTGAACATCAAGGATGAGCCAGGCTCTGGTATAGGCAGAACAAAGTGGCAAAGACCCTGTCCTTAGGGAGCACATATTCTAACAGGGGGAGCCAAGCAACACAAGGAATAAAGAAGGAACTAAACAGCTTGTTAGCTGGAAGTTAGTTAGAAGAAAAATAAAGCAGACTAAGGGAGATCTGGTGACTCAGGTTGAAGGGAGGTTTCAGTGATCAATTGCCACATAACCCCAAATGAAATCATTTAAAACAACACCAATTTATTATTTTCTGCAATTCTTTCATCTGGGCCGGGCTCAGCTGAGTGGTTCTTCTGCTCCATGTGGAGCCTGCTGGTGCTGCACCAACTGAGTGGGCATGTCCTCTCACTTGTCTGGCACCTAACCTGAGATGGCTAGAACAGTTGGGGGTTCTTGGGCACCTCTTTTCAAGTGGCTTCTCCACCAGGCTTGCTGGGGCTTCCTCACAACACGGTGGTCTCAGGAGTGGCAGATTACTTACATGGAAGCTGGATTTCAAGAGGGAGGAAGGGAAAGCTCTCAATGTGAGACATGGGCAGGTACAGTGTTATTTCCAACATGTGTACTGGTGGATGGAGTCAAAATCCAGCCCAGAGTCAAAGGGTGGGAAAAACCTTGCTGCTTTTTGCTATAAGGAGTGGCGTGCACATACAAGGAGGGAAGGTGTTTGAGGCAGCCACTGTAGGGAAGGTGTTTGAGGCAGCCACTGTTGGAAACTACCGTTCACAGGGAGGGGGACTCTTTTATATAGGAGAGGCCTCACTGATAAAGGTGCACATAAGGCAAGGCCAGAAAAAAATAAGGGACACAGCAATATGGATATGTGGGAGGAAATAATTCTAGGCAGGCTGGGCATGGTGGCTCAGGCCTGTAATCCCAGCACTTTGGGAGGCTAAAGCAGGCAGATCACTTGAGATCAGGATTTCAAGACCAGCCTGGCCAACATGGTGAAACCCCATCTCTACTAAACAAATACAACAACAACAAAAAAATTAGCTGGGTGTGGTGGTATGCACCTGTAGTCCCAACTATGTGGGGGGCTGAGGCAGGAGAATCGCTTGAACCCAGCAGGCAGAGGTTGCAGTGAGCCAAGATTGCACCACTGCACTCCAGCCTGGGCAACAGAGCGAGACTCCATCTCAAAAAATAACAAAATTCTTGGCAAAGGGAATAGCAGGTGCAAAAGGCCCTGAGTCAGAAACATACTTGGCATAACCAAGGACCGGCACAGAGTCCAGTGGGGCTGGAGCAGAAGATGTGAGGCCAAAGGTGTGGAGATGAGGCTGGAGAGAGCCTAGGTTGGCCATGGGGCATTGATGGCATCGGTGCATATGGGGTTGTAGGGGCTACGAAAGGACTTGGTTTTAAACCTGAGAAGATGTGGTGTAGAGTGACCAGCTGACCCAGTTTGTGCAGGATGAAAACGATTCCTGGTATATGGGAATTTCCATGCTACAACCAGGAAATAGACAAAAGGGAAGAGGCAGGAAGACTCAAAATATGAGGTGACTGCAGTACCCCAGGCTTGGGAAGATGACAACTTGGCCCAGAGAGGTAGTCATGAGGCAATAAGAACAGACATGGGCAATCCCTGCACGGTGTGGTTTCCCCCAACTGTGTGGCATGGGCAACTTACAAGCTTCCCAAGGGTAATTTTGATTATACAAGACTTTGATATAACCAGTTATAATTTAACTGCAGCATAAAGCACAACTTCCTTGATGCCATATGTTCAACAATGTCTCCTGGGTCCCATTCTGCCCAGCAGCCACAGGCAAATGGGCAGGGGTTGAGTCCAAGGGGTCCCCATCATGAGGCTTCCCCCTGCCCCATGGCAATGTAGAATCTCCCCTGCCAAGCTGGTTTCAACTTCCTCCCACTTCACAGCTGTTGGGCCTTAAACTCTAGCCTTAAACAAGAAACACAGCATTGCCAGGAAAGCCCAGGAAACTGGCACAGGCTCCCTGAACTTGTGATTCCCCTGCTGGTTTTCTTCTCATGCCATATGTGCCAGCTGAGGCCAGATCCCACAGTCTGCAAGGAGACTCCATGGTTCTTGGACACGCATGTCTTGGTCCCTGTGGTGAAGGGACCACTTCCCCAGTGGGAGCTGTGGAGGCCCCCTGCTCTCTGTGTCCATGGGTTACTTTGGCAGTGGTTCCCGAGCATTGGCCTAGGGACTGGTCATTCAGAGAGAACTGTGGCAGCCCAGCCCCACCCCTAGTAAGAGAGATGCAGCCCACAGGGAGGGAGACATCACACACACATCAGTTCAGTTTCAGGGAGCCAAATTTCTGACAGACAGAGGCCCAAGGAGATGGGGAGGCTCAGAGGAGGCCCAGGCTCCTTCCTGGAGGAAGTGGCAGGCAGAAGAGGACTAACCAGGGCAGAAGGGGACAGGACGTATCCCAGGCAGCCCAACAGCTGGAGTGGGAACAGGAAGCCCCATGCCTGTGGTGTGGGGGTAAAGAGGCACAGAATTTCGGTTTTGCCAGAGTGAGAAAGTAAGAAGGGAAGGGGCAGAAGGGGAGGAAGAGAGGCTAGGAAGTTGGCATCCTGTCTATAGCAGGGAGCTTATAGAAGTTTCCATGCCAGGCAGAGACAGGGGCAGCTTTCTGTGAACCATCCCCCAACCCCAAGCCTTTGGCCACCTGAGCACCCAGCGGAGGCCCCTCTGCGTGCCCCTCAGACTGCACATGAGTGCCCTGCACCCGCCTCTCAGCACTTTGCACCCTCCCCTCCCTGCTCCACCCTACCTGCAAGATAACAAAAGGCACTTTCTCCTTCCTCCCATGACCCACTTTCCATGGCCAAAGCAGGCTGCTGACTTGATTACCTCGACCACAGGTACCCTGCCCACAATAACATGTTTGCTCACACCCGGATTCCAACAGGGCAGGGCCCGATAACTGGAGTAATCTACACCACAGTGCTTCAGATGGAAAAGGAAAGGGGCCTTCCTCAAGGTCCCTCAGGTCCCACCAGGCCTGGTAGTCAAGTTTCCAGACTGAGTCTCCTATCGCTAAAGGTAATCAAGGATCGACCGTGGAAAGATAGAGATGGTCGGGGAGAATCGAGATCAGTCAACCTCCAGTCTCCAACCTCATAGGGTCTAATGCCTGAATTCTGTGTCTGCCTCCTTGTTTATTCACTGCCAATCAGTCTGTAAACATTCGCTGAGTGCCCCTGGGTGCCAGGCAAAGACGGGGCTGGCTTCCATTCCCAGCTCTGTCTCTGGCCAGCTGTGCAACCTGGGAAACATAGCTTGTCTCTGTGCCTCACCTACAAAGTGAGAATTCAGTTACTGTGAGGGTCAGAGATAAGGCACACAAAGTTCCTCGTATACTGGAAGTGCTCAATAAATGCTAGCTGTCGTCATTCCTTCAGACATGAAGAGGTCTGAGAGCTCTGGAAAGTTCTGACATTATAGGGTATCTCTGCTGGCATCCCATGGCCCAGGAAGCCCTGGTATTAGCAACTCGCTCCTTCGCAGGGAGACAGCTGGTCCCATTTAAAATGTAGACACCTTTGTGGCCACACATTCACCTGCATGCATGCACGTCTCATGCTCAGCCCCCAAGCCCTTATTACAGCAGTAGCTTTGAGGGGGCTATTATCCTCCCCAATTGTATGGACACAGAGGTAGTGTGTCCAGGGCCACCCAGAAAGTATGGAGCTGCAAAAAGTATGAAGTCCAAGCCTCTCGATTCCACAGACGTGGTGCCTGGGCCATTTCTAGACACATCCATGCATCCCAAGCTGCTGCTCCTGGAGTGTCCTTCCTGGCTGTTCAAGCTTCAGCATTTCCTGCAGGCCCCAGTTCACAGGACCCTCTCTGAGAGGGCTTCCCGTGGGCGCTGGCAGAGTTTTAGGTTTCCCCTCAGCTCCCGCAGACCTTGCACATGGCTCTATTACGGCCTTTTGGAAAACCACCGTTGATTACCTGTTTATGTCTCCATTCCATTCCCCTGACCTGGAGTTGCCCAAAGTCCAAGACCTCGGCTTGAGAGGCAAGTCTGTTATCTCCCGGACCTTATCGCGCTCTGCCCTGGGTCACAGTCATTTAGGCTTCTGCCTCATCTCCCTAGCGGGCTGTCCTCACTTCAAAACATTTAAAAAACCACTTCTCTTTCTATTAGCCAGACTTTTCCTAGCCACAACTAGGTTGAGGCTGACAGTTTCCAAACCACAGGTTGGGGGCATAGGCAGGAGGGACATGCTGAGGGAGAGAGGCAGGGGATTTCCATAGCCTGGGAAAGTTGGGGAGAGGGAGGAGAGAAGAGAAGAGGAAGAAGGAGGAGGAGGAAGGAGGAAAAGAGAGAAAGGAAGAGGAGGAAGAGGGAGAGACGAGAAAGAGCAGAAGGAAGAAGAATGTGCGTGCATGTGTGTGCCTGTGTGTGCACACATGTGCTCATGCATGTAGCCATGTCTACGGGCCATGGCTCTACTCTCTTTTATGTTGTCTTCAATGTCAGGCAAACTTCCCAAGCAATAATTAAGGTTTGGTCCTACAGCAGCTTCAGGCTTGTACCCTACCCATTTACCACTTACTATAGAGTTTCAGCAAAAGCCCTTGGGGCAGCTCTCACTGGACTGGTTTGGGTCATGGTCCAATTAGAGTCAGTCACGATGACCAGGGGATGGAACGTTCCCAATGGCCAGATGCACTCACTGGCTGAATAATGTCTACACACCATCCCCTTCCCCTATGTCTACATCCTAATCCCTGAAACCTGGGAATGTGTTACCTTCTATGGCAAAAGAGTCTTTACAGATAGATTTAAACTGAAGATCCTGAGATGGCGACGTTCTCCCCAGCTGTCTGGGTGGCCCTGGTATAATCACAATAGTCCTTATCAGGGGAAGTTGAGAGAGAAGAGGTGGCCTTGGAAGCATAGTTGGAGCCATGGTTTGAAGATGGAGGAAACGGCTCTAGCAAGGAATATGAGCAGCCTCTAGAAGCTGGGAAGGGCGAATAAATGATTCTCTCCTAGAACTTCCAAGAGGGAATTTGGCCTTGCTGACACCTCTTGATCCAGCAAAACCCATTTCAAACTTCTGAGGTCTGGAGCTGTAAGAAAATACACTGTTGGCACACCTGTAGTCCCAGCTACTCGGGAGGCTGAGACAGGAGAATCACTTGAGCCCGGGAGGCGGAGGTTGCAGTGAGCCGAGATCATACCACTGCACTCCAGCCTGGGTGACAGAGCAAGACTCATTTTGGAAAAAAAAAAAAAAAGAAAAGAAAAGAAAATACACTGGTGGTATAGTAAGCCGCTAATTTTGTGGCAATTTTTTACTGCAGCTGTGGGAAGCTCATGCACCAGGCTGGTTCACATGTGCATCTCCGGAGATGGGGCTGGGGGACATAGAGAGTCCCCTAAACTAGATGGACTGAGTGTGAAGGAGGGGCAGGACCCAAAGGCAAACAAAGCCCCTTTACCAAAGAAAGAGGGTGTGGGAGATGGGCTGGTGGAAAAGAAGGCAGAAGACACAAAAGACACACAGGCATTGTGGGATTCCTTTCGTAGGAAGTTCAAGATCAGGCAAAACAAGCTTATGGAAAGACAGGTTGGGGCTGCTTCTCAGAGAAGGGCTGTACATTGACCAGGAAAGGGCACCAGGGGCCTGCGAAGCTGGGGAACGTTCTCTGTCTTGACTTCAGTGGTGGCTTCATGATGTAAACACATCTAAAAAATTCTCACATGTCCACTTAAGATGTACACACTGCATTCTTCTCTCTGGGTGAGACATTCCTCAATTAAACAGCAATAACAGGGGTAATTCATGGTACCAAAACTCTGCCATTTGAACCCAATGAGCTGTCTTCTCTGTGCCCTAATAATATTCATTCATCTCAATCTTCACTCATTTGACAGAGGAGGAAACCAAAGCCCATGTGGTGAGGTGCAGGGCACAGGCGGAGTCATGTAGCCAGACCCAAGCCTGTCTACCGTGCCCTTCCTCAGCTCTGACTGCTTTGAGCTGGCCCGGTGTCCTGCTCTGCAGTCAGGGGTGGGGGTCCCTCACCAGCACTGTCCCCCACCTGACGTCACAGTTACTCTTTGGGGCCTCCCGGGGAGAAAACACGAGTCTCTTCTCTTTTTCAGTGCTTTTGGGCTGCTGGAAACTTCCACTCCCTCACTCATCTCTGCTGTCACTCGCCTGCTGTCACTCACCTTCTGCTGTCATTCACCTTTTGCTCTCACCCACCTCCTTGGGATCTGGTGCCCAGCTGGGGTCTCACAGCAACCCTTGTTACTGCCCCTATGGAAACACAAGACCTCCTGGGGCAGCGAGGTGAGGTCGTACCTACTCTCAGCATGCCTTTTGCCATTCACTCCTTTTTATTCATTCAACAAACGTTTCCTGAGGGCTCAGGAATTGGGGATACAGCTACAAATGGGGCTTCAAGGCCTCTGCCCTCAGGCAGCTGACGGTCCAGATGGGAGACACACAGTAGCCAGGTACGAAACCATATGACTCCATAGATTACCCAGGCACCTGCCATGTAGGGGGGAAGCCAGATCACCTGGGCCCCCAGGAAGCCCCTGCCGCTCACAGCCATCCTCTCCTCTCACCTTCAGCACACACTTTGGCTTACGAGGGAGAAGCAAACTAAGCCGGGGGTATTCAATGAGGTCCCAAGTCCTCCAGTGTCCAAATCCTCTGAATGGCAAAGCCAGGCTTCTCCCCAGCGAGAATCTGGTGCCCTCCCTGCTCCAGGCTGGCCCGCTGCAGTCAGCCTCCACGGAGCCTCAGCTTCTGACTTCACGGAGGCCCTGCCATCTGTACAGCACATGTCCTCAGGTCCAGAAGAGACTGGGCAGACAGAGCAGGTGTTCAGATCCAGTTTTCAGACCTGCAAGCTGTGGCTCAGAGAGCAAAGAGTCCCACCCAGGGTTACTGTTGCTGGTGGCAGGGCCTGGCACCTAACATCCATGCACCTTGGGGTAGAATTATAGGCTTGTCTCCTCCACTGACCTGGGCTCCAGGAGGGCTGGGGCAGGGTCTGGGTTCAACTCCTAAACCCCAAGTGGGCCTTTTGCTGGGGCCTGGGAAACCAAGGTGTTTCCCTGCTGGGGCTTACCCAGGCCATGGGTGCTTGTCACTGCCTGGCGCAATCCCAAGGCCGCTGCTCCAGGCTGGAGGAGAGGAGGGCAGTGGGAAGGGTGAAGGCAAGGGAGGGCTGAGGCTGGAAGCCACCTCCCATCTCCCTCCCACATGGAGACGTGCAGCGCCTCATGCCCCTCCCAGGAATCCCTCAAGGCCCAGAGGTGACTCAGCAACACGTGAGCTAAGCTGTCCGAGCTGTGCTCCGCCTCTTGCCAGATGCAGAGCCCAGTCGGTGGAGGGAACGTGCCACCTGCCACGTGCACCCCTGCAGCAGCTCAGCCAGCAGCAGCAGAGCCGCCCCTGCTTCTCCCTCCCAGTCTCTCTCCTCTTCTTTGTGGGGACCTCACATGTTCCTCCTGCCTCCATTCAACCCTCACCTCGCTCTGCAGGCATTAAATGCAGGACCGGTGGTTTGCTGTGCTGATGGTGCCACAAAAGCTACCTCCTGCAATCCTCTCTGCAATCCTGCCAGGCCAAGTGGGGAAACCGAGACTCAGAGACGGTTTGTGACTTATGCAAGGAACCGAGATTCAAACCTAGCTCAGCCTAACCCCGAAGGCTGTGCGATTTCTCTCTCATGAGCCATGCTGAGTGAGATCATTGACAAACTCTACCCCCTTTTGCCCATTTTACATACGGGGAGGGAAGACTGAGGCACAGGGAAGGGAGGTGACTGGTGGGGGAGACAGACCGGCATAATGTTGTCCTAGGACAGCACGGTGGTTCTGTGTCCCCAGGGCACTGGCTGACACTGGGATGGACTCCCTGCCCTAGGAATGTGTGGTGAATGAATGAGTAGTGCTGAGTGTGCTCTTTCAATGTGATGGTCACAGGTCACATGTGGCTATGGGGCACTTGACATGTGACAAAGAAACTGAGTATCTCATTCGATTTAATTTTAATTTAAATGTAACATATCAATACTGTCTACAGCTGATATATTTCAAGACACACAGCATCATTTGCACCATGCTTTAGCACTTGCAGAGCAGTTTATAGCCTCCATCTGCTCTTTTGATTCTCAAAACTCACCAAGATCCACATCTCCACTTTCCAGAAGAACCTGAACTTCAGAAAGGTCAAGAGACTTGCCCAAGAACACACAGCCAGGAAGTGGCAATGCCAGAGAACCTGGCCACCCTGACTATCTGCCAAATCCCTTTCCACTTTGTGCTTCAGTCACAGTCGCAAGTGCTTACATGGCAGGTCCACCCCCCAGTGCTGTGCCTAGATTACCTCAATGATTCCATCCACTTCCCTAAGGGAAAAGGACACCAGTGTTAAAGTTCTAAGATGAGGGGACACAGACAAGCTGAATTCCTTGCCCACTGCTGCCTGGTTAGAAATCAGCAGAGCTGGGGTTTGCATTTGAGGGTCTGGGACTGGACTCTGACCTTTGTTACTACGTGAGTGGCCTTTGAGTGGTGTGTGGGGCGTGCAGAGTCAGCAACGCTCCTGTCACTGAGCGCCTTGGGTGATGCCTGAGTCTCTGAGCACTGGGAAGCCACTGGGAGGTGTTGAGCTGGGACCATGGGAGCTTTAGGAGAGGGCTCTGCTGAGGCCTGCAGAGGGACAGCTGGGGTGAGCTCAGGACGGGGGCATGCAGTAGGAGACTGCTTAATAGCCAGGCACTGGTCACAGAGAGGGAAAAACAGAATGACTAGTTAGAGGACTTGGTTGCAAAGCCAGGCTGTGCAAAGATGCTGCCCCAGCACAAGTAGGGGAAGGGATACAGCCCGGAATTCTCAAGCGGCAGCCGCACTGCCAGGTGGAGGAACAGGAAGGCCCATGCAGAACGTTGCTGGAGGCAAAGGTGCACGATGAGGAGCAGGCGGGGTCTGTGGGAGGAGTCCCCTGTGGTGCCACAGGCTGCTGCCCAGGGCCAGTGACCCAACAGGAGGACACAGAGACTGCAGACTAGAGGCTCCAGGGCACAGGGTTTCCACATGGCTCTGCCCTTGGTGGCCTGAGGCCCCCTGTTTAACTTCAAGCCACAGCTGCAGCCTCCCAGCCAATCAAGGACACCAAACATACCTTGTCGCAGGTTTCAACCAGACATACCAACGGTGACAGGGAAGATGCCTCCGCCTGCATCTTCCATCTGCTCATGACTCTGTGAACACTTGCTTTAAGAGAGGGACAAAAACCCTAAAGGGAAAACAAACAAAAAGTGTCAGGTGATTCTGCTTGTAAAAAACTGACATACGATTAACTTTGAAGAAGGCTTGAAAGCAGCTTTATTGGGTAACAGTATAAAAAAATACTTATTTAAAGAAACTACTTATTTAAAATTGCAAACCTCCCACACACCTCATGCCCTGTTCTTCTCTCCCATTTCTCTTCCTTGGTGGCACTGATCAGGGTTTCATATGCAGCTTTATGTAAGATACAAATTTAATTCTGCTTAAAGGCTATCTTCTTCCATTGGAAACTAAGTTCCATGAGAGAAGGAATGTTTTGGACTTTCTTGTTCACCACTGAACCTTGGGAGCCTAGAATTGTGCCTGGCATATAGCAGGTGCTCCACACGTTTCTGTTCAATGAATGAATGAAAGGGTGGCAACAAGAAAGCAACGATGCAACATAATAACGTGGCACCCATGGAAGGAGGTGAGGAAGCATCTGTGAGGCCAATCAATCACCAGGTGTCCTGCATCTGACATGCATTCAGGGGCTGCTAGGGACCAGGCCCTGGGTTAGGGCTTTACAGAGGTGTCAAGCGAGGAGAACATTGCCTGCTAAGTCACAGTATCTGGCTAGCGCAGCTGAGGTCTCAGGTGAGGCACATTAAGCTCAGCTCAAGGCCATGAGCAAGGTGATGAGCAGGTTTGCCTGCTGCAGGCCGGTCTAGCCCAGCTGTTGGCAGAAATAGCAGGGAGAACTGCCCCAAGCAGGGAGGGGAGGGGCTTCCTGGCCTATTTTTTGTGCTGGCCATTCCTGTCTGCTTCTCCTCCACCCCACCTAGCTTCGCCTTTCATCCTGCAGACAGTCATCAGTGATTTGAAGCTGGGCTTGTCACTGCAAAGAATCTGGAAGCATTTCTAGGAGTTAGAGCTGAGAAGAAAGTGATGAGATGCAAGAGGCAAGACAATGCCAGCCTGGTCGTGGTGGACGCAGAGCCCTAGAAGGGGCAGCTTGTGCCACAGAGGGGCCAGCAGAGCCCTGTCTCCTCTGTGAGTGAGCTCCTGTGTAAAACAAGTGCTCCAAGTTCTAGAATCAGATAGGGCCGCATTCAAATCTACCAGTGGCCCTTTCGAGCTGTGTGACCTTGAGCCAGATACTTTTCCTCTCTAGACTCTGGTTTTCTGCACCTGTGCACGCATGCACATGTGCCCACACATACATACGCACACACACACACACACACACACGAGAGTAGTATATTTTTGCCTCACAGGGTTAATGTAAATATTATTAAATGGCATACATTTAAAGCTTCCCTTTCTGGGCTTTGAGCTCAACTTTTAAATGCTTTTTAAAAAGATTAATAATCAATAATCAAGTGATGCACACGTATTGCAAAACAATTATTAAAATGAGATAATCAAGAAGAAGAAATTTAAAATTACCTATCATTATAAGAATGAGAAGAAAAGCCACAGGCTGGGAGAAAATATTTACAAAAGTAAATATTTTTACTTTATGTAAAATATGTCTGATAAAGGACTGTTATCCAAAATATACAAAGAACTCTTAACATTTAATTAAAAAAACACAATTTTTTTTAATGGGCTAAAGGCCTGAACAAATACCTCACCAAAGGAGACACACAGATGGCAAATAAGCATATAAAAAGTGCTCAACATCATAAGTCATTAGAGACTTGCAAACTAAAGTCTAATGAGATGTCACTATTAGAATGGCCAAAATCCAAAACACTGGCAACATCAAATTCTGGAGAGGATGTGTGGAGCAAAAGGAACTCTCATTTGTTGCTAGTGTATTAGTCTGTTCTTACACTATAAAGAATACCACCTGAGGCTGGGCACAGTGGCTCACACCTGTAATCCCACCACACTGGGAGGCCAAGACAGGTGGATCACTTGAGGTCAGGAGTTCTAAACCAGCCTGGCCAACATAGTGAAACCCCGTCTCTACTAAAAATACAAAAAATTAGCTGAGCGTGATGGCAGGTGCCTGTAAGCCCAGCTAATTGGGAGGCTGAGGCAGAATTGCTGGAACCTGGGAGGCGGAGGTTGCAGTGAGCAGGGATCATGCCACTGCACTCTAACCTGGGCAACAGAGTGAAACTCTGTCTCAAATAAATAAATAGAATACCACCTGAGACTGGGTAATTATAAAGGAAAGAGGTTTAATTGACTCACAGTTCTGCAGGCTTACCAGGAAGTGTGGCTAGGAGGCCTCAGAAAACTTACTATCGTGGTGGAAGGCGAAGGGAAAGCAAGCACCTTTTTCACAAGGCAGCAGGAGGGAGTATGTGGGAGAATGAGGAAGTGCCGCACTTTAAAACCGTCAGATCTCGTGAGAATTCACTTATCATCACGAGAACAGCGTGGGGTAAACTGCCACCATGATCCAATCACCTCCCACCCGGTCCCTCCCCTGACACGTGGGGATTACAGCTGGAGAGGAGACTTGGGTGGGGACAAAGAGCCAAACCATATCAGTTGGTAAGAATGCAGAATAGTGCAGCTATGTTGGAAGACAGTGTGGCAGTTTCTTACAAAACTGGACATGGTTTTACCATATGATACGGTTTGGATCTGTGTCCCTACCCAAATCTCGTGTTGAAATGTAACCCCAATGCTGGGGCCAGGTGAGAGGTGACTGGATCATGGAGGCAATTTCTTGTGGTTTAACACCATCCCCCTTTGGTGCTGTTGTCACGATAGTGAGTTCTCATGAGATCTGATTGTTTAAAACAGTTTGGCACCTCCCTTCCTCTTGCTCTGGCCATGTGAAATGCTGGCTCTCTCCCTTTGCTAGAAAAGGTGAGTAAAAGTTTCCTGAGATCTCCCCAACAGAAGCCGCTATGATTCCTGAACAGCCTGCAGAACTGTGAGCCAATTAAACCTTTTTTCTTTTTATTAACAGCTTACCCAATCTTAAGTATTGATAGCAGTGCGAAAATGAACTAATACACCACACTACCCAGAAATTGTGCTCCTTGGTGTTTACCCAAAGGATTGAAAGCAAAATGTTCACATGAAAACCTGCGTGCAGATGTTTGTAGCACCTTTGCACGTAATTGCCAAAACTTGGAAGCAACTAAGATGTCCTTTAGGGGGTGAATGAATAAATAGAATGTGGCTCATCTAGACAGTGGGATATTATTCAGCACTAAAAAGAAATGAGTTATCAAGCCATGAAAATATATGGAGGAAACTGAAATGCATATTACTAAGTGAAAGCAATTAATCTGAAGAGGCTACATACCGTATGTCTCCAACTATATGGCACTTTGAAAAAGGCAAAACTAGTGACAGTAAAAAGATCAGTGGTATCCAGGGGTGGGAGTAGAGGAGGGAGGAATAAGCAGACAGCAGAGGATGCTTAGGATGGTGAAACTCTGCGTGACACTCTAACGCTGGATCCATGTCATTATACATTTGTCAAAACCCATGCAATGTGCAGCACCAAGAGTGAACCCTAATGTAAATGGTGGTCTTTGGTGATGATGATGTGTCTCTGTAAGATCATCAGCTGTCACGGTGTATCCTCTGATGGGGGATGTTGATCATGGGGGAGGCTATGCATGTGTAGGGACAGGTAGTATATGGGAAATCTCTGTGTCTTCCTCTCAGTTTTGCTGTGGACTTAAAACTGTTTGAAAAAATAGTCTGATTAAAAAATCACTGATCATCCCATCCCCTGGTTGTGTTTACTACTCTGTTCCTAGCACTTAGTGTGCTTCCTGGTACATAAATGGGCCGTTAACTCAATAAATGTTAGTTGGGTAAATGAAGGAATAAACAAATAAACCCTAAATAATGTAGTAACATTTTGGTGTATACAATTCCAGGGTGTTTTCTGCGGGGTGGGGAACAGAGTCTCGCTTTGTCAGGCTGGAGTGCGGTGGCCCAATCTTGGCTCACTGCCACCTCTGCCTCTCAGGTTCAAGGAATTCTCCTGCCTCAGCCTCCGGAGTAGCTGGGATTACAAGCGCCTGACACTATACCCAGCTAATTTTTTTTTTTTTTTTTTTTAGTAGAAACATGGTTTTGCCCTGTTGGCCAGGCTGGTCTCGAACTCATGACCTCCGGTAATCTGCCTGCCTCTACCTCCCAAAGTGCTGGGATTACAGGTCCTAAGGAATGTCATTCTGCCACGTGGATAGACCATCAGTCATCAAATTCAGCCCTTCTTTCGGCATCTGGGTTGATTTCATGTTGTTTTCAGACACAACACAACAGGCATCCCCATGTGCGTGTCGTTTCCTACGTGACTGTTTATCTGTCAGGATCAGTTTTAAACAGTCTGGGCAGGAGAGAGGGAAGATGGAGGTGATGTCATCTTGGCTTCTGGGTCTCCTGCCTGTAGGGGCGTCTCAGTGATGGAGTGCTGCGTGACTCAGCTTCTCTGAGAAACTTCCCTGTGAACACACCAGGAACATGCCACCTGCATCAGTCCCATAGCGAGGGTGACCACGTGACCAACCCCAACAGAAGGCCTGGTGGTCTGACAGGAAGGAACATGCTCCTGGGGCCAGCAGGGCAGAGGGGGGCCTGGTTCTGTCACCCCTGAGCACCCAGCAAGAAAACCAGTCAGGCCTGGATTTGAGGCCTGGGCTGCCACTTGTTAGGGTGTGCCTTTGGCGAAGTGACTTAACCTCTGAGTGTTGATCTTCTTATTTGTAAAACAGACATCACTCACCTTGTAGGGTTGTCAGGGGGATTAATGGTGATGATACATTAATGCTACAGGAGGTGTTTGTGCAGAGCTCAGCATGGGCTGAGTTCAGCCCGAGTTATTGTGCTGACATCACCACAAACCTGTACATAGGACATGCTGTGCACCTTGCACCACTCTGAGCTTCTGCCTCCTGTAACGTACTGCCTTGCAGCCTTAGTAGTGGACTGCTTCAGGAAATTTGTCGGATAGGAGCTGAGCCAGTGGGCCCTTGGGTTTAGAGTTTATTTTGGAAAGAAACATCCTCACTCTCCCGGTGGGGCCTGTGTTCTCAGGGTGTGAAGAAGGGATTGGAGCATGAGACTGGAGGTGGAACCATGGCCCTCAAGACTTCATGATCCTGGAGTCACCAGAGCTCTGAGCATCTGCGTCTCCATCTGTAAACCAAACTAAGGCTCACTGGGTCACTAGGCCTTCCCAGCTCTGAGAGTTGAGAGACTGCTTCTGAGAAATGATAAATACAACAATCTACCCCAACCCAAATTTAGCCCAAAGCCCTTTTTGGTAAGGATCGAAAGCTAAGAATGGTTTTTACATTTTTAAATAGTTGAAAAAAATCAAAAGAAGAATATTTTGTGACACGGGAAGATGATGCAAAATCCAGACACTAGCATCTATAAATAAAGTTATATTGGAAGCAAGTCACATTCACTCATTTGCACACTGACTATGGCGGCCTTGAGCTGAGGTGGCGGAGTAGAGTGGCTGCCACATGCTTCTGGCCAGCAGAGCCTGGGAGGTTTGCTGTCTGGCTCTTCCCTGGTCTAGGGTTGACTGCAGAGATTACTCACCATCTTTGGAATATCTGGAATTTTTCTTTCTTTCTTCAAAGGTCACTACTTCCAAAGACTAATAATGTTTAGAAAATAAAACAGAATGAGTAGAGAACTTCTTTAGCTTGTCCCAGATGCCTGGGCAGACAGCCCGCAGCCCAGGGCTCTGCAGGGTTGGCCCAGGGCAAGGGTTTGTGGATGTGTGGAGTTTCAGTGCCAACCCCCTCTTTTGACCTGCTCACCCTGCAAAGATCTAGTTAAGACATGCCCCTGTGAAGGGGCCAAAAAGGGATTAAAGAAGAAAAATCTGTGCAGTGCAGTGGGGCTAAGTGCATGAGTGTGGAATCAGAGCTGAGTTCCAACCCCATCTACCTACTTCTTAGCTTGTGATCTTGGACATGGTACATAAGGTCTCAGTGACTCAGTGTGTTTATTGGTAAAAATGGGGGAAATGATAGAATCTGTTTGTATTAGTTTGCAAGGGCTGCCACAATAAAGTACCACAGACATGGTGGCTTAAACAATAGAAATGAATTATCTCACAATTCGGCAGGCTAGAAGTTCGAGATCAAGGGGTGGTCCCTACATATCTGGTTTCTTCTGAGGCCACTTTCCTTAGCTTGTAGCTGGCCATCTTCTTCCTGTGCCCTCACTTGGTCTGCACCCTTTTGTGTTCAAATATTTTCTTATGAGAAATCAGCCACATTGGATTAGGGTCCACCCTAATGAGTTCATTTTACCTTAATTACACCTTCAAAGACCCCATCTCTAAATGCAGTCACATCCCGAGATCAGGGCTTAGGACTTCAACATATGCATATTGGGGGCATATGACTGAACCCATAAATGCTACCTCATAGGGGGATGCAGGGACTGAATGGAATCGGGAATTTGGAAAATTAGTGGTTTATGGAATCCTAGTGAGTCTTCAGCCAGTGGAAGCTCTTATTTTCATTCATCACAATTCGTATGCATCATGAGGGAGCTATTGCACTGTGTGGAAGAACACTGGAGGGACATACACGCAGGGTTTGAGGGGCTCCCAGGTGGTTCTGAGCAGCCCCGCTGGGGACAGTTGGGCAGTTTGTTCACTGCGCAACCCCAGAGGCTGGTGTTCATGTTGTTATTATCATTATCAATTTGCACATGGATGAGAGACATTTTTCTGGCAGATGTCAGAAGAAAGCGCACCTTTTCTGAAATCCCCACAGACGCTCAGTACAGCCCAGGGCAGTGCTGCTTCCTAGCCTGACACTCAGGTTGAAGAATGCCATGTGGAGAACAGAGCCAGGCACACAGTCAGCGCTCAACACAGCTGTGCTGGACAGGTGCCCGCCAAGGGTCCCTCTCCTGGCCATTCCACCGGAATGCAGATTGCACGAGGGCAGGGGCACTATCCCAGTTTCCATCTCGGCCATTGATGTGTTTCAGCCTCTACACAGTTTCTGGCACATAACAGGTGCTCAGCAAATATTTGTTGAACGAAGTAAATGGATCAGTTATAGCATTGTTTCTTCCTGTTTGTTAAACAAGTCTTCTGCAAAATGCGTAGAGACTCAGGATGGGGGTACAGTATCTAGTGAACACTACTGTGTGTCAGCTGCTCCCTCCCTCACTGTAGCCTTTATGCTTCCCCATCCTGTTTCCTATCATCACAGCCCTATAGGGTGGATCTTTTCCTGGAAACGAAACGCACTGTCCGTCAGAGCCAGCCGCTCCAGCTCTCTGAGCCTCCGCTCCTTTTGGCTGGAAGTACTAGATAAAACGGCTCAGCAGTGTGTCATGCACATAGTAGGTGCTCAAAAAATGTTACTTAGCCTTCTTCTCTTTCTCACCCCAGGATGGTTGGAATAATTCTCTCCATTCCAGCCATCAGTATCTCAAGCCCTCTCTTCATCCAGACGGCCCCACTGTTTGTTCCTGGGACTTCAGAGGTGAAGGAAAAGAATAGAGCCGAGTGGAGGAAGAGGAAGGAGAAGGAGACCCCACCCAGGCCATGGGACAGGGCCTGAGGAGCCAACCCCTGAGCCTTGAGGGAAAGGGTCACCACCCCCACCCTTGCAGGCTCAGGGACCTCCCATGCAGCAGCCAGGGGTCACAGGTGGCTTTGGGGATAGATAAATGTGACAGCTGCCTGGGCTCCAGGCCTGGAGGAAGCATTGAGCATCTAGGGCCTAGAGCTGAATGGGCCCTTTCTCTTTCAGTAACAAACACATCCCTTGTTCGTAGGTTTGTTTGTGTGTTTGTCTCCCCAGGCTGTTTCTGTTCTCCTTCTCCTCCCACACAGCTCAGCCTCAGGCAGGCAGCTCCAAGAGCCCGGGGCTTCAGCACTTCCAGAGCATTGCTCATCTCTCCTCCAGCCAAGTGCAGAGAGCATCTGGGGATCAAAAGAGAAGGGGGGTCTTCAATGGATCCAAATCTACTTGGAAAAACAACCTGTCTGCTGAACTGACCTTAGGGAGCCCTTAACAAAGCCCAGGCACCATACTGGGTTTAGGCAGATAATCCTCACAGCAGTCCCTCAGGGCCGGGCTAGTTAGCCACACTTCAGATTGTGTTCCCCGCTAGCTTCAAGCTCTTCAAGGCTCCACTTTTCTCACCAGATGAGGAGCTTGAGGCATAGAGAGCTCAATGCCTTTCCAGTTACAGTGGTTGAATCTGACCCCTGGACTCTCTACCCTTCTGCCTTGGGTGAGGATCCAGGCTCAGTACCTTCCTGCTTTGGGTGAGGATCCAGGCTCCGTACCCTCCTTCCTTGGGTGAAGATCAAGAATCAGTACCTGCACCTCCCAGTTAAGCTTCCAGCTCCATCATCCTTTTCTTTACTACCACACCACTGGCACCTAAGTGCTACTATGCTCTCTGGGCCTCATTACCCTCCTCTGTAAAATGCAGACAGCAACAATCCTACCTACCTCAGAGTCTGTCTTCAGGATGAAATGTTTTAATTCTTAGGAAGCACCGAGACCATGGCTTGGTCAAGAGAGTCCAGCTGTTCACGTTTTCTCATTTTTGAAAGAACAGCTCAGGGAGATGCTGTTGTTATTCCCATTTTACAGGTGGGGCCACTAAAATGCAGGGAAATTAGGTAACTTGCCCAAGGGCATCGCCATTGTACTGCTAGGAATTAGAGGTGGCATGGGGGTTGGCTCTTTCTTGCCAAGGTCCCATACTGAAGTCCAGACGGGATGGAGGTAGAACCGGGAAGTCATGAGCCTGGATAATGACCAGAGGAAATCAGAAACCTGGAGAACTTTCAGGTCATTCCACACGTTCAGATTTGTGAGGACCAGAGAGTCAGAGGAAGGCTGGGTGCCAAGATGTCTCAAAGGAGAAACTGATGTACTTAGTTGGCTTGCAAACTTTGAGGGAGTTAGAGGAAGTCCTGATGTCAGGACCCCTGTGCCTTCTTTTCTGTTTCCCTGCCAAAACCAACACAGCAAGTATCCTTGAGTCACTCTGAAGCCTTGGACTGATGTGGCCCAAGTATCAGTGAACACTAGAAACTATCCCTCTTCATTTCTCTCTTTTTCTTTTTTTTTTTTGAGATGGAGTCTCGCTCTATCGCCCAGTCTGGAGTGCAGTGGCGCCATCTCGGCTCATTGCAAGCTCCACCTCCTGGGTTCACACCATTCTCCTTCCTCAGCCTTCTGTCCGAGTAGCTGGGACTACAGGCGCCAGCCACCACACCTGGCTAAATTTTGTGTTCTTTTTGGTAGAGATGGGGTTTCACCGTGTTAGCCAGGGTGGTCTCGATCTCCTGACCTCGTGATCCACCCGCCTTGGCCTCCCAATCCATTTCTCTTGAGTTTCCTTCTCATGCTTCCCACACAAGGCCAGGCTCACTCGCTGCTTTCTTCTGATGGAGACTTCCCATCCCCCACCCCTCCCTCTTCCAAAGCAATGGGGCAAAGCAGTGGGGCTATGGGCTGCCAGCACTGTGCTGTGCAAAACACAAGGCCTCCTGATTAAGGTGAAATGGCGTCGTTGTCTGGGATAAATACCCGAGATCCTTTGTCTCAAGGCCACAGAAAACTAAGATGCAAACACACAAAAAGTGAGGTTCAGAGTGGATGTTTAATAGGTGAAAGAAAGGTAAGAGCTCTCTCTGCTGCAGAGAGAGGGGTCTGGAGAAAAGGGTTGCTGCTTTGGCAGTGAAATGCAGAAGGTTTTGTAGATGAACTTGAGGAGACGGTGTCTGATTTACATATAGCACGAAAGATTGGTCAGACCAGGTGTGCCATTTGCATAGTGCACGAAAAACTGGTTAGGACTAGGTGTGCCGCTTGCATTGTGCACGAAGAAGCTGGCCACCCCAGCCTAATATTTTATTGTGCAGATGGGTTTTCTACCTGGTCTGCACCATGTTGCCTGTTCCTTCGCTGTGCATGTGATGACAAAGAAAAGGGAAGATGGAGCCTCCATGTTGAACATACCTGGCTTCCAGGTAGCCTTTTTTTATTGGTCCAGCTGCCGGCATTCACCTGTGCAAGTTTGCAGCTTGCTTACCTACATTTGCAGCTCAATTTCTCAGGCTCCTCTTTGTTAGAAAAGAAATGATTTGGGGGCTGTTTTTTGTTAAAAAGGAAACTTTGCCAAGGACTCTTTTGCCCTTACTGTCTGCCTAAATGATTTCTTTCCATCTCCTCTATCAAAGGCAAACGTGCCAAGGCCTCTCCAGTTCCTTGAACACACCCTGGGGGCTTGCCCAGGCTCAGAGAGAAGCATGTCCAGAAAAGCATATGTTCTTCAACCAGGCAGGGTCTCCCAAGCAGATTCTGCACATGTGATGCTCCTGCTCTGGGGTGGGGAAGGAGGGCAGGAATAGGTGGAGAACGTGTGTAACTGGGGACTCAGGCTTGGCTCATGAGGGAAGATGGGGTCAGCACACAGCTCTCCAAGGGTAGGTCTTAGTACTCCACTTGGTGGTGCAGGTAGTCTGGGGCAAGCTGCTGAGGCTTTTGAGCCTTAGGGTCCTCTTTGGTGAAAGGAGAGCACTGGGATTCCGGGCTCACTTCACCGCCTTTCTCCCTAAACTCTGAGCATCTAAGTACTGCAGACTGCAACTCCATCACCTCCCTTTCCCCAGGGCCTGGGCCATTCCAGGTACCCCATTTACTGGCACTGTTGAGTGTGCAGTGCATGCCAGGCACCCCACAAGGACCTTCTCATGTTACCCTCACTGGCCCAGTTAATATCTCCATTTACCCATGACAAGGCACATGCTTGGAGAGGGGAAGTCAGCATGCCCCAGATGGAGTTAGGACATGGTGGCCATCAAATCACAGCTGGGCTGATGCCTTCAGAACCTGCCAGCTTAACCTCCCGCTACACTGGTACTACATATGTTCAATAATCACTTATCGAACTGATGGAATTCAATGTTCAACTGAGGCAGTTGAGAGAAGGTGATGTATATAAAGAACCTAAGGCAACATGTAGTATTCAGTAGGAGTTTAATAAACAGTGTGTAGCTCCTCAAAGGAGCTGCCCTTTAGGGCTGTTGGCAGATTTTCTTGAGATAAAGCCATGCATAATCCAACACCCCAGAATGCTCAATAAATGCATCAAGTTCAAGTGTCCTGACTTAGCCCCGGAGGGGCTGAAAATCCCGTCCAAGAACATCTTTCCCACTGAGAAAAATGGTTGGACAGGCTGTTTGCCTTACTCAACTGATGTTTTGTCTGAGCCTGAAGTACCACCATAGGCACAGTTGGGAGGTGAAGGCCGAGTCCTGGCAACACTTCTCACTGGTTTGAAACTCTGAGCTCTGGCCACAGAAGCACCATGTTTTCTGGGAGTGGCTATTGCCCGAAGAGAATGTGGTGAGGGAGAGAATGTGGTGAGGGCGAGACCTCACCCTTCCCTCAGCAGTTTCAGGAATAATAACACACAACAGCGCATGATGATGGAATCTATTATTAAGACTGTTCTAAGCACTTTGCATGAGTCCACTCCTGGGTGAGATAAACACTATTCTTTTTTTTTTTTTTTTGAGACAGGGTCTCACTCTGTCACCCAGCTAATTTTTGTATATTTTGGTAAACGCGGAGTTTCACATGTTGGCCAGACTGGTTTTGAACTCCTGACCTCAAGTGATCCGCTTGGCCTCCCAAAGTGCTGTGATTATAGGCATGAACCACCACACCCGATAATCACTATTCTTATTCCCATTTGTAGATGAGGAGACTGGTACAGAGAGGTCAGATAATTTGCTGAAGGTCACACAGCTAGCAGGCAGTGGAGCTGGGTGGGGTTTGAACCTGGGCTTTCTGGTTTCATAGTGTTCTCTAGTAACCCTCCTACCCTGCTGCCTTCCGCAAGCCAGCCTGTAGCCAATTCTTCTGTGGTTAAGGGAATCGTTTTGCATGGTACTAATAGACGAACATTCCTTGTTCAATGTTATTCTTTTTTCTGAATTTTCAAAGCAACTTTTTATGGGTCCAGAGATGAGTAAGATACCTTCACTGGCCCTTGAAGGACTTATACTCTACTGGAGAAAGAAAAATGAGGCCATAATTTCACTTTCTCCTTTTGCCAGATGATGAAATATCAGGAGAGGCATGAAATTGACCCAAGGTCGCACAGGCAGGGAGGGGTAAAGTTGGAATTCTAACCCAGGTCAGGCTGCCTCCTTTCCATGCTCCCAAGCCACTAGAGAATGTACTTTGGCAGACATGACAGCTGTGTGCTAATATTTGACGGGCCCTTGAAGGGAAGAAGTTCTGCCTTCTTCTCTGGGATTCCAGAGGGGAGGACTACATCCTTTGTTGGGATTTAGAGGGAACAAACAGAGATCTAATATGGAGAAGAGTTTTCATGGAGGGGAGCTCATGTATTTCTGAGCAATGCTTGCGTTTCAGGGACTACAGTGTATCTCTGGTGATATAGAGAGACTAAGAATCCAGCCCCAGGTTAGCTCAGGATGAAGGAATGCAATATCTTCTTGCGTCTGTTTCTGTCCTGTCTGGAATTGAAAGTGCTCTAAGGAAAATACCCAAGGCACTCATGTTTCCCCACACAGCAGGCAGCAGACAGCATCTTGATTGGGATAATATTATTCTGTAGGTTCCTTCCATGATTTCCTCATAAATTCACCCTCATGAAAATCCAAGAGGAGCCCAGTGTTTATGTAAGACCCTGATCTTATTCTTCTTCCTCTTATGAAGTTTGATTAAATTAGTTAAGAAATGAAGAAAAAAAGAATTAAAAAAAATTTCATCTCCTTTTCTCTGCATGGGTAAGTATGTTTGCATGAAAAATAACAAAAAGGAATCAAAGAAGGAAGGAAGAAGAAAAGGAAAGAAAGATTGATTCATGTTGCTGGGAAATGAATACATTTTAAGGAGAAAAATAGGCTGGCATGGTAAGCCTACCCACTGGATAATGTCCATCAGAGATCGGGCAGCTGGGGAAGAACCAGTATTCACTTTCCTGTTCTCAGCTTAATGATCTAGTTAGGGAATACAGCCTCCATCAAATTTGCGATTCTAGAATCATACATGAATTGTTGTTTATTTCCTCCCTCCTGAAAATGACCTTAGAGATTGCCCCCACAGGATTTAGAATCACACACACACCTGAATTTCAATACTGGCTGCGCTTCTTGGTGACAACAAGACTTTGGGAAAGCTGTGTCATCCCTCTGCATCTTGGCTCCTCCTCTTGTGAAAGGGTAGGAGTGGTCACACCTCTCCATGAGAGCATGTGAGGGTGAAATGAGATTGCATGTGAAATGCTCAGGAAATGAGCTTGGCTCATGATAAGTGCTTTTAAACAAAGTTATTTCCTTTCCTCTCTTTTAAGAAACTTTCCTAATTGGATTTTTTAAATTGTGAAACAATTTCATTGTATTTAGTTAAACAGTACAAAGTCTATTTCAAAAAAATGTTGATAACCTTTTTGTGGCAGGGAATGCTATTTGGCCATCCAACATCCATTATTCATTTCTGTGTTAGTAATAAAACTATTATACTATCTGGGCTGCCCAAATACCATACCATACAACATGATACAATACAATACAACACAGTTACTGTGGCCAGCTAAAATAAAACTACATTTCCCAGCTTCCTTTGCAGCTAGGCATGGTTGGTGGGACTTCTGGGATAGCTCCCTAAAAGAGGTATAAACTCTTTCTTCCTTGCTCCTGCCTGGGCATGATATTGCAAGCACTGGCTGTCATCTTAGACCACAGGCGGCTTGAAGATGGAAGGCTGTTGTTAAGGGCAGTGGAACAGAAAGATAGACAGAGCCTGAGTGATGACGTAGAGCTGCAGCTGTATTAGTGCAGGACCATCTATTTCTGAACTTCCTTTACAAGAGAAAACCAAACATCCTCTTTACTTCAACCACTTATTTTGGGGATTTCTGTTGTAGGAACCTGAATCTAATTATAAGTGATGACATGTCTTTTCCTTCTAGTCCCACCTCTTGACATAACTGGCATTAACAATTGTGTTTTTCTACACGTTTCTTTATGCTCATAGCAAAGATATATTTATGTACACACTTGTATAAAATGGTATCATGCTCTATACCATACTTTTTCATCGCTTACTCATATACGTATCAAGGTAAAATTCCCAGATCAGGGTATGCAGTTTTCTAACCTAATCCTTTTAACATTAGGCTATAAAATTATACTATGGATACATTATAGTTTATTTTTTTAAAAGTTACTCAAATATGTCAACTCTATTGTTTCTCTATACACACATTTATTTGATACTGAATATTGCAAAAATAATAGCACATCAAAGTTTCCTTTTATTGGTATCCAAATTTTTGAAAACCGGAAAATCTAATTATTATGCTCTAAGCCAGCTACCCAATGTTTTCATTACATTCTTTCCCCACAAGTGACCTTGAATCAGATTCTTGATATTGGGTTTTGTCTCACTGAGTTTAGACTTCTAAAATACATGGGAATACTTATGTCCTTTTGGTATTTCTTTGGGTCAAAACAGTGAGTAAATGTAAAGTATACTGAGGTTATTCAAATACATTCAAACTACATACACAAGTCTCTTATACATCACTGATTTCATGGTAGGAAGGAAAAAAAAAACAAGAAGAAAAATATATCATAGAACTCATTTTCAAAATTATTTGTATACAGTCCATCCTACCATAGAGTAGTTTTCTCAACCTGCTACATAAAATTGTCAGCAAGAAAGAAAAGGGTGAGAATAAGCTTTCTGGCTGAATTGGTTCGGTGCCATAATTCCCTATTCTAGCATACTCAGAAGAATCCCATCTGTGATACACACAGAAACCACAGCCACATTTGAATGGTTCACTTCTTGATCATTCTGAACTCCCTTAGACCCAGTGTTTGTTTTCTTTCAAGCCTAGGAAACCTGCTGAGTGACACGTATCTACATTTTAGCATCATTTCTTTCCATACAGATAGCAATGTTTTTACTCCCTTCACCTGTAAGGTAAGCCATCTTTGATGTCCTGGAAGATCATTTTTCTTTTCTCCTTTGTTGGAGTGAAACTTCTGGTAGAGAGGAAGGGAATTTGATACCAGAGTTGAGAAACAAGTTTAAGGTTCTTTATCAATGTCTCGGAGCAGAAGTTATGAGAGGCCCTGAATTGTCCTGGGAATTCTCTTCAGTGAGCATTTTTGAAGGCTTTGGGATCAAGGTTGGGTGAAACTTCTGTTATGGGTCCATTGGCAATCTAGACACAGCACTAAGCTCCTCTTGGGTCTTTGGAACCCAGCAGAAACTGATAACAGATTTTCAAATTGCCACAAGATAACCTGGAAAGAACTCTCTAGCCCAGAAAGACCCTGAAAACCTGAACTCCAACAAATGATAGTGAAAGAGCTGACCTGAAAATTTAGGTCCAGTCTCCTCTGAAAATACAGTTAAGCCAATTATATGTCGTAATTCATTTAATAATTGTCCTATTGCTATACTGAGAAGGTTTCTAGTTGTTTTTCAACTAACGTAAACCTTGCTACAATAGACATTTGGTACAAATAGCCTTGCCAATAATGCTTTTATTTTTTAGCACAGACGTCCACAGTGGGGTGACTAGCTCCTTTCCCTTTTACGTCTCCTCTACCCCTTCCTTTTATAGATGAGGCAAGAGAGGTCCTGAAAGATGGTGTGCCAAAGACAACAGAGAAAGACAAAGCCAACAATGGCTCCAGAATCCTTCTGATTAGAATCTGAGGTCCACACCCCTATTTTCCTGTATTTTGTAGCAGTAAATACTTGTTGAAAGAATATGCTAGTAATCTTTATTAAAAACTGTTCCACTAACCTCTGCTTGAACATATCTGATGAAAAAGAGAGTATCAACTGCTAGAATGTTCTTCCTACGTTGTGTTCCAATCTAATTTCTTGAAACTTCACTTGCTACTCTCTGTTCTGACTTCTGGGTACTGGAGAACTGGTCTACTTTCCCAAAGGACAGGTAGGACTCACGAAGGCAGGCACTTGGAGATAAAGGCATCGAGGATTGTCTCTTTGGGGCTCTCCACACTTCTCACATGTGGAGTGTATGCTACTGGTTAGGTAAGGAGCATGGCTTTGAGGATGCAAAGACGAATAAGACATGGTCTCTGACCTCAACGTAGTTACTATCCAGGGTTTGGGAGACATCTCGCAGAGGTGTGGCTCATCCTCTGACAAAATCAGCTTTGGGGTGATCTGGGAACCCAGCGTGATGGCCACAGGGCATCACTTGAGGAATGTTCAGAGGGTGGAGAGGGATGTTTGGAGGGAGAAGAAAGCATGCTGGTGGGGCTAAAAGGTCATTTGAGAGACATAACTGGAAATAAAGTTGGATGAGGAAGAGGGCAGCCTGTTCTCACTCAAAGGAAGAAATCAATTCTGCTATAAATGTTGATTTGCTTTTTCTGGAAATATTCCTTACTCAAAAGCACAGTCAGTCACATTCTCATGAGTCCCTCTCTCTCGCTCTCTGAGATAATTTAGAAAAGAACTGGAAAGAGCACAAGCTCTAGCTGCTTTTCCCTCCCAACATTCTAAGAAAGTCTGCTTGACTTGGTCATTACTGAGAAAGATCACAGCAATTAAATTTTCCTTTTATTAAAACATTAGGTGCTTTGGTGGCAAAATAAAAGTTAAAAATGAATGGTCTAAATCTGTAGAAATTAAACCTTAAACAGCAAAAGGCAGGCAGGCAGCACTTTGGTGTAGAAAGAGCTTGAGGTATAAAGCAGGGGGCATTGAGTTGGAATCCTAACTCTGTCACCTGTGGCTGGGGAATCTGACTGTGTCACTTCTCCTTGCAGTTTCATTTTCTTGTTGTAGAAAGAGGAGAGAATGGTACCTACACAAAAGGTGTCTGCAAGACAGTAAATAAAATAAAATAACTTCCATAAAATGCTTAGCCCACTGGAGGTGGCAAGTGTCTATGGACTTTCCCCTTGCTTGTATTTCCACCCGTCACGGTTTGGGCACATACACAGAACATTCTCTCTGTTTTTCCTGGGTGGCTGAGGTCCTGCTTTAATTTTCAGAAAATAATACATGAGAAATATGGATCAGAAAAGGCACAAAACTCTACGCAGTTCTCAGGGGTCCAAAGTGTCTGCTATGGTCTAAATGTTGGTGTCCCCACAAAATGTATATGGTGGAATCTAATACCCAATGTGGTAGTTTTAAAAGTTAAGGCCTGGCCAGGTGTGGTGGCTCATGCCTGTAATCCCATCACTTTGGGAAGCCGAGGTGGGTGAATCATGAGGTCTGGAGTTCGAGACCAGTCTGGTCAACATGGTGAAACGTCGTCTCTACTAAATATACCAAAAATTAGCTGGGTATGGTGATGGGCGCCTGTAATTCTAGCTACTTGGGAGGCTGAGGCAGGAGAATCTCTTGAACCTGGGAGGCAGAGGTTGCAGTGAGCCAAGATCATGCCATTGTACTCCAGCCCAGGTGACAGTGCGAGACTCCATCTCAAAAAACAAAAAAAAAGTTAAGGCTTTTGGGAAGTGATCAAATCATGATGCTTTCAACCTCATGAATGAGATTAGTTCCCTTATAAATGAGGCTCAAGTGAGACCCTTTGCCCCTTCCACTCTGTGAGGACACAGCAAGAAGTTTCCATTGATGAGGAATGGGCCCACACCAGACACTGAATTTGCTGGTGCCTTGAATTTTTTAATTTATTTGTATTATTTTTTTTTTTTTGGAGACAGTCTTGCTCTGTTGCCCAGGCTGGAGTGCAGTAGTGTGATCTCGGCTCACTGCAGCCTCCACCTCCTGAGTTCAAGCAATTATCCTGCCTCAGCCTCCTGAGTAGCTGGGACTATAGGTGCATACCACCATGCCAGGCTAGTTTTTGTTTTTTTAGTAGATATGGAGTATCACCAGTTCATCATGTTGACCAGGCTGATCTCAAACTCCCGACTTCAGGTGATCTGCCCACCTTGGCCTACCAAAGTGCTGGCATTACAGGCATGAGCCACTGCACCCAGCCTCATGCCTTGAATTTGGACTTCACAGCCCCCGGAGCTATGAATGATAAATTTTGGTTGTTTACAAATTACCTAATCTAAGGTACATTGTTATAGCAGCCTGAATTGACTGGGACAGCTTCTGTTGGGCCTTTGCCCAAATCCAGTGATGCATAGATGGCCCACAAGGTTACCAAGCCAGGAGGGTTGGGCCACAGGTTGGGTTCTTCTATCCTGTATTTGGCTGACTGTACTTTATATAAGCCAATAGATGATAGGACAAATGCAATGGATTTAGGGGAAAAACGAGGAGAGACCTGAGGTCTTGTCCTGATTCTGCCTTCTGGTGACCTGTGTGACCTGGAGCAAGTCAGTTAACCTGAGTGTCAGGTCCCTGCTGTGTCAAACAGGGGTACTAACCCTCTTCTTGCCTCCCTGAAAAATCCTTCGCAAATTCTTATAGAATACAACAATGAAACAGTTCAGAAAGTATTTAGTGTTAACAACGCAAAGGTTTCATAGGGACAAACTGCATAGGTGGTGAGAATACCCCATCTAAGGGACCACCGGGGAGTTGAGATTTTTGCCTTTGCTTTGTGGAGAGAATACTGGACTGCCCTTGTTCTATCTCAGCCCCCATCAGGCTGTAACTTTGTCTTCTAAGGTCTTGCTCTAAGATCTTGCTCCATAGGCCCCCCATGGGCTTGGACTATTCCATACCAGTGATCAGTTAGCAGTCTGACCTCTGCTTTGACAGAGCAAGAGGATTCCAGGTTGTAAGATCTCTGCTTGCTGGGGTGAGTGTGGGTTACTGAAGATCTCAGATAAACAGCTGATGTCTGCAACAACAGAGCCTCTTGCAGATGATGTCTATAACAACTAGGCCTAGGTACAGTGGCCCTAGTCCTTGGAGTAAGGTGGCTCCATTATCTTTGTTATCAATACACTTTGTTAACCCTCACATGGAACCAAATGCTGATTGGGAAGCATTGTTGTTTATATCCTCATAGTGATACTCTTTATTGAAGTCTTGTTCTATACCAAGTGCTTTTCTGACATTATTTTTCTCATCTGCTCCTCTTGCAGACTTTTGAATTCAGTGGCACTTCTAAATAAATTAGTGCTTGACTAGCCATACCTATGTATATTTGAAAACTGGTAGTACATTTTGTGTGAGAAAAGGTTCATTTAGAGTATATGCCATGCCGGGTGCAATATGGCTTTAGGAACCCCTTCCATTACACTCTAATGCTTTGGCAAACTTTGCCACAGGTCAGTAGAACATACTGATTGTGTTGGTTAGCATATCAGTTTGGCTGCTGTAACATATATAACATATATGTTATAACATTAACATATAAAATAATAATGGCTTAAATAATGCAGATCTTTAAATTTAATTATCTTTCCCATAATGGTTGGGTAGGTGGGCCAGGTGTGGTGGTTCACACTTGTAATCCCAGCACTTTGGGAGGCCGGGAGGATCATTTGATGTCAGGAGTTCAAGACCAGACTGGGTAAAACCCCATCTCTACAAAAAAAAAAAAAAAAAATTAGCTGGACATGGTGGCACATGCCTGTAGTCCTAGTTACTCGGGGAGCTGAGGTGGGAGAATCACCTGAGCCTGGGAAGTCAAAGTGTCGTGATTTGTGATCATGCCACTGCACTCCAGCCTGGGCAACAGAGTGAGACCTGTCTCAAAAAAAAAGAAATAAAAGTTTGGGGAAGTGACCCAGGACTCATACAGTGACTCTACAGTAATCAGCATTCAAGCTTCTTTTGTCTCATTGTTCTAGAATTCTGAATATGTAACTTATATCTCATGATCTGAGATGGCTGCTTCAGTTCCATCTATCATATCATCATTCCATATAATGCGCATGGAGAAAGAGGAAGTTGCACATAATATTTCCTCTCACATCCCACGAATGAGAACTTAGTCCCATGATCTGATTGCAAAGGATTCTGGGAAATGCATATTTTAGCTGAGTGTTCTGCTTAGGTAAAAATTCTGCACTTCTAAAAGAAGGGGAGAATGGATATTGAAGGACAACTCTTGTCTGCCATAGAGGTCAAGATATGAACTTGGAGGCCTATAAACATGAACTGAAACCCCAGTGCCATAGCTTCCCAGCTGTGTGACCTAGCAAGAGTATATCAGTTATCTATTGCTGTGTCACAAATAATCCCGAAACTTACCAGCTAAAAACAACAAGTGCTTATTATCTCACTGTTCCTGCCTGTCAGGAATTTTGGGGGCAGCGTAGCTGGGTGATTCTGGCTCAGGATCTCTCATGGAATGGATTGTAATCATGACATTGGCTGGGGCTATCGTCACCAAGAGGCTTGACCATGGATTCCAGGAAGGCTCATCCACATGGTTGTTAGCAAAAGGCCTCAGTTCCTTACCATGTGGATGTCTCCATAGGGCTGTGTGGGTGTCCTCATGACATGGCTGCTGGCATCCCCACAATAAGAGATCCAGCAGAGAGAGCAAAGGGGAAGCCCAGCATATCCTACAACTCAGTCTTTAACACCATCTCTTCTGCCATATTCTATCCATTACAGTCACCATGGGCAGCCCACACTCAAATGGAGGAGAATTTTCAAAAGGCCCCACCTTTTGCAAAAAGGAGGATCAAAGAATTTGTGGACATATTTTGAAACCAACACAGCAAGTTAGTCATCTTCGCTAGCTGAAGTGCAATTTCTCCATCTATAAAGTACCAGTAATGCCTGAGTCACAGGGCTAGGGAAGGGTTTATAAGAGAAAATGCATGCAAAGGAGCAGATACATACTAATTATTCAGTAAGTGCTAGCTAACATTGTTCCCCAATTTTCCCAGATAGGCATGGCCTCGCTCTCCCACCACCCACAATGGCCTGTGCAGGCACAGAGCACATCTGCAGCACTCATTGCCAAGATATCATTGGAGAGATGCGTTTGTAAAGATCACTCATAATTGTAAACACAGGAAATTAATTCAAGATCAGTGCTGCAAAAAGAGTGGGGATGAGCATATCTGTTCCCAGCTATGGCAGCACAGTCACGTGGGGCAGCATAAACACAGCTCACAGCTCACTCCACGTGCCAACTTTGAAATTATGTGATTCGTATATACCACGGAATAGTATGTAGCCATAAAAAAGGATGAGTTCATGTCGTTTGTAGTGACATGGATGAAGCTGGAAACCATCATTCTGAGCAAACTATCGCAAGGACAGAAAACAAAACTCTGCATGTTCTCACTGGTAAGTGGGAATTGAACAATGAGAACACTTGGACATAGGGTGGGGAACATCACACACTGGGGCCTGTTGTGGGGTGGGGGGAGGAGGGAGGATAGCATTAGGAGATATACCTAATGTAAATGACAAATTAACGGGTACAGCACACCAACACGGCACAGGTATACATATGTAACAAACCTGCACATTGTGCACATGTACCCTAGAACTTATAGTGTAATAATAATGAAAAAGAAGAAATTGTATGATTTGTGTATGGTGGGGCTGGAGTGGGAAATTTGAAATACTTCAGATTTGGCAAACTGAGAATGTTTTGTCATTTTACATTGCGTGACATCAAAATCACAGGATTTGGATTCACTCGGAATGTGATGACACTGTAGGTATTCATGTATCTATTTCTGCTGCTACGTGAATTGTTTGAGGACAGAGACCAAGACCTCAATAACCCAGTTCATCTTTGAATCCTCAGTTTTCTTCATCTGTTAATGGGGATGATCTCACTCACTCACACAGCTGCTGTGATGATTAAATGATCTAATGCAATAAAGTGCTTGGCAGAAATATGTTCCAACTGAGCACTCATTAAGTGGCAACTACTATTTCTTTTTAACTTTTAATTTCAGGAGTACAAGTGTGGTTTGTTACATGTAAAGTTGTATCATGGGGGTTTGTTGTACAGATTATTTCATCACCCAGGTATTAAGCCCAGTACCCATTAGTTATTTTTCCTGATCCCCTCCCTCCTCCCATCCTCCACCCTCCAAAAGTCCCCAGTGTGTGTTGTTCTCTACATGTCCATGTGTTCTCATTATTTACCTCCCACTTGTAAGCAAGAATATGTGGTACTTGGCTTTCTGTTCCTATGATAGTTTATTAGGATAATGGCCTCCAGGTCCATTGATGTCCCTGCAAAGGACATGAACTCATTCTTTTTTATGGCTGCATAGTGGATATGTACCACATTTTCTTTTCTGGTCTATCACTGATGGGCATTTCGGTTGACTCCATGTTTTTGCTATTATGGATAGTGCTGCAACACACATACCCACACGTGTGTCTTTACTGGTGGTAATCACAGAAAGTCTTTCCTCAAGGGCTCAGTGGGGACAAAGTCCAGGAGGCCTGAGGTAGGGGGAAGTCAAGGGTAAGGGGAAAAAGTGGGAAGTAGACAAAATAGAGGAATCCTTCAAATAAGGACTCAAAAACTGGTATCCATGAGAAGTCAAGGCTCCCAAAGGTCAAGGGTCTAAGCCAGGCCAGCGTCCAGAGCAGGAGCTGACAGAGCCCATGGGAGACAACCGGAAATGGTGGCCAGGCTTGCCTTGGGCTGGGGACCACTCATCTTCCAGCTGCTGTGGCCAGACACAGAGCTGGGTGTCCAGGTCTTGATGTAGGCAAGAAGCCAGGGACCACTAGCAGCCCTGAACCTCTCTTCTGGAAGCAGCTGTCCAGGCTTTCTTAAGCTGTAGATTTCCAGGACCTGGCCCTTTCCTGCCATCTTCTTTGGCATGTCTGCAGGCTCTGCAGACCCAGCACATCCAAATGGGTCTCCTCCTCAACCTGCCAACTGGCTTCCTGCCATGTTTTTTCCTTGACCTGCCGCTGGACCAGCCGTCTCCCCCATCCTGCCTTCTCCCCATGCTTCTGGCCCACCTGTCTGTGCCTCATCTCCTGTCACTTTTCTTCTCCCTCCCTTGGCTGGTGTGGCTGGCCTGGCTGGTGATGGCCTCTCCTGCTGCTGACCTGTCCTTTGCAGGGCCCGGCTAATGGCAGATTGGAGCACTCCCACCCCCTGCTGTAAGACCTTCTGTGACTTTTTCTGACACACAGCTGGAAAAAACCCAGCAAACCGGGAGGAGGAAGTAGTTTACCTCCCAAAACACTCAGCATGAATTAATCCCCCAGCCCAGAAAACTTCCAAAACTCACCCTCGAAATTCCCCCCGCCCTCCCGTCCGTCCCTCTCTCTCTTCCCCAGGTCTTCGTCACACTCAGAACCTCTACAATATGCCTCATCACCACTTTTCTGCTAAATGGCTATTTATGTACCTATTGATTTTACTCCACTCGACTGTAGCTTAAAGGCTTTTTCTTATCCAACTATGTAGACATGATAAGTATCAGGGCCAATATTCAGAACATTAAGCCCTCTGCAGGAGCGTCCTGACTGAAGAGAAGGCCTGGCTGTTGGGTTAACAGAAGTAAAAGATATAAAGAAGAATCAGATGGAGACTTTGGAATGAAAAACTATAAAAACTGAAACAAAAACCCCGTCCACAAATGGGCTCAACAGCCTAATCGGAATATAATCCTAACTTCAGGATTTGTCTCCCTCATCTCCTGCAGTATAGCAATGGCTCCTGAAAATCTGGGAACTGGGAATAACCATCTCTGTACTCTGAGGGGCTAACCCCAGGAGTGGCTCAGTGGAGAGGCTTGCTTAAGTGTTAGTGGAGTTTGATTTTGGCTATGAGGCCACTAACGTGTAGATGAAGCCTCTAGAGAAGTTGAAATCTCCTTCTCCTGGGTTAACCCAAGGGCAACATAGACCCACCTCCCTGGATGAAGCTATGGCTTCCAATTTAATTCAGCTTGCCCAAGGCACCACTGGAAAGTTTCATACTTCAGTGGTCCTCCAGGAGATCTCAGCCTGCAGGGAATAGCTTCAAAGATTCCAGCCTGCAGCATTGACAGGGTCATTGAAAAGCATCATATCTGGCCCATGTTTCATCCAAGGAAACTAAGGCACAAAGGAAAAGGGACTTAGCTAAGGATCTATTTGAGTGAGACTGTAACAGGATTAGCATGAAACCTAGGCCTTCCATTTTAAAGTTTTTCTCCACCAACTCCCAGGAGTCTTTATATTTTAAATCATGACTCCTAGTTCCCAGGAGCTGAGTCTGGGTTTGGTAGGAAGGCCAAGGTAGGGAAAGAGGTTGTTTTGCTCTCCATTCATTACAAAATTATTTACTAAAAACCATATTGTCATTAGAGTTTGTAATGTTTGCCATTGCTGTGTAACAAACCACTGCAAAATTCAGTGGCTTGAAACCATAAGTATTTATTATTGCTCACAAGTCCTTCAGTGGGTGGTTGTGGTCATCTAGTCAGGCTTGGCTGATCTTGGCTGGGTTTTGTGCTAGATCAGCTGGCAGTGGCTGGCATGAAAGGACCTCACTCATATTTCCTGCAGTTGGCTTGCTGTAGGCTGCGGTGACAAAGGTGACTGGGTCATATATCTCTCACCCTCCAGTTGGCAAGTCCAAGCTTGTTTACATGGTAGAGGAAAGTTTCTAAGAGAAGATGAAATGATTCAAAGCTTCTGAGCCCTAGGTTTCAAGCTCCACATCACTTCTACCACATTCTTTTGCCACAGCAAGTTCCAACGCTGACCACAATTCTAGGAATGAGGAAATAGATTCTACCGCTTGATGGACACAACAACAAAATCCCAGTGCCAAAAGGCATGGATGCAGGAGGGCTGGACAATTGGGATCACTTTTTTAGTTTACCAGGTGACTGTTCAAAAATTTTGCTTCTATTTCTGTCTGGCTCTTCAGGGCTGTGTGAGCTGTGTTGGTCAATAAATTAGAGTGAATGAAATATGTCACTTCTGGGTGAAAACTTAAAACTCCAGTGTGTGATTCTCTACTTTCCCTTCCTTCTGCTGTGAATAGCAGAGGATCACAATGGGGGCCTCCATGACACCAAGTCCGTAAATGACTGCGATAATCAAATTCCATCCCTTAAGCCCTCGGTCACCCACATTACACATGTAGCATGAGTGAGAGCTACAACCTTTGTTGCTTGAAGTCTCTGAGATCTGGGAATATTTGTTATGGCATCATAACTTGTTATATCCTGACAGATACAAACCCCTATTATATGCCAAACACTCTCCACTGGGAATAAATAAGTGAATAGGAAAGGCACAATCCTTGGTCAGCTCACAGTCTTTTGAGAACAAAATACAAAACAAATGAACAAATAAATGTATACTTATATGCATGTAAATTGTGATCCGTACTGTGAAAGAAAAGAATTGGACTGAAAAAGAAATCAGGAATGAGAGGGACTGGGAAAGAGGGGAATCAATGCCGATCATATGGTTAAAGGCAAGCCTCTCTGGAAAGGAAGCCTGGAAGCCAAGATATGGAGGGTGGAAGGAAGAGAGCAGAGGCAGCCTGGTAGCAAAAGTAAAGCATCCTGGGGCCAAATAGTGGGTGAGAAGGCAGAACAGACTGTGAGAAAGCAGAACAGTGTGTTGGAAGGTGGAATAGAGTGTGCAAAGGTGGAACAGTGTGTGAGAAGGTGGAGAAGTGTGTGAGAAGTCAAAACAGTGTGTGAGAAGGCAAAACAGTGTGTAGGAAGGCTGGAACAGTATGTGAGAAGGCAGAACAATTTGTGAGAAGATGGAACTGTGTGTGAGAAGGTGGAACAGTGTGTGAGAAGGTGGAACAATGTGTGAGAAGGTGGAACAGTGTGTGAGAAGGCGGAACAGTGTGTGAGAAGGCAAAACAGTGTGTGAGAAGGCAGAACAGAGTGTGAGAGGGTTGAATAGTGTGTGAGAAGGCGGAACAGTGTGTGAGAAGGTGGAACAATGTGTGAGAAGGTGGAACAGTGTGTGAGAAGGCGGAACAGCGTGTGAGAAGGCGGAACAGTGTGTGAGAGGGAGGAACAGTGTGTGAGAAGGCAAAACAGTGTGTGAGAAGGCAGAACAGAGTGTGAGAGGGTGGAACAGTGTGTGAGAAGGCAGAACAGTTTGTGAGAAGATGGAACAGTGTGTGAGAAGGCGGAACAGTGTGTGAGAAGGCGGAACAGCGTGTGAGAAGGCGGAACAGTGTGTGAGAGGGAAGAACAGTGTGTGAGAGGGAGGAACAGTGTGTGTGAAGGCAAAACAGTGTGTAAGAAGGCAGAACAGAGTGTGAGAGGGTGGAACAGTGTGTGAGAAGGCTGAAGCAGTGTGTGAGAAGGCAGAACAGAGCGTGAGAAGATGGAACAGTGTGTGAAAAGGCGGAACTGTGTGTGAGAAGGTGGAACAGTGTGTGAGAGGGAGGAACAGTATGTGGAAAGGCAAAACTGTATGTGAGAAGGCAGAACACAGTGTGAGAGGGTGGAACAGTGTGTGAGAAGGTGGAAAAGTGTGTGAGAAAGTGGAACAGTGTGTGAGAGGGTGGAATAGAATGTGAGAAGGTAGAACAGTGTGTGAGAGGGCAGAACAGAGTGTGAGAGGACCAGAGAAGGAAGGGTTGTCTCACTGCAGAAGTGAAAGGAGGCCAAGCAGCAGGGAGAAGTGAAAGGGCACAGTTCCCCAGGATGAGGAAGGAGTGAGGATGGCGCCATGCCACAGGACCTCAGAGCCTGTGAAGAGGAGCTTGGGCTTATTTGAGGCACCTGGGCCCCCCAGTGCTCAGGGATGTGAAATGGAGTCCTTTGGGAAGCTTCCCATTTCCTGCGGGGCTGGGGGTGGGGGGTGCAGCAAGCTGGTCACATCCCTTGTCCTTGGGCATAAGCTCTGGAGATATCAAGGCTCATGCCAGGCCTCACCGCTGCCTCACAGAAACGGAAGTGTGACTTCCCCACAGTAATTTTGACACAGCACAATAAACACTCCTCTCTTCCTGCTTGGCTGAGGCCCTGGTCAGGTGGACGCTGGCCATAGGCACCTCTCTGTGCTCTAGCCCCACTCTGGATCCTGCAGAGACCAGAGTAGGGGCAGCTGGTGACCAGAAAGCTGCCTGCAGTTACTCACCCCTGCCAGGCTCCAGCAGGGCAAGAGACATAGGCCCAGGGCTGGCTGGAGTGACTCAGATGTCCTCATAAGACACCCAGGCCAGGCCAGACTCTGGGATCCTCAGTGGTGTCCCAGCTAGAGTTTCAGTCCTTCCTCCCCCACGCCTGCAAGAAAAACAGTGTGTTGTATGGTGCCCATGAAGACCACAGGCCAGCGAGGCTCAGGGCCTGGGACGGGGCTGTGCAAACACACTCTTCTCCTCCATTTTCTCAGGCTGTGTTTCTGTCCCCTGTGACAGCTCCTGATGCATGACAATGTCCAGGCTTGTGGGTGAGTGTTTTGCTTGACAGTGGGTGGATGGGGGCAGGGAGAGGTGGGGGAAGCACAGACGGGGTTTCGGCTGGGGTTTGTGTTCTACTCTTCTCAGTCTACACACCTGCACCACACACACACCCCACCACACATCACACCACACACACACCACACAAACCACACCACACCACACACACATCACATATCACACCACATACACACACCACACATACACCACATACATCACACCATACACACCACACACACACCACACACTCACCACACACATCACACCATACACACCACACACACACCACACACATCACACCATACACACCACACACATATACCCATACACCACACACATGCCACACGCAGTTACACAATACACCACACACACACATACAAACACACACACATATCACACATCACACATAAATACCCACATGCCATACCACACACACCACACACACCCAACACATATACCCACACAGTACACACACCCCCCCACACACCACACACGTATATCCACACACACCATGGACATATTACACACATACACCCACACACCATGCACACACCACATACATACCCTCCCACACACACCACACACCCCCCCACATAAATAACCCCCTACACACTGCACACAGCATGCACATATACCCACACACACATATCACACTATGCACACACCGCCCACCCACTCTAATCTCTGCCTCCATCTCCATGTGCCATTCCCTTCTTTGTGCCTCAAATCTCCCTCTCCCTTCATCTATAAGGAGACCTGACTTTGGATTTAGAGCCCCCCCTTTAAATCCAGGACCATCTCATCATGAGATCCTTCATTACATCTACAAAGATACTTTTTCCAAATAAAGGTTTTTCCATACGAGGTTCCAGGCAGCTATATCTTTCCATATGAGGTTCCAGGCAGCTATATTTTTGAAGGGTAGCTCCGTTCAACCCACAGGGTCAGTGGGTTTCACTAGATTCCTAAAGGCAGTCTTGGAACTTGAGCCCTATGACTTTTCTCTTGGCGACTCTGCACAAACACACCACAGGTCACAGCAGTAATGAGAGCAGAATGGTACCTCCTGCACTGGGCCCCGCCAGCCACCATGCAGAAGGGACTGGCTGGGCAGGGATTGCAGGAGCTTGCTGCGTTCTCTCTTGCCTCCTCCCCTTAGGTAATGGGGTCCTCTAATATGAGAATGAAGTCGTAGTTGCAGCTGGCCCAAGTACCCCAAGAACGGTGAGGAAACTGAGGCCTAGGTCACATGAGGAGTCTCTGACCCAGCTGAGGGCCCGGCCAGGGACTGGAACTCTGGATTTTTGTATCACCTGGAGTAGGACCCAGAGGTGAGAAAGTAGTTTGAGAAACTGAAAGAAGTTATTGTGGCAGAGGTGACACGGACCCTGGGTGAGACTGACAGGTGGGCTGGGGAAGGCCCCGACAAGGATACCTTGCTATACCCACTGGAACAGCAGGACCCCCGATCCAGGATTGGCTTCTGTCTGGTGACCTGTCCCATAGAGGGACAGACCCTACCTATCTTCCCAGATCAAAACATGCTTTTGATGGAAACACAATGAAACCCTTCAAGCTAAGGCACAAAGGGTCATGGGGACGATCGGAGGTGACCTCTTCAGAGGCACAGCCTTCTTCAGGAAGTGAACTCTGAGGAGTCTCCACCTGCAGGAATCTCCTGAACCCTCTCCCATCCTCTGTCTCCAATGCGTAAGGATGCTGGATTCAGAGAAGGGACATGACTTGCCAAAGTCGCACAGTGAGTTAGTAGCAGAGTCAAGACCCAAGCCACAAGACTCCTATAGGTATCCTGCACTGTTTCTAGCCAGCAGCCCCTGCACACAGTTCTCCCAGTCCAACAGCTCTCATTCTACAAACAAGCAAGCTGGGGCTGCCGGCTAAACATTGCTTTGTTGGTTTGGGAGCAAAACAATAAAAACAATGTGTTGTGTAGACTCTTGTTTTGCTCACAAGCTGAGATCTCTTGGGGCAGAGTTCTTGCTGGGCCCCTCTGAGTCATTAAACTTCAGGCCATTGCAAGCCAAAGAAGAGAGATGTTTTGTGGGTCTGGAGTGGAATGAGGGTTTCTTCCTCCAGCCCCCCAGTTCCAGTCCTTGGTTCATGCTCCTTGTTCCCAAGGCCACTTCTGTTCTGAGAGTCATTTCAGGAAGAAGGCTATATGGGCTCTGAGGTCTAGAAGAATAAACTTTGTGTCCTGGGATCTCCTTTTCCCTGCTGTGTGACCTCAGGTGGGTTGCTTAACCTCTCTGCAGTCTCTGGCACTCTCAGCTCAGGGATACACAGAAGAGAACTTCTGTGGCTTAGAGATGAGAAGCCCCACCCTGCCTGGAGTCAGGAGCAACATAAATCTTCCATGCGAGCCAGTTTCCTCCACGCCACTTCAAACTCAAGGCGGTCCTTTCCTAGTGGTACAAACAGGAACTGAGCAGGCTGGAATGGCTGTTTAAAAGAATTTTCTGGCCAAGAGGGTGTGTCCACACAACTTGGTTCTCTGCCCCCAGGGCTCTGGGAAAAGTTCCAGGCCTGAGCAAGTTTATCAAATTCCTTTCTTTACCCACCCAGCCTTGAATTTCATGGAAAACAAAATAGAGAAGAAAAAAACAAAGTAGCTTAACATTTGCTTTAGTTGTTGCATGGATTTTAAAGTCTCTCAAAGCTGGGTTTCTGCACTTGGCTGTCTCCTAACTGGTTCTCCTGGGTAAGATATTTCAGCCCCTGTGAGCTCAGTTTCCCCATTTCCTGCATGTAAAATGGGCACAGTGATGAAGCTCCTGCTCTGTGTTGAAGGGTGAGTGAGCCATGCCGGAGAGCGTGCAGCACAGCTCTTGGGATGACGTTAGTGGTCACAGTATGACAGAACTGGTTGTTGTTGCTGTGGACAGCCTTTCTCACTCTCTGCCACAGTGTCTTCCTGCAACAGTTCTTGGCTCTAGTGCTATTTCTGTGTTCATCCAGAAAGTTCTCGTTCTTCTTCACATGATTGCTCAGCTGCTCACTTGCTGGTGATCTCAGTCAAAATGCTACTCTCTTTGGGCCACAACTTTCTGCCCTGAACAAGCAGAGGCTTAGTGACCTCTGAGGGATTGTTCAGCTGTGACATCCTCAGAGCCAATGTGGCCTTTGCATATTTTCAGAAAGCTATAACATCCTTTTCCTCACACGTTAACCTCCTCTTCTCCAACCCAAATGGAGCAAGCGTGTGTTTTGACTCTTCAGTATCCATTCCCCCTAGAGTCTGATAAGTGTCAGGCCTCTGAGCCCAAGCTAAGCCATCATATCCCCAGTGACCTGCACGTATATATCCAGATGGCCTGAAGCAACTGAAGATCCACAAAAGAAGTGAAAACAGCCTTAACCGATGACATTCTACCATTGTGATTTGTTTCTGCCCCACCCTAAGTTATCAATGTACTTTGCAATCTCTCCCACCCTTAAGAAGGTTCTTTGTAATTCTCCCCACCCTTAAGAAGATTCTTTGTAATTCTCCCCACCCTTGAGAATGTGCTTTGTGAGATCAACCCCCTGCCCCCAAAACATTGCTTTTAGCCCTACCGTCTATCCCAAAACCTATAAGAACTAATGATAATCCCACCACCCTTTGCTGACTTTCTTTTCGGACTCAGCCCACTTGCACCCAGGTGAAATAAACAGCCTTGTTGCTCACACAAAGTCTGTTTGGGGGTCTCTTCACATGGACACATGAGACATTTGGTGCCGAAACCCGGGTCAGCGGGACTCCTTCAGGAGACCAGTCCCCTGTCCTCACCCTCACTCTGTGAAGAGATCCACCTATGACCTTGGGTCCTCAGACCAACCAACCCAAGGAACATCTCACCAATTTTAAATCAGGTAGGTGGCCTCTTTTTACTGTCTTCTCCAACCTCTCTCACTATCCCTCAACTTCTTTCTCCTTTTATTCTTGGCACCACCCTTCAATCTCTCCCTTCTCTTAATTTCAATTCCTTTCGTTTTCTGGTAGAGACAAAGGAGACACATTTTATCCGTGGACCCAAAACTCCTGCGCTGGTCACGGACTCCAGAAGGCAGCCTTCCCTTAGAGTTTAATCATTGTGGGGATGCCTCTCTGATTATTCACCCATTGGTGTCTGATCTCTGCAGGGACGCCTGCCTTGGTCATTCACCTACATTCCCTTGGTGTCAAGTCAATTGCAGGGATGCCTGCTCTGGCTGCTCACCCACCCCCTTCTCCATGTCTCTACCCTTCTCTTTAAACTTGCCTCCTTCACTATGGGTAAACTTCCACCCTCTATTCCTCTTCTTCTCCCTTAGCCTGTGTTCTCAAGGACTTAAAACCTCTTCAACTCTCGCCTAACCTAAAATCGAAGTGTCTTATTTTCTTCTGCAACACCACTTGGCCCCAGTACAAACTTGACCATGGTTCTAAATGGCCAGAAAACATAACTTTCAATTTCTCCATCCTATAAGACCTAGATAATTTTTGTCAAAAAATGGGCAAATGGTCTGAGGTGCCTGACGTCTAGGCATTCTTTTACACATTGGTCCCTCCCCAGTCTCTACTCCCAATGAGACTTGTCCCAAATCTTTCTTCTTTTTCTCCTGTCTGTTCCTTCAGTCTCCACCCCAAGCTCTGAGTCCTTTGAATCCTTCTTTTCTACGGACTCATCTGACCTCTCCCCTTCTCCCCAGGCTGCTCCTCACCAGGCCAAGCCAGGTCCCAATTCTTCCTCAGTCTCTGCTCCCCAACCCTCAAATGTTTCTATGACTTCCTCTCCTCACACCTGGTCCAACTTACAGTTTCGTTCTGCAACTAGCCCTCCCATACCTGCCTAGCAATTTCCTCTTAAAAAGGTGGCTGGAGCTAAAGGCATAGTCAAGGTTAATGCTCCTTTTTCTTTACCTGACTTCTCCCAAATCAGCTAGCATTTAGTCTGTTTTTCATCAAGTATAAAAACCCAGCCGAGTTCATGGCCCGTTTTGCAACAACCCTCAGACGCTTTACCACCCTAGACCCAGAGAGGCCAGAAGGCTGTCTTATTCTCTATGCATTTTATTACCCAATCCCCTCCCAGCATTAGAAAAAGCTCCAAAAATTAGATTCCAGCCCTCAAACCCCACAAAAGGACTCAATTAACTTCGCCTTCAAGGTGTACAATAATAGAGTAGAGGCAATGTATTTCTGAGTTGCAGTTACTTGCCTCCACTGTGAGAGAAACCCCAGCCACATCTTCAGCACACAAGAACTTTAAAACGCCTAAGCCACATGGTCAGATGTTCCTTCAGGACTTCCTTCCCCAGGATCTCACTTCAAGTGCCAGAAATCTGGTCACTGGGCCAAGGAATGCCTGCAGTCTGGGATTCCTCCCAAGCTGTGTCCCATCTATGCGGGACCCCACTAGAAACTGGACTCTCCAATTGGCCCAAGGCTCTGACTGACTCCCTCCCAGATCTTCTCGGCTTAGCGGCTGAAGACTGACACTGCCCGATCACCTCGGAAGCCCCTTGGACCATCACGGACGTTTGGTTAACTCTTAACAGTGGAGGGTAAGTCCGCCCCCTTCTTAATCAATACAGAGGCTACCTACTCCACATTACCTTCTTTTCAAGGGCCTGTTTCCCTTGCCTCCATAACTGTTGTGGGTATTGAAGCTGCTAAACCTCATAAAACTCCCCAACTCTGGTGCCAACTTGGACAACATTCTTTTATGCACTCCTTTTTAGTTATCCCCACCTGCCCAGCTTCCTTATTAGGTCAAGACATTTTAACTAAATTATCTGCTTCCCTGACTATTCCTGGGCTACAGCCACACCTCATTGCCGCCTTTTTCCCCAGTTCAAAGCCTCCTTCACATCCTCTTCTTGTATCTCCCCACCTTAAACCACAAGTATAGGACGCCTCTACTCCCTCCTTGGCGAAGGATCATACACCCCTTACCATCCCATTAAACCCTAATCACCCTTACCCCGCTCAATGCCAACATCCCATCCCACAACACGCTTTAAAAGGATTAAAGCCTGTTATCACTCGCCTGTTACAGCATGGCCTTTTAAAGCCTATGAACTCTCCTTACAATTCCCTCATTTTACCTGTCCAGAAACCAGACAAGTCTCACAGGTTAGTTCAGGATCTGCGCCTTATCAACCAAATTGTCTTGCCTGTCCACCCTGTGGCGCCAAAGCTATATACTCTCCTATCCTCAATACCTCCCTCCACAACCCATTATTCTGTTCTGGATCTCATGATTTATTTACTATTCCTTTGCACCCTTCATCCTAGCTTCTCTTTGCTTTCACTTGGACTGACCCTGACATCCATCAGGCTCAGCAAATTACCTGGGCTATACTGCTGCAAGGCTTCATGGACAGCCCCCATTACTTCAGTCAAGCCCAAATTTCTTCCTCATCCATTACCTATCTCAACATAATTCTTCATGAAAACACACGTGCTCTCCCTGTTGATTGTGTCTGGCAAATCTCCCAAACCGCAACCCCGTCTACAAAACAACAATTCCTTTCCTTCCTGGGCATGGTAGGGTACTTTTGCCTTTAGATACCTGGTTTTGCCATCCTAACAAAACCATTATATAAACTCATAAAACCAAACCTAGCTGACCCCATAGGTCCTAAATCCTTTCACCACTCCTCTTTCTTTTCCTTAAAAGCAGCCCTAGAAGCTGCCCGCACACTAGCTCTCCCTAGCTCATCCCAACCCTTTTCCTTACACACAGCCAAAGTGCAGGGCTGTGTGGTCAGAGTTCTTATACAAGAGCCAGGACCGCACCTGTAGCCTTTCTGTCCAAACAACTTGACCTTACTGTTTTAGCCTAGCCCTCATGTCTGCATGTGGTGGCTGCTGCCACCCTAATACTTTTAGAGGCCCTCAAAATCACAAACTATGCTCAACTCACTCTCTACAGTTCACATAACTTCCAAAATCTATTTTCTTCCTCACACCTGATGCATATACTTTCTGCTCCCCAGCTCCTTCAGCTGTACTCACTCTTTGCTGAGTCTCCCATGGTTACCCTTGTTCCTGGCCCGGACTTCAATCTAGCCTCCCACATTATTCCTGATACCACATTTTACCCCTATGACTGTAACTCTCTGATCCACCTGACATTCACTCCATTTCCCTGTTCCTCACCCTGATCACACTTGGTTTATTGATGGCAGTTCCACCAGGCCTAATCGCCACTCACTAGCAAAGGCAGGCTATGCTATAGTATCTTCCAGATCTGTCATTGAGACTACTGCTCTGCCCCCCTCCACTACCTCTCAGCAAGTCAAACTCATTGCCTTAACTTGAGCCCTCAATCTTGCAAAGGAATTACATGCCAATATTTATACTGACTCTAAATACGCCTTCCATATCCTGCACCACCGTGCTGTTATATAGGCAAAAAGAGGTTTCCTCACTACGCAAAAGTCCTCCATCATTAATGCCTCTTTAATAAAAACTCTTCTCCAGGCTGCTTTACTTCCAAAGAAAGCTGGAGTTATCCACCGCAAAGGCCGTCAAAAGGCTTCAGATCCCATCTCTCAGGACAATGCTTATGCTAATAAGATAGCTAAAAAAGCAGCTAGCATTCCAATTTCTATCCCTCATGGCAGTTTTTCTCCTTCTCATCTGGCCAGTCCCAACTACTCCCCAGCTGAAACTTCCACCTATCAGTCTCTTCCCACATAAGGCAAATGGTTCTTAGACCAAGGAAAATATCTCCTTCCAGCCTCACAGGCCCATTGTATTCTGTCATCATTTCATAACCTCTTCCATGTAGGTTACAAGCTGCTAGCCCATCTTAGAACCTCTTATTTCCTTTCCATCGTGGAAATCTATCCTCAAGGAAGTCACTTCTCAGTGTTCCATCTGCAATTCTATTACCTCTGAGGGATTGTTCAGGCCCCCTCCCTTCCCTACACATCAAGCTTGGGGATTTGCCCCCTCCCAAGACTGGCAAATTGACTTTACTCACATGCCCTGAGTCAGGAAACTAAAATACCTCTTGGTCTGGGTAGACACTTTCACTGGATGGCTAGAGGCCTTTCCTACAGGGTCTAAGAAGGCCACCGCAGTCATTTCTTCCCTTCTGTGGGACATAATTCCTCAGTTTGGCCTTCCCACCTCTATATGGTCCAATAACGAACTGGCCTTTATTAGTCAAATCACCCAGGCAGTTTCTCAGGCTCTTGGTATTCAGTGGAACCGTCATACCCCTTGCCATCCTCAGTCTTCAGGAAAGGTGGAACGGACTAGTGGCCTTTTAAGGACACACCTCACCAAGCTCAGCCTCCAACTTAAAAAGGACTGGACAGTACTTTTACCTCTTGCCCTTCTCAGAAATAGAGCCTGTCCTTGAGATGCTACAGGGTACTGTCCATTTGAACTTTTATATGGACGCACTTTCTTACTTGTCCCCAACCTCATCCCAGACACCAGCCCTCTAGGTGACTATCTTCCAGTCCTCCAGCAGGCTAGACAGGAAATTCGCCAGGCTGCTAATCTTCTCTTGCCTACTCCAGATTCCCAGCCATATGAAGACACCCTAGCTGGACGATCAGTTCTTGTTAAGAATCTGACTCCTCAAACTCTACAACCTTGACGGACCAGACCCTACTTAGTCATCTGTGGGACTCCAACTGCTATCCATCTGCAGGACCCTCCCCATTGGGTTCACCATTCCAGGATAAAGCTGTGTCTGTCAGACAGTCTGCCTGATATCTCCTCTTCATCCTGGAGGTCGCAAGTATTCTCCCCTACTTCCCTTAAACTCACTCACATTTCTGAAGAACAATATAACCCTTATAAGCCTAATATATCCCTTCATTCTATTAGAGCTATCCATCCTTACCCTACTCTTTGCAACAGGGCTTTATGCAGTCACCCCCACTACTTGGACTGTGCCCCAAAAACTTATCATCCCTACTATATTCTGTCTAGTCATACTCTTATTCACCATTCTCAACTACTCATGAATGACCTGCTCTTGTTTACACTGCTGGTTTACATTGTTTCTCCAAGACATCACAGCTGATATCTCCTGGTGCTATCCCCAAACTGCCACTCTTGATCCCTCTTGGAGTGGATAGACGATCTTTGGTGGCAGGGCACCCTCCAATACTTCCACCCTGATGAAGTTCTAGTCTTTATTTTTATACACATTCTTATTCTCATTCCCATTCTTATGCTACTCTCTACCTCACCCTAGTTACCTCCAGCATACTATCAATCTCACCCACTCTCTCCTCACTGCCTCCAATCCTTGTCTAGCAAAGAACTGTTGGCTATGTGTTTCCCTTTCTTCCTGCTTTTACACAGCCATCCCCACTCTCCAGGCCGACTGGGCTACCTCTCCCGTCTCCCTGCACCTCCAAACCTCCTTTAATAGCCCTCACCTTCACCCGCCTAAGAAACTTATTTATTTTATAGACAGATTTGATGAGAACTTCCCAGACATTTCATACCAACAAGCTGCCACACTTCTTCGCGTCTACTTACGGCACGTTTCTCCTTGTGTCAGTTCCACCGCCATCATATTTGGACCCCAACCACAAAAACAACTACCCCTGTTGCTGCTTCTTTATGCATCTCCCGATGGCAGCCTACTGGAATCCCTTTAGGCAACCTTCCACTGTCCAAACGTTCCTTTACTTTATCTCCAGAACCCAGCCACACACATTACCAAACAGATGGGAGAATTCCAACTTCACATTACTGAGAAGCCCTCTATCATTACTGAAGAACTCAAAAACATTGGCAGTCACTATTGTTTAGGAAGACACCTACCCTGCATCTCACTCCATCCTTGGCTAACTTCCCCCTGCTTGTCTGAATCTCCTCCTAGCCCCTCCTCTTGCTTGCTTATACCCAGGCCCATGAATGGCAGTGAAAGGTTACTTGTAGACACTATTTGCTTTCTTATACACCATGAGAACCAAACCCCTCCCTCTACGCAGTTGCACCATCAGTCCCTATTACAACCTCTAACGGCTGCTGCTCTTGCTGGATCTCTAGGATTTTGAGCGCAGGATTCCTCTTTCAGTACACCCTCTCACTGTTTCACTTTACATTTCCAGTTCTGCCTGACACAAGGTCTCTTCTTTTTATGCAGCTCTTCCACCTACTTGTGCCTACCTGCCAACTGGACGGGCACATGTACTCTAGTCTTCCATACCCCAAAATCCAGTCTGCAGATGGGAACGAACAACTGCCTGTCCCCCTCGTGACATCAACATGACAAAAAAGAGTCATCCCACTAATCCCTTTACTTGTGGGTCTAGGACTTTCTGCCTCCACTATTGTACTCGGAACTGGAACAGCAGGCATCTCAACCGCTGCCACAGCATTCCACAGCCTCTCTAACAACTTCTCTGCTAGTATTACAGACATATCACAAACTTTATCTGTCCTCCAAGCCCAGGTTGACTCTTTAGCTGCAGTTGTCCTCCAGAACCGCCGAGGCCTCAATTTATTCACTGCTGAAAAAGCACGACTTTGTATATTTTTAAATGAAGAGTGTTGTTTTTACCTAAATCAGTCTGGCCTGGTATATAACAACATAAAAAAGTCAAGGATAGAGCCCAAAAACTCACCAATCAACCAAATAATTGTGCTGAACCCCCTGGGGCACTCCTCTCTAATTGGAAGTCCTGAGTACTCCCAATTCTTAGTCCTTTAATATCTATTTTTCTCCTTCTTTTATTTGGACCTTGTGTCTTTCATCTAGTTTCTCAATGCATACAAAACCACATCCAGGCCATCACCAGTAATTATATACAACAAATGCTCCTTCTAACAACCCCACAATATCACCCCTTACCCCAAAATCTTTCTTCAGTTTAATCTCTCCCACTCTAGGTTCCCACGCCACCCCTAACCCCACTTGAAGCAGTCCTGAGAAACATTGCTCATTATCTCTGTATACCACCCCCAAAAATTTTTGCCACCTCAACAGTTAACCACCATTTTGTTTTATTTTTCTTATTAATATAAGAAGATAGGAATGTCAGGCCTCTGAGCCCAAGCTAAGCCATCATATCCCCTGTGACCTGCATGTATACATCCAGATGTCCTGAAGCAAATGAAGATCCACAAAAGTGAAAATAGCTTAACTGATGACATTCCACCATTGTGATTTGTTTCTGCCCCACCCTAACTGATCAATGTACTTTGTAATCTCCCCTAGCCTTAAGAAGTTTCCTTATAATCTCCCCTACCCTTAAGAAGGTTCTTTTTAATTCTCCCCACCCTTGAGAATGCACCTCCTGCCTGCAAAATATTGCTCCTAACTCCACCGCCTATCCCAAAACCTATAAGAACTAACGATAATCCCACCACCCTTTGCTGACTCCTTTTTTGGACTCAGCCCGCCTGCACCCAGGTAAAATAAACAGCCTTGTTGCTCACACAAAGCCTGTTTGGGGGTCTCTTCACACAGACACATGAGACATCAAGAATTTTATTTAAAGAGTTATTCTCCCTCAGTTGTGGGCCAGTTTGGTGGGACCTAAGTCAGCATGGGCTACACACCCCTGGATGAGCTGTTGGTGTTTGGCCAAAGCCAGGCCCTTTACACTATCTTACCAGACTTTGAATCTCTGGCAGAGGTATATGAGATGGAAGAATGAACAGAGGTCATTTGTTCCAGTGATTGGCCCCATGGTCATCTGAATACAGCCGCCAAAGATATCCATGTTTCTAATCCCTGGAATCTGTAAATATGTTATTTTAAATGGCAAAAAGCCAGATGTGGTGGTTCATGCCTGTAATCCCAGTACTTTGGGAACCCAAGGTGGGTGGATCATGAGGTCAGGTGTTTGAGACCAGCCTGGTCAACATGTGAAACCCCATCTTTACTAAAAATATAAAAATTAGTCAGACGTGGTGGCCCATGCCTGTAATCCCAGCTATTCAGGAGGCTGAGGCAGGAAAATCCCTTGAACCTGGGAGGGAGAGGTTGTAGTGAGCTGAGATCACACCACTGCACTCCAGCCTGGGTGACAGAGTGAGACTCTGTCTCAAATAAATAAAATATAAATAATAAATAAATAATAAAAAATAAATAAATGGCAAAACAATTTTGCAGATGTTATTAGGTTAAGATTTGAGATGATGTATTAGTCCATTTGGGCTGCTATAAGAAAATACTTGATACTGGGTAATTGATAAACAGCATAAATTTATTTCTTACAGTTCTGGAGGCTGGGAAGTCCAAGATCAAGGCTCCAGCAGATTCAGTGTCTGGAGAGGGTCTGCTTTCTGATTCATACATGGCAGCTTCTAACTGTCTCCTCACATGGTGTAAGGAGCAAACAGGTTCCCTCAAGCCTCTTTTATGAATCCCATCCATGAAGATGGAGCCCTCATGATCTAATCACCTCCCAGAGGCTGCACCTCTTACTACCACCACAGCAGGTTCAACACATGGGTTTTGGGGGAACAAAATCATTCAGACTATAGCAGTTGAGGAAATTATATGGATTGACCTGGTAGACTAATATAATTACAAGGGTCCTTAGGAGAGGGAGGCAGGAGGATCACAGTCAGAGGCAGAAGAAGATGATGTGATTATGGAAGCAAGGGCGAAAAGGGCATTTGACATGGGGGCCGTGAGCCAAAGAATGTGGGCAGCCTCTAGAAGCTGGAAAAGGCAGAAAATAGATTCTCCCCTGGAGCCATCAAAAGGAATGCAAACCTGCTGACATCTGGATTTTAGACTTCAGACCTGAAGAATTATCAGTGAACAAATTTGTGTTTCTTGAAGCCACCAAATTTGCAGTAATTGTTACAACAGCAAGAGGAATCTAATGTAGGCCTTGGTGAAACATTGGCACTGAAGTCCTGGAGCTCCTGATTCCAGCCTTTTCCTGAGCCTGCCTGTTCGGCCTTCTCTTTGATTCTGCAAGATTCCTGACATTGCACTTTGCCCACGCTCCATTGAAGAGCCGCTCTACTGTGCTTGGCCCAGCTGAGCATGTTCTCCACCCTGTGTGGTGCTGTTTGCTCCACATGGTTGCTCCTTTGGTTGTTTATTTCACATTTAGGTTGGCAGTTCTGACTCATAATAGTTGATAAAGCATGTGTTGATGATGTTTGTTTGGACTTGTTACAAACACTCAAAGGAAGAATATTATGCTGGATGTAACAAATGCAAGTTTTTGGGTTCCTTAAGCTGCCTTTAAGAAAATTTTAGAGAAAATACAGGAGAAAGATGAGCAGAGTCTGGAATCTTCCTGAGAGGGTTGGCCACGGTTGTATTCATCATGGTAGCTCATAGATCATAGAGGTCATCCCATTTTTGACTTCAGGGTTTGAAGAGAGCAGAACGTGTGTGACACAGAGAGCTCATACAAAGGCGGCTCCCGTTAGCTTTGATTTTGTTACTTCTTTCATTTCCGTGAAAGCATTCCTAGTGCTAATGGTCTGAGACTTCAGTTATTTGTTTAACTCAGATATCTCTGGAAATCATGTTTTCCTGTCTTCCCCTATCACCATCTTCATTTTGTTGTTGTTGTTGTTGTTGTTGTGTTGTTGTTGTTGTTGAGACAGAGTCTTACTCTGTCACCCAGGATGGAGTGCAGTAGTGTGATTACAGCTCACTAGAGTCTCCACCTCCTAGTCTCAAGTGATCCTCCCACCTCAGCCTCCTGAGTAGCTAGGACTACAGACATGTGCCACCATCCCTGGCTAATTTTATTATTTTTTTATTTTTTGTAGAGATGGGGTCTACCTATGTTGCCTAGGCTGGTATCAAACTCCTGGGCTTAAGCAGTCCTCCTACTTCAGCCTCCCAAATTGCCAGGAATACAGGCATGAGCCACCACGCCCAACCACCATCTTTGTGTTTTCCCTGTACCCTTCTCCATTGGCTCCAGACTCTTCTTCTTCTCTGGAACAGGAGTGATCTAAGAAACTAGGCTGCTAAACATTAACTCTCCCCTGCTTTACATTCATGAAAACTTTCTATTGATCTCAGGCTAAAGGTTCAGCCTTTAAACATGGCTGACCAGGTCTTTCCAGTTCCGTCCCTTCCGTTTCCCACAATGGGCCTCTGACACCTCCTCTTATTCCAGCCACATGAGATGTCTCTAGCTCCCAATCCACTTTCGATTTCCTGTCCTCCAACCCTTTCCTCTGCCCACCATGCCAAGCCCATGAAGATGATAGAGAGCAATGGTTACATGGGCAAGCGTTAATGGTCATAATCCCTGTTCTTCCATCTCCTCGCAGTGTTGTCTTGGACACAGGACTTAACCTCACAGGGCCTTTGTTTTATCATTGCTCTGATGAGGAAAATAATATAACTCCTTCTGAAGGGTAGGGGTAAGTTTTAATTAATTTTTATACGTAGGGCTTAGAACAGTGCCTGGTAGGTATTATATGATATTCTAGTTACTATCTCATTTCTTTAGCTAAGAAAATATTTACTGGTATTTCAAGACTCTGTTCAAATGATAATTCTTCCATAGAAACTTCTTTGAATTCTGCTATTTCACCCTCCCATTCTGCCAATGTTTGCTTCATATATTTTGGATCGCTCATGTTTGGTACACAAATATTTATACTTGTTATATCTTACTGCTGAATTGACCCCATTATCACTATATAATGTCCTTCTTTCTTCTCTTGTGACAACATTTGATTTAATGTCTGTTTTGTCTGATTTTAGTAAGCCACCCCTACTCTCTTTGGGTTACAATTTGTATAAATTATATTTCTCTATTATTTTACTTTCAGCCTATGTGTGTCCTTAAGATCTTAAGTGAGTCTCTTATAGGCAGCATATTATTAGATCCTATTCTAAAAATATCTGTTTGGCCCATCTATGTCTTTTGATTAGGGAGTGTAATCCATATGGAATCTTCTTTACTATTCCTTTCACTGTGAGGGTTCTTGGTGCCCTCAGAGCCTGAACATCTCCCAGCATGGCACTTGAGCTACTAGACTGTTGTATTTGTTTATTTTCAATATTTCATTTAAGTCTGTGGCTCTTTGAGATAAGAATTTTGCCATTTCTCCAGCCTCTTAGTATAGTGCCTGGCATTTAGTAGCCACTCCATACATTTTATTAAATGAACACTATAGATGAGAATAACAGTAGCTAATATTTTTTGAACACTTGGGCTAGGTGCAGTGTGAAGCTCTTTACTTGCATTATTTCTTGCAATTCTTACCACAAACTTATGAAATAGGGACTATGATTATCTCTATTTTACACATAAGGAAACTCAAGTTCAAAGGAGTAAAGAGAATTTTGAAATTTACCCAAATGGAAAATAGCAGACCAGGATTCAAGTCTAGGTCAGCCAATTCCAAGCCTGAGTTTTTACCCACCTCACCACTGCATCAGTTAGCATTAGGGATTGCAGCATATAACAGAAAACCCCAAGTTAGTTTCCTAGACAGGAGGAAAGTTATTTCTCTCTTATGCAAATGAAGCCCAAAGGAATGCAGCCCAGGCTGGCCTGGCCACACAGCAGTTTCACCAGGAGACTAAGTTTCTGTTTTCTGTGTGCGTCCCTCGGTATACAGCTTCTGTCTTCAAGGTGTCGTGGCCCAAGATGGCTTTATATAGCTCCAGCCAAACATATATTAGGCACTGTTCTAAGCCCTACTGATAACATCCACATTCCACATCAATGGCAGGGTGGGGCAGATCAGAAGGGGCACTCTTTCCCTTCAAGTTAACTTGCTGGAAATTTTATGAACATTTTTTATTGCTGTATAAGAAATTACCACAACTTAACAACTTAAAACAACATGCCTGTATTACATCAGTTTCTGTGAGTTAGGAGTGTAGGCATGGCCTAGCTGGGCTGTCTACTTCAGGTTCTCATGAAATTGCAATCCAGGTGACCTTGGCTATGTTCTCATCAGAGGCTCAACTGGGGAAGCACCTACCATAATAATAGACTAGTAAGAAATCCACTTCTTTAAAACAGCAGTGATACAAGCTTTTGCCTATCATAGCAAGTTTACACTTATGTATGCCTGCTGCATTAGCACATCTCAACACACTTATTCTGTCTTTGGCATCCTTAATTTTTGTAGAGGCTGTCTCATCAGTTATAGTCAATAATTTTTTGGGCAATAACATCAAAACCAGGATGTTTCTTCAGTATATTCTTCTTCATAGACTTGTTCTGGCATCAGGTTTTTATTGGGAATGGCCTTGGCAAACTCATCAATTAATTTCTCTGTTGCTTCATCATCAGCAGATGCTTTATGGTTACAAATCATTAAAAATTTAATATCATGTCTTTTCTCCAAATTCTGTAACCATCTTGTTGAATTTTCACAGTTTCCTTCAATTTGCAGTTCACTGGGATTGATGTTTGCTTGTTTCATGATCACCATACTACTAAGTGGCATGTGTTCATTGCAATGCTGACAGATTCATTTTTTTCAAAACACAACTGAGACCTTCATTTTTAGCTTGATGCTGAAAATTTAGTGTTTTTCTATTATTTTAATGTATGTTCATCACTTTCAGCATAGAACTTTAATAACTTATCATTCTGTTTCTGCAGGTTCTATATGGTGGACATTACAACACTACAGTCTTCTATAAGATATTTCACACTCACACCATTGTCTAGTTTCTCCAATAGCTTTGACTTTCTGTGCTATAAGCATAAATGCTTTCTCTTTTTCTTATCATTCTTATCCATGGGGGTATCTGGAGGCCTTGTTGACATTTTCATCAATGTCTTTACACCACAGAGCAGAGCATAAGGAAACAAACCATGAGTAATGCATGATGGTCTTGGCCCCACATGGGGCATCATGGAGAATCTGCTGCTGGTGCCTCCAGCCTGCGCATGTGTCAGGTAATTATCCTTTGTGTGCTTGCTTACATGAGAAAATCTGGGCATACTCGGAAAAGATACATCATGGCTAAACAGGGCTGGGAGGATTTTATTTCCTTTGGGGACACTGAAGAAATTGTGTGTTGTGTGCCTGAGTTTTGACTGTGACCCATCATATGAGGTCAGGTGTAGCATTTTTCATTTGTGGCATCATATTGACACTCAAAATGTTTTGGATTTTGGAGCATTTCCAATTTTGGATTTTCAGGTTAGGGATGTTCAATCTGAATAACAGCAACAACAAGGATGCATTAGGTTAAAAAAAATAGGTCAGAGAACTGTATGTACAAAATGACCTCAATCATGTAAAACATACGTGCAATAAAAATAATATGAAAGATAAATTACAAAAATAATTGCAATGTTTATATTTGGCTGATGAGATTCCAGGCGCATTCACTTCCTTCTTTGCATATTTTTATGTTTCCTATATTTTGCATAATTGGCAAGGATCACTTCTAGTGTCATAAAAATGGGGGAGAAAGAGACATCCACTTGCACTGATGGGGAACTGCATGAGCGGCACATAGTTGCAGTGGCGGCTGGCTTCAGGGCTCTCTCTGTCAAGCTGAAAATGAGTATTCCTCCCAGAAAACCATCAACTAGCAAGCGGGGAGGGTCTCTGAGCCCATTAGACTAGAGTTACTCTTCCCATTGCACCCAAAATGATCAGAAGTGGAAGAGTTGTTTTGAGGCTGGGGCAGGATGATACACAATCCATCAGGGCCCACATGGTGCTCACCCATAGGCAACAGCAACCTAGGAAAAAAATCTCTGCATCCTGCCTGCAGCTGATGCTGTCAATGTCCTGTCCAGGTGCCCTCAGCAGCCTGTTGCTTCCTTTCCAAAGCACCTGCATGTGTGTCTGAGCAGAAACTTGCTCAGCCTGTGCAGAGAGCAGACCAGACGAGCCCTGGAGTCCAGGAGCAGTCTGTAGACAATGACATATAGGAGTTGGTGGATACAGGTCCAGCTCCTTCACCCACCAGTGCTGAGTCAAGCTCTCTGCTGTCTCCCAGAGACACCCAATATGACTGAGCCATGGGGCTCACAGTAGTAACCTGCTCGTTGGTGCATTCTGCATTGGCGTTCTCTTCCCTGCCTCACTTTCTTGCTCCTGGTGCTTCCTGAGATCATTTCCTAAGTAAACTATGTCCACATATCCCTGTGTTAGAGTCTGATTCTTGGGTAGCTCAACCTAAGACTTGACATCTCTCACAAGGCTGGCTCTGCTGCAGCCTTGTGAACATTCTTAGCTCCTCATATCTCTTACCCCAGGAACACAGGAAAGACAACTGTCAGCACAGGACATAGAGGTGGAGAGAACACCAGAAATAGGCTAATGATGAACACTGAGTTCATTCAAATGTTGAAACAGTTCAAAACAAATGTGAGACTCATGGCTTGGAAACAGATTGCAAGTAATTTAAAAAATCACTAATAAAAAGTGCAATAACTATGTGATGGAAACAGAGGAATGCTAGAATATATGTAGGGGCATAGGCTTTTAAAGAATAGATGGATGGAGAGTCAGATGGATAGATGACAAATTAAAGAATGAATGTGTAGATAGTTGAATGCATGAGTGAATGGATGGAAGGCAGTCAATGAGCTAGTCTCTTGTGCAGTGTCACCCTTTACAACTCAGGGTCCATTCTATCATTGCCAACTGGAAATCTCACAGTGTCACACCATGCTCTCAACCTTCCATCTTCTCTCCATCACCTAGTAGATAAAGTCCAAGCTCTTTCCTGTGCCATATAATATGCTCTATGACCTCATTTCCTCCTTCTTCTCTAAGTTCTTTTCTCAGAGCAACTCCTGCCCCTGACTCAGCATTATATATAACAGTATCTACATGCTCTAAGCTACATTCCCTCACATGGCATTTAACAGGCATCTTCCAATCTTTATGCTTCTGCTTTCTCTACTTGGAACTTACTTCTCTCCCAGGTCTCTTTCTCTCATCCTTTTGTTCCTTGTTTCTTTACATACAATTACATCTTTGCCCCTCCAATTCCATAGCTTGCCTATTTGTTTACCTGTTTGTCATTGGTGCTAGCCTGTGAATTCCTTCAGAAAACAGGCTTAAATCTTATTCCACTCAGAGGAAGACATTGCACCTGGCAAAATGTAGGCACTCAATATATATGTGTTAAAACATAATAGTATGACAAAGTAAAGTAATGGCCCCTAAAGATGTTCATGACCTAATCCCCAGAACCTGTGAATATGTTACTTTACATGAAAAAGGGACTTTGCAGGTGTTATTAGGTTAAGGAATTTGGGTTTTTTTGTTTTTTTTTCTTTGAGATAGAGTCTCGCTCTGTCACCCGGGTTGGAGTGCAGTGGTGTGATCTTGGCTCACTGTAGGCTCCGCCTCCCAGGTTCACACCATTTTCCTGTCTCAGCCTCCCAAGTAGCTGGGACTATAGGCACCTGCCACCACACCCTGCTAATTTTTTGTAGCTTTTAGTAGAGATAGGGTTTCACCGTGTTAGCCAGGATGGTCTCAATCTCCTGACCTCATGATCCACCCATCTCAGCCTCCCAAAGGGCTGGGATTACAGGCCTGAGCCACCTTTCTAGGTCAGGTTAAGGATTTGAAGACAGGGAGACTGACCTGAATTATCCCAGTAGGACCAAAGTAATCACAAGGGTTCTAAAGTGTTCGAAGAAGGAGGCAGAAGAGCCAGTAAAGTAGATGTGAGAATGGAAGCAGATGTCAGAAAGATGTGATTGCTGACTTTGAGAATGGAGGAAGGGCCACCAGCCAAGGAGTGTAAGCAGCTTCTAGAAACTGGAAAGGAATCAAAATTTCCCCAAGGCCTCCAGAAGGAGGGTAGCCCTGCTGACACCTTGATGTTTGCCCATGGAGTTCCATTGAGCATGCCTGACCCCTAGGACTGTAAGCTAATAAGTTCATGCTGTTTTAAGGCACTACATTTGTGGTTGTTGCAGCAGCAATTGGAAACCAACGCAAATGGTTACAGCTCACATATTTTTGGCGAGGGGTTGGTGACTGAAGCAGAGCTAAGATACTGTCTTTCTTTTTGTTTCAACAATTATATGTGCAGCTTTTACATAAGATATTAGAAAATTGGATCAATTTTGCTAAGGATTTTTAAAGAACTTTTAAAGACATTCCATTTATTAGTTAATATCCCCTGTGCCATATGAGCCAATGTGATGCTGGATGTTTAAAATGACCAAAACTCAGTTGCTCAATCCTAGGCCATTTTGCCAACTGTACAGTTTTTATTATACCACATCCACAATTTCTGGCAGCTAAATGCTGCATGTGAGAAGATGTTCACTAAATCTTCTGGAACAGCTAACAGTGATTGAAGCCTTCCTACATGCCTCCTATGTGCTCCACACATTGTGTTCAGCTCCTGGAGGCTGAAGGAAGTGATGTCACTGTCACCTGGATAGTAAGTGGCAGATGGTGACTGGAACACAGGCAGTTTGGCTCAAGAGCCCCAGCTCTTAGTCTCATCCATGGATAAAAGAAAACTAAAAACCTGCATCTTTGTGATCCAGAGACTCATCGGCTGGCTCTTTTAGTATCAATTCTGAAGGAGAATCTAGAATGCTCCTAGGTCCTTCCTTAATCCAGGCCCCAGAAGCAAGAATCTCTTCCTTCTCTTCCACATTTTTTCATCTTCTCTTCTCCTTCCTTCCTCACGAGGAAGCCATCAGCACTAAGGAAAACAGGCTTCATGGGAGCCAAGTGAGCTGGGAGGCAGCTCCCTGAGCCAGCCAGAGTGTAAGGCTGCCTCTTCTTCAAGGCTCCCCTTCTCCTGCCCCATCCAAGCCTCCCACGGAGGAAAGGAGGTGGTGGGGTGCCAAGTCAGCCTCAGGTTCTAGCCAGGTGGGCTGTGGCTTTTCCCAGAAATCTTTGTGCTGTGCCACATTTTTCTGGAATCTGCCTGCCCACTCTGCCAGGTGAAGTTCCATGCTGCTGCAATGATCTGCCTCCCTGGAACAGGCAGCATGAGGCAGGGTGCTGAGCCCCAGCAGCTCAGGGCAGACTGTCCAGGCTCAGCGACCAAGGCCCTCTCCAAAGTCAATGCTTGAGGTCTACATCCTTGGCTCCCACGGGCACAAAAGACAGCAAGAGAAAATGTGAATAGTTCATGAATAAATGAAAAAAGCATTTCCCCCACTAGCAGTCAAAGAAACACATTGCTTACCTAGCAAATTCCCAAAGGTAAAAAAATGCTAATATCCCTCACTCTTGAAGTTCCCGGAACAAATTTCCTGTAATTCAACTTAGCCTTATATATTCCTTTACAAACTTCTTACCCTCTGAGCCCCTAATTCTACTTCTAGGGACTCATAATAAAACGAAAAAAAACAACAGACATCTGGACAATTATTAATGTTGAAAAATCTTGATTGTTGTATTATTTATAAGAATAGAAAATAAGCAACAACACAAATGTCAAACATCAGGGGTGAAATAAATACATGTTGGTAATTCTATATGATGCTATGTTAAAGAGACTGACTAGAAAATGAAAGTTTTGTAATATGTTGTTAACACAATACATTTTTTCTGATAAAGGATTATGTGCAAATAAGAAGATTCAAATGTGTATATATGTGATTCAATAAGAATAGACACACGTGCACATACGTACATATACATGGGTGTACACACACACATATTTTTTAAAGAATACATGAAATGTTAAGCATGGTTTTCTCTGTAACTGGGTTGTAATTTTTTTTTTTTTGAGACGGAGTCTCGCTCTGTTGCCCAAGACGGAATGCAGTGATGTGATCTCGGCTCACTGCAAACTCTGCCTCCTGGGTTCAAGCAATTCTCTGCCTCAGTCTCCCAAGTAGCTGGGATTACAGGCGCCTGCCACCACGCCCAGTTAATTTTTGTATTTTTAGTAGAGACTTAGCCAGGCTGGTCTTGAACTCCTGACCTTGTGATCCACCCACCTTCACCTCCCACAGTGCTGGGATTACAGGAAGGAGCCACCACGCCGAGCCTGGGTTGTAATTTTTAATTTTCTCCTTATAATTATCTATGTTTTCCAAAATAACATTACATTAAGTTTATGTTACATTTAAATCAGAATAAATATAGGTGTTCTTTGTTTTACCTGCATCTGAGCTATACTGTCTCACTCATTCATTACATTGATCAAGTGCCTACTATGTGGTAAGCGCTCATAAAATTGGGAGTTACAGAGACAATTAAAGTCTGGTGTGAGTTCCTTCCAGGAGCTCTCAGATTTATGGAGGAGATGAAAGCCGTGGCTGGCCCAGACACACAGAGCCCTTAGTGAATCAGCTTTTTAAGGAAAGGTCTTAGGATAAAAAACAGGTCTGTCTGTGGAGCTCTACCAACAGTTGCATCTGCAGCAGTCAGCTCCCAGTGTGGCACTGACCTCACCTCAGCACAGGTTTCCAACATGCCTTCCTGGGAAGGACTCCAGGCCTCTCAGGTGGATGGTCATAGTTTTGAAAACAAAGCTGACCAACAATAGGCAAAAGCATTTTCTGGCTCCACTTTTCAGGAGGCTGGTCCCAACTCTGGAGATTCAGATCTGACTCCACAATGGACCCTCACAAACCCCTCCCTTACACTCCACCCTAGGTTGATCTGGCCTGGCTTCACAGGGCGGCCCCTAGTCTTCCAGGGCACCAGGCTCCTTTCTCTCCCTTCCAGCCATGAAGACTGTGCTTTTCCAAATGGTTGGGCTTCACACAGTTGAGAGCACAGTTTTGAAGCCAGAAACCTGAGTTTGAATTTCAGCTTCATCACTCACAAGCTACATGATTTAATAACTGTGCAGATTGCTAAACTCCCTAAAGCTCAAGTTTCCTAATTTGAAACATGGAGATAATGCAATGACTCTCAAAGCACTGGATTGTGCGAGCATTCATCAGATGTGTATTACCAAGTTTTTTATGTGGGTGGGCCTGGTGCAGAGGGGAAGAGGCCGTGCTGGGAAACCACACTCTGCAAAAGAAGAAAAAATGCCTGATTTGTAGCCTTTGCCAATTCTCATGCTGTAAATACTCCCACTCAGGCCAATTTCAAGCTACCGAAGTTTAACTGGTTGGCAAGAGTCCTGCGTATTTGACAATCAGCTTTTGGGATCTCTATAAACATCAGCATACCATTTGACCCAAAAAGACAAGCTTGGTCCCGGTCTTCATGGAGTTCATGATTCAATAGGAGGAAACCAGTTTGTGCCATCTGTGTAATTACTTAATACATACCTGTCTTACCTCTAGCCTAGGAGCTCTGTGATGGCAGGGACAATTTATTTTTTTAAAAAATGTATTCTCACTAGTTATCCTCAGCCCTAACAGATTGTATGTAACTTATAATATGTGTTGAATAAATAAATGCCTTTAGTAACAAACATAATAATCAGAAGTTGAGTTAAGAGCTGAGATGAAGAGCCATATGGTTTGGCTGTGTCCCTACCCAAATCTCATCTTGAACCGTAGCTCCCATAATCCACCAGGTCCCTCCTGGTGGGAGGTAACGGAATCATGGGGGCAGGTTTTTCCCATGCTGTTTTTGTGATAGTGAATATGTCTTAGGAGATCTTACGGTTTTATAAAGGGAAGTTCTAGCTGGGTGCAATTGGTCATACCTGTAATCCCAGCATTTTGGGAGGCTGAGGCAGGTGGATTGCTTGAGGTCAGGAGTTTGAGATCATCCTGGCCAATATGATGAAACCTGGTCTCTACTAAAAATACAAAACTTAGCCAGGCATGGTGGCGCATACTTATACTCCCAGCTACTTGGGAGGCTGAGGTGGGAGAATAACGAACCTGGGAGGCAGATGTTGCAGTGAGCCGAGATCATGCCACTGCACTCCAGCCTGGGCAACAGAGTGAGACCCTGTCTGAATAAATAAATAAGTGACTAAATAGCAGTTCCCCTGCACATGCCCTCTTGCCTGCTGCCATGTAAGACATGCCTTTGCTCCTCCTTTGCCTTCTGCCATGAATTTGAGGCCTCCCCAGCCATGTAGAACTGTGAGTCCATTAAACCTCTTTTTCTTTGTAAAGTCCCCAGTCTCAGACATGTCCTTATAGCAGTATGAAAATGAACTAATACAAAAAGTAATAGGAATAATTATTTGAAATAGTTGGCCTCTTTAAGGAAGAGATATTTAAGGATTAAGTGACACCATATATTTAAAGGATATAGCACAATGTCCACTATATGGAAAGTGCTTAATAACTCAATACATGGTACTTAACATTTCCCTTGCTTTGTTCTTTGGACCAAATCTTACTACTATCTCAGCTCAAATGATTTGTCACTTTCTGGCACAGCACCTTCCTACTTCATATCCTCACAATCACTCCCTGTGGAGACCCCCACAGTGGTTCTGCCATAGCTTCCTGGAGGTGTTGATGTCTTTTCCTGCCCTTGGCCTTGGTGGTTAAGTCAAGGCTTCTTCACATTCCCACATATGGGCTCTGGAATAATTCTGGCTGCCAGTGCCCAGCATGGACTATGGGGCCTTCTCTCCATCAGAGGTGTTTGGGGAGCCTGAAGACACTGGAGGGAAGCCTGTCAGGTTAAAACTGGCATGGTTGAGGTTGCAGGTTGGCTCTGGTTATGAAGAACTGCTCAGATTCCTGATTAATACCTTGGGCAAGTCCTCATCCCCTGAGGGCTCAGTTTCCTAGTCTGTAGGATAAGGGTTTAGACCCATTCCTGTCTGAGCCTTCTTCCAAGCTTTAACATGTTCCGATTATATGAGTGGATACTCTATGAAATATCCTTGATGTTTTCAAACTCTCTGGACTTGAAGAATAAGCTGTGAGTCCCCATGACCCATCAGCTCCACTGCTGTCTTGCCCTCATGGCTCCTGGCTCCCCAGTGGTCAGTTGCCCTGGAGTATCCTGGTAGCTCCCTGTGGCTCAGTTGGACCTCAGGCCACTAAGGGTGGCCATCTTTGTCAATTTTTCTTAATGTCAGAGACATTTGAACAAAGTGACTCCCTCTTGAATAGGGGCTGGGTAAAATAAGGCTGAGACCTACTGGGCTGAATTCCCAGTAAGTTAGGTATTCTAAGTCACAGGATGAGACTGGAGGTTAGCACAAGAAACAGGTCATAATGACCTTGCTAATAAAACAACTTGCAGTAAAGGAGCTGGCCAAAACCTGCCGAAACCAAGATGGCAAAAAGAGTTACCTCTGGTCATCCTCAGTGCTCTTTATACACTAATTATAATGTATTAGCATGCTAAAAGACACTCCCACCAGCGCCATGACAGTTTACAAATGCCATGCAACATCAGGAAATTACCATATATGGTTTAAAAAGGGGGAGGAGCCCTCAATTCCAGGAGTTCCCCTCCCCTTTCCCAGAAAACTCATGAATAACCCACCCCTTGTTTAGCATATAATCAAGAAGTAACAGTAAGTATCCTTAGGCCAGCAGCTCAAGCTGCTGCTCTGCCTATGGAGTAGCCATTCTTTATTCCTTACTTCCTTAATAAACTTGCTTTCACTTTACTCCATGGACTTGCCCTGAATTCTTCCTTGCACAAGATCCAAAAACCCTCTCTTAGCGTCTAGATTGGGACCCCTTTTCTGGTACCATTAATGCTCTACATTCAGAAGTCCAATTTCTGCTGAGATGCTTCTGTTTATGGGGAGCTCCCTGCCATACAAAATAAAGCTTTCCATTGTTGGGGGGTGCTCTGAGAGCATGGGCAAAGGCAATGAAGCTGGAGAGGAGAAAAGGGGGCTGACTTCTCACTAAACCCTTAGGAGGTGCCAGTCACCCTGGACACAGCTCTCTGTAAGTCATCTCACCAAATCTTCCTAACAATCTTGGTGTCAGAGGCATTTGAAACAGAGCCACTCCATCTTGAATAGGGGCTGGGTAAAATGAGGCTGAGACCTCCTCGGCTACATTCCCAGACAGTTAAGGCATTCTAAGTCACAGGATGAGTGAGATAGGAGGTAAGCCCAAGAAACAGGTCATAAAGACCTTGCTGATAAAACAGATTGCAGTAAAGTAGCCAACTAAATCCCACCAAAACCAAGATGGCAATGAGAGTGACCTCTGTTTATCCTCACTGCTACATTCCCACCAGTTCCATGACAGTTGACAAATGCCATGGCAACATCAAGAAGTTACCCTACATATATATAATCAAAAACAACCAGAAATGTGGGCAACAGCAGCCCTCAGGGCTGCTCTGACAATGGAGCAACGCTTCCTTATTCCTTTTTCTTTTTCTGAGGTGCAGTTTCACTCTGTTCCCCAGGCTAAAAGTGCAGTGGTGCCATCTCCACTCACTGCAACCTCTGCCTCCTAGGTTCAAGCGATTCTCCTGCCTCAGCCTCTGAAGTAGCTGGCACTACAGGCTCACATCACCAATTTTTGTATTTTTAGCAGAGATGGGGTCTCACCGTGTTGGCCAGGCTGGCCTTAAACTCCTGACCTCAGGTGATCCGCCCACCTTGGCCTCCCAAAGTGCTGGGATTACAGATGTGAACCATTGCTTTCACTTTACTCCTCAGACTTGCTCTGAACTCTTTCTTGTGCGAGATCCAAGAACCTTCTCTTGGGGTCTGGATCTGGACCCCTTTCTGGTAACATTGGGAGGCATAACTAATCATCCTCCTTTTAGAGATGAGAACATTGAGGCTTGGAGACACTGGGTCACTTGCTGGAGGATGTACATCAGGGATGCCTGAGCCTGAGCACCTTGCCTTGTGCCACATGCTGATCGGGACACAAAGCCCAACCTGATCTCACTGGGAGGGCAGTACTACTCTCACCTTCACCATGCCCCCAGCCACTCCACACTTCTCTGTTAGAGGCCCTGTGTCTCTGGGAGCCCTTGGGAGAAAACTCTCACCACCTTCCTCTATACCCACGGACTCAGAGGAAGATTTTCAATTATTGAATACTTAACTAGTGCTAAAAAAAAGAGAGAAAATCTCTCATGTACTTTGCTCCTTTATATCATATATCCCTTAACACAGGTTGTAGAGTTTATGGTTAATAAGTATTCACTGAGTGGACAAAGGCACGTCTCTTGCAGAGATGGAAGTGGAGGTGCTAAGAGGCTGGTTGACATTTCCACCCCACAGCAGATAAGGAAAGCTGGGACTTGAATCCAAGGCTAGCTGGCTCAGGGCTCAGGACCCTGTCCCCAGAGGAAACTACAAGTCCTCAATCGCGTCAAATTTACCCCTGCACCCCCACCCCCAACCCTGAGCTCAAAGTCCCCATTGAGATTAAGGCTAATCAGCTGTGTTTATAAAAGGCAGGTATAGAAGCCTCCGGACCCTGGTTACTCATTACATTGTACTAAATGCTGATATCACAAACTCTCATATATAGGCCAAAGGGTGGTAAGTCACCAAAAGGCCAAGCCAGACAAATAAGAGCCTTGTTGATTAACCAAGGCCCTGCCTTCCAGGCTTGCCAGCTGCCCAGCAGCCATGGAAGGGCCAAAACTAGCACCTCTGCCAAGGTGGCCAAGCATCAAAGGCTGGGCTTGTTTGCTAGGCCTCACTCATCAGGAATCTGAAAACCTGGCAGTGGAAAGGAGCCCTTGACTTTTGTGCCAACTCCCAGAGCCTCTTAAAGGCCCCATTGCTGGAGGATTTTAGGAAAGCTGTCCCTGAGTACTGCTTCCTCTGACCCCATGCGGCTCACTGAGGGGAAATGGGGAAATGTGCTTTCCTCCTGCCTTCCTCAGGGACATCTAGAGGGCTTGACTCTCTTCTTTCCCACTGGACTCAGGGTTTCAGCTACCACCACTGCTTTGGTCCTCAGGCTGGATCAAAGTCAGGGGCACTGGTGACATTCTTTGGCACCCCCAAGATAAACCCACTAGTGTTCTTGGCTTCAAAATTTCCATGAATAATTTTTGTGGAGAAACAGAGAGAGGGGAAGGAGAATGACTGCCAGAGGAAACAAACAACAACTTAAAAAAGCTCTGGATTTTACCCCAGTCACTGTCTTGGTTGGTGGGTGTGTGAGTTTGCTATGGGGATTGTTGCAAATAACCGCAAACTCAATGGCTTAAAACAACATGAATTTGTTATTGTAAAGTTCTAGAGGTCAGAAGCCTAAAATGCATCTCCATGGGCTTAAATTGAGGCAGGACTGCATTTGTTCTGGGGGCTCCAGAGGGGAATCCTTCCAGGTTCTGGGGGCTGCCATCATTCTTTGACTCAGGCACCACATCACTCCATCATTACATCTCCTTATCTGCCTCCCTCTGATAAGGATCCTTGTGATGACATTGGACCCACTCAGGTAATCGAGGGTAGCATCTCCACCTTGAGATCCTTAATTTAATTACATCTGCAAAACCCCTTTTGCTATGTAGGGTAACCTATTCCCAGGTTCTGGAGATTAGGACATGGGGGCCATTATTTAGCAAATCACAGTGGCTGGAGCTCTTTCTGCAGTGATCATGGACAGACCCTTTGTCCCAAAGGTCACCCAGCTTCCCAATGACCCGAAAGCACAGGCATCCCAGACTTCTTGCTTGGGGCTCTCTCCCCATGGCTCAGGGAGTAGGCACTGGAGACCCCTCCCTCAGGAAGGCAGGGTGCACCTTTGGGCCTCCCGGTGGGGAGGTTCTCATGCTTCCAGCCTTTGGGTCTTCAGCAATACCCCTGTGGGCACTTCTCCACCCTTGGATCCTGATGGAGCTTTGGTTTCTATTCTCAACCACATTTCCTCTCTTGGGCTTGGATCTGAAATCAGACTTGGCTGTGCCAAGGTCATGTGTGATTATAGTCTCCTTCTAACCCTCCATGTCTTCATAGTCATGAAAAAGCCCAGTATTATCTCTTTTTAAGCTGTTGTGAGGATGGATTGAAATGGTGGCCATATAACTCAGATACCTGTGAAGGTTTCCTTGGCCCTTGGAATCAGGATATTTGAAAAACACAGCTCAGATACTAGTACTCCTTAAATCCTGCAGTCGCTTCCCATAGCACTTAAAATTAAGACCTAAATGCCCCTCCTGGAGCCTGTGGGAACCTGCATGATCTGACCACTGTCTGTCTCTCTGATCTCACCCCAAATCATCCTCTCTTTGGCTTGTCAGGCACCAGTCACACTGACCTATTTCTTGTTCTCTGAACACACCAAACTATGATTGTCTTATTCAAGTTTCTGTTGCTATAAAAGAATACCATGAACAGGATAATTTATAAAGAAAAGAAGTTTATTTCTTACAGTTCTGGAGGCTGGGAAGTCCAAGGGCATTGCGCTGGGATCTGGTGAGGGTTATTCCAAGATAGAATGCAGAAGACAGAAGGGAGATAGGAGGCAAGACGGAGAAAAACAGGGGCCAAACTTTTACACTCACTTCCACAATAGCAACATTAATCTATTAATGAGGGCTAACACTGTCACAGTGGCATCACGTTCCCAACGTAGGAGCTCCTGAGGGACACATTTGAACCATAGCAAAGTCCCACTGCTGAGGTTTGTCCTTGTTTTCCTTTGATTCTAGAACACTCTTACCCAGAAATTTGAATAGCTGTCTAATTCCTCTTTAGATCTCAGCCCAAATCCCACGTCCTCAGACAGTCTTGACCTGGCCACTCAATATGAATTAGTTATCCCAATATGAATTAGTACTCCCAGTCTTGATACTTCTTTTATTTCCTTGATAGCATTTGTCTCATTCCTCCTCCTCTTCCTCCTCCTGGGCACCCTGCTGGACCACATTTCAAGCCTTGTTTGCAGTGAGGTGTGGGTGCCTTTATGAAGATGCCCCAGTCAGTGGTATGTGGGTGAGAGTAGTGTGGTCTGTTTTGAGTCCTGGTTTGAAAAAATCTTCCACATTGTCCTCTGTGCTCTCTCTACTCCTGTCTGTAAGGGGCAGGCACAGAGAATTCAGTGAGGACTAAATGTCCTTAGCCAATGGTGGAGTCATGAGATAGTGGAGCCTGTACCCCCACATCAAGGAAGACCTCCTGATAAACCCCCATATTGAGTTTCTCTCTGAGGAAAAAAATACATTTTCATTGTATTAAACCACTGAGATGTTGTGGGTGTCAGCCAACCTGACATTTTCATTTGTATTATATTTTCTTACTTGTTTATTGCCTGTCTTTTCCTGCTAAAGTAGAAACTCCATGAAGCCAGTCCCTGGCTATTTTTGCCCCTATTGTTGCCTCAGCAACTAACACAGTCTCTGGCGCACAACAAAAGCTTCTTGAATGAAAGAATAAACAAAACAGGCTTGACTTGTCTTTCTATATTCTATGGAGATCCAAAGCCCACCCCAAGTGTCTGCTCATTTCTAAGGACTTGGGTTCAAGGGCTCAGGGTTCTGGCACTTTGCTTTTCTTCTTGTCAAATTCATTAATTTTCAGTGTCATTATTCCATCTTTATTTACATTATGATAAGTCGGGCATGAGGCGCTATCCCTTTCTGTGACACACACACACACACACACACACACACACACGCACGCACTGTCACAGCAGCCCAAGGCCTTTGTGTGTGTGCAGGATCCTTGGTTAAAGGTGGAAGGCAGAGGAGAGCCTTCACTCCATAGCTATGTCTACACCTGCAACTACCTATTTCCTGAAATTTGTTTATGTATTTATTTACTGAGACAGGGTCTCACTCTATTACCCAGGCTGGAGTGCAGTGACACCATTACCACTCACTGCTGCCTCGACCTCCTGGGCTCAAGCGATTCTCCCATTTCAGCCTCCTGAGTAGCTGGGACCTCAGGTGTGCACCACCACACCTGGCTAATTTTATTTTTCCTTTTGGAGATAGAGTCTCACCACATTCCCCAGGCTGGTCTCAAACTCCTGGGCTTAAGCAATCCTCCTATCTCAGCCTCCCAAAGTGTTGGGGTCCTAGGCATGAACAACGATGATGACCCATTCTTACATGTCTAGGGCCACCTCTTATCTCTCCCGGGCTGTTTTCACTGTCATTCCCTCCACATTTTCTTCTAATGATATGCTAGTTTTCTGGTTCTCCTCTTCTTTTTCTGCCTCTCCTCTATCCCAGATTATGCTTTTTGACTCAACAAAGGTTGCAACCATATATTCCATCTCACATGCTCTTCTACCATATAACCCTGCCCTGCTCCCAACCAGAGTGGCAGTTTCTGCCCCGTCCCTGGGCTACTCAGCCTGAGATGGCTCCACCCAAGCAGGGCATGGAGAGGGTAATTATGCTCCCTGCAAAGCAGCTTCCGCCTCCTCCACTGGACGCTACTTTTGGAAACCTGAGTTGACAGGTGAGAGGTTCAACTCCCCTGAGCCACAGTCCTGTGAGAAAGTCCTGATCACATGGAGAGGTTGTGACGGATGCTCTGGTCACCAGCCCTGAATGAAGTCCCATCTGTAAAAACTGAAAGTGCCTTTTGATGGTCCGAGCTGCCTGTTGTTGAGTCACCCCAATCGGTTGAGTCTTCCCAGTTGAGGTCCCAGACATCCTGGAGCAGAGGTGAGCCACCTCTGCCGTGCACTGTCCCAGTTCTTGACCCACAGAACTCGTGAGCACAATAAAATCATTGTTTTATGTCACTGAGTTCTAGGGCCTTTGCTCTACAGCAATATAGCAACAGGAACATCTCTTCCCTGCTCTCTCAGAGGCAAAGAAAAAATTCCCTTTATTTTCCCCAGCAGAGCTGTGCAGCTGGTCCTTTCTTTGTCTCAGTCCCTGCCCTCAGGGTCTCACATTCTACCCCAAGTGACTTGTGAAGGTATTTTCTTAAACAAAGCTCAGAGGTGCTCTGATGCCAGCAATTAAGATAGCAAAGTGTTTTATCTCTGCCAAGTTTTTTAGTACTTGGCACATAAGATGCTTAATGAATGTTGGTTTTAAATTCCATATTCTTCTTTGAACTCATGGGGAGTGGGAAGGTGAGTAGAAGGCTGGAAAAGGGAATAATGTCAGGATTCCAGAAATATGCATTGGTTCACATTGAACTCAACATCTGTACCAAGTGGGATCCAGCAATCAAAGAGCTTCTACTGAAAGTTTAATAGAGGAAATTTAATCCAGAGAATTAGGTTCAATGGTATTGGAAGAACTGAGAAGCCTTTTATGTAGGGTTGCCAGATAAAATACAGAATTGCCAGTTACATTTGCATTTCAGATAAACAATGATTTTTTTTTTACATGAAATTGTATGTCCCGTGTAATATTTGGAAATAGGTTTGTTGTTTATCTGAAATGCAAATTTAACTGGACTTCCCGTGTTTTTATTTGCTAATTTTGGTAACCCTACTCACAAGGAGGACATTGAGACAACTTAGAGGTTAGAACAGCAGGAAGCTTCCTTTGCTGGGGCTGGAGGATGGGGTGTTAGCATCCCAGGGTTAGTGGAGCTAGAACCCTGGCAGGGGCTGCCTGGCAGAGGCTAGGACCAGAGAGGAGGTGCAGCCACTGTAGAGATGCTGCCTGAAGACCAGCAGGAGGGGAAAATGCCCAAACTCTTTCCCTCCTCCTGCCTTCACCACCCCCCTCAGTGTCTCCTATTGGTTGAACCCAGGCACAAGCCATTGACAAGGAGCTTGGGAAATGTAGTTTGCAGAAGTCAGGCCTCTGGGACCCAGGCAGAGCAGGACTCCGGCACAGTGTCCATCCTGTGTCACTATATTTACCAAAAATGTGATAACAGATTTCTACAGTCGTTTATTGAGCTCCCCCAGTATTTGTGGCTCCATAGTAAGCAAACTCTATTACTTCTCTCAATCCTTAACCAAATGAGGAAGGCACTATTTTTTTCCCCATATTTTACAGGTAAGAATGTTGAGTCTCAGGTAAACTAAGAAATGTGCCCCAAGGCCGGAAGCGGTGGCTCATGCCTGTAATTCTAGCACTTTGGGAGGCCAGGTCAGGACTTCGAGACCAACCTTGCCAACATGGTGAAACCCTGTCTCTACTAAAAATATAAAAATTAGCTGGGCGTGGTGGCAGGCCCCTGTAATCCCAGCTACTCGGGAAACTGAAGCAGAAGAATCACCTGAATCCAGGAGGCAGAGGTTGCAGTGAGCTGAGATCATGCCATTGCACTCCAACCTGGGAGACAAGAGTGAAACTCAGTCTCAAAAAATAAAAAATAAATAAAAAATAAAAGAAATTTGCCCCAAATCTCACACAAAATGTATGTGGTGGGGTCAGGTCTTTGCTGCACCAGCAGGGGGTGCTTCAGCCTGGTGGGCAGGCCAGGGAAGGTCAGAAGTCAGAGAACCATAGAAAGCATCCATTCATCATAGGCTGCTGGGTCTACAAATGACACTGCCCTGATCCACGGTGCCCTTGTGCTTTGGCTGATGCTGTACCTGAAATGCCGTCTCACGCTCTCCCTTATTAAAGGTATTACATTCATTGGCTCTATCTTTCCAACATTCAAATCATACACGTTGGCAGCCAAGCACGGTAGAAAACAGCAAACTATAGTAAAATAGTTAATAGCTTGAACTCTAGAGTCAGATGTCCAGGTCAAATCTGGATCTATCATTTACTACTACTACTACACTGTCATCACAGAGCAGGGCTCTGTGACACTGAGGGAGGTGGTGAAGGCAGGAGGAAGGAAGGAGTTTGGGCATTTTTCCCTCTTGCTGGTTAATTACTAGCTCTGTGACTCTGGAAAAGATACTAAAGCTTTCTGGGCCTCTTTTTTTTTTTTTTTTTTTTTGAGATGGATTATCGCTTTGTCCCCCAGGCTAGAGTGCAGTGGCGCGATGTTGGCTCACTGCAACCTCTGCCTCCTGGGTTCAAGCAATTCTTGTGTCTCAGCTTCCAGAGTAGCTGGGATTACAGGTGTATGCCAAAACATCTGGATAATTTTTGTATTTTTGGTAGAGACGGGGTGTCACCATGTTGGCCAGGCTGACCTCGAACTCCTGACCTCAAGTGATCTGCCTGCCTAGGCCTTCCAAAGTGCTAGGATTACAGGCATGAGTCACCTCACCTGGCCCTTTCTGGGTGTCTTATTCCTCATTCTTTACAGTGCAATTGGTGATGCCAACTATAGTGTCAATGATGATAATGATGATTATGTCTATATGACAGGCAGGCCTGCCAAGGACAGTCACGTAGGTTGCTCACCATTCAAGGGTGCCTCTGAGTGTCGGGTTAGCCACAGCCCTGCCCATAGATGTGAAGGTTCAATAAATTCTTCCATATGAAGTCTTGGCCCAGTGCCTAGTCTGCACCTGACACATATTGGCTGTTATGCATATTACAGAATAATCTAAGTGCAGGATAATGTAGGCATGGGGACACAAAGCTAAAAGTCCTCGTGTATCGTGTCATGGGGAGATAAGAGGTGGCAGGTACCACACTACTTTAGTGTCTTATACTGAGTTCTAACTTGGGCACTGTCATTAGTCTCAAGGTGGACAGAGGATAGAAGGAACCAACTGTGACTGAGGGGCGAACTGGGATTTCTATTATATTTCAACAAGGAGGAGTTGAGTTTGTAGAGAGTGTGGGGAAGCGCATTAGAGGCAGGGAATAGTCGGGACAAAGGCACGGAGCACGGCAGGCACACAAGTAGAGAGAATGGTGAGATGTGGGGCACAACAGGGGTGAGATGAGAAAAGCTGGCGATGTGAGCCACGGAGCTGGGAGAGGTTAGCAAGAGGCAAATATTGTGGATCTCACTAGGACCTCTGGATTATCTGCAGTGGCAGGAAAGAATTCAAAGGTGGGAAGTTGCTTGTGCAGTGGTAGGAAGGGCAGGAGGGAGGAGGCTGGAAGGAATGACTCTTCTGATGCTTTTCTTTACCCCTGGGTACCAACCCTGTTTTCCTCCTACTCCCCCATGCCCTCGTCCACCCTCATCCTTCACTTTGCCACTCCTTGGACCCCTTGCCCTCAGATAGCAAACTGGCAGGACACTGCATTCTGGAGCTTCCCAGCCCAGCCTGACCCCTTCAAAATGTATGTGAACTCTATTCTCAACCCTCCGTGCCCTGCTGGGGCTCAGGAGAGCATGCTAGGTAATTTAAACAAAGGGGTCCTGGGCATGCGGACTTACTGAGCTCCTTCTCCTACATCAGTTTCGCATTTCAACAGATACCTTCAAAGTCCAATGAAGGACAGCAGTGTTATTTTGTTGGGAGCCCTTGGGTAAGTAACTGCACATCCCTAAATGTGGAGCTGGTGGCCCCTGCTCCCTGGCTCTCTGCAAGAGTCAAAGAAAGCACATACGATGGTGGACACTAAAGTATAAGGGAAAGTCAGAATTCAAGTCTGAAGCAAAGAACCCCAGGGATCTAGGTTAATCCTCCTCCCTGCCCCAGGTGGACCTGTCCATGGAAGGCAACTGTCCAAAATTCCCTGACCGGAGCCTTTGGCCTTGGTAGGGTCCCCTCCATCCCACAGAGGAACATGGGCTCCAAATCTCATAGAGGATCAGAACAGGAAAGGCTTTGGGGGACCATGCTGCCCAAACCCCATATCTTATAGATGGGAGACTTGAGGAGTCTGGAGTCTGAGGAGAAACAGGGTGGTCCTGTGGCTTCCCAGTGAGTTGGGATCGATGTGGGAAGGGGTCTCTGAGCTTGACCCCAGTCCCCTTTTGTTTGCACTCAGCTCCAATCCTTCCATTTATCCATCTACCTAACCATCCAACTTTAAAAAAGCGATGCCCTTTTCAATTCAACCAACCCTTACTGAGCTCCTACCAGATGCCAGGCACTATGTCAGGCACTGAGAACACAAAGAAAACTCACACATCGCTAACTAAAAGCTCCCCATCACAGGAGGGAGACAGAAACAGAGAAACAGTTCTGATCAAATGAGAGCAATAGTGGTCCTGGCAGCTCTGGAAGCCTGATCAGGGATAGAAAGAGGTGACTGGTGCTCCAGCCAAAGCTGGAACGGGCAGGGGATGATTTTCCAATAGACTGGAAGCCTGCTCCCATCCTGGACAAACTAGTCCAGCAGCAGAAATGGAGACAATCGCTGGCAGCCATAGCAACTAGCTCAGCAGGGCTGGGGGACAGGGCCCTGGGGGAGAAGTTAGGGCCTTTTCACTACAGCTTGGACTTGATTTTCCAGGGGGCTGGGAACTCTGGGAAGAATTCAGCCAGAGGGAAAACCTGATCAGCCCTGCTTTTTCCAACACTCCCACCCTCACTGTGTCTACGTGAGCCAGGGCAGCAAGACTCCCACTGTCCACGCAATCATGGCCCAGAGCAGCTGTACACTCTGCATTTTCCACCTTACTTCGGAAAGTTCAGCGGGTAAAGGGAAGCCACATTTATGTAACAGGAAGCCTGATTTCCAGGACGTGCAATACAATCAAAGCTCTATTTGTGGAACAATTCTGTGGGCTCCGATTTCCTTAGAAACTCAAATGGAACCTCTGCCAATGGACCATGGAAGGGCTCAGCTTTTCTCTTTCACTGTTCCTGTTCTGACCCTTCCTCCTTATTTTCCTCTGATCCTTCCTATTTTAAAGGCCTGCTGCTGGGAATGTGTAACCTGTATCCCCTAGAAGAATTCTCACCCATCGAGCACAGGACTGGACAGCTGCCCTGAAACTCAGCCTGCAACAGGCTCCTATCTCCCCAACCTCTGGCCCTGAGGCCCAGCAATGGAGATGCTTGGCCCCTGCATTCTCCCCCAAAACAGTAAGGGGGCTAGATTTATGTAAGCTTACTACTGTTGCTAATGCCCTGTGAGATTCTGAGCACGTCTTTTAACCACTCTGGGCCAAGGTTTTGACATCCATGGAAAGGGATTATTAACACATACTCTGCCTGTCTCATAGGGCTCATTGTCAAATCAGAAAATGTATAACATGTCAATATAATATTTATATTCATAATATAATATGAATATTATAATAATATAGATTCATATTTAATATAATAAATATAAATATCTGTTCATTATTTTTAGTTGTTTTTTAAGTTGAGGTAAAATGTGTATAAAATACCATTAGCCATTTGGAAGTGCAATACTTAGTGGCATTTAGTACATTCACAACGTATAATCACTACTTCTATCTAGCTCCAAAATATTTTCATCCACCCCAAGTATAACCCTGTCCCCACTAAGCAGTCACTCCTCATTCTCCCCACACCCTTCGCTCCCCCAACCTTGGCAAACACCGGTCTGCTTTTTGTCGCTATAGATTTATGGACTTTTCATATAAATGGAACCACATGACATGTGACTTTTCCTACCCGGCTTCTTACACTCTGCATAATGTTCTTGAGGCTCTTCCACACTGCAGCGTGTACCAGTACTTCATTCCTGTTTATGGCTGAATAATATTCTGTCTGATGGTACAGTCAGTCCTAAGTATTTGTAGATCCTGTATCTATGGATTCAACCAACCCCCAATTGAAAATATTTGAAAACTTTGCATCTGTGCTAAATATGTACAGATGTATTTTCTAATCATTATGCCCCAAACAATATAGTATAGCAGCTATTTAAATAATATTTACATTGTGTTAGGTATTATAAGTAACATAGAGATGATTTAAAGTATACAAGAGGATGTGCCTAGGTTACAATATATGCAAATACTACAGCTGTTTATATCAGGGACTCGAGAATTTACTAATTTGAGTATCCATGGATTTTGTTTTTATGGATTTTGGTATCCTAGAAGCACTTCCCTGCAGAAACTGGGTGATGACTGTATATGCTACAATTTGTTTGTCAATTCTTCTATTGGCCATTTTGATTGTTGCCACATTTTGGCTATTGTGAAAAGAGTACGTGTTTATTTAAGTACCTGTTTCCTATTATTTGGGGTATATGCCTAGGAGTAGAATTGCTGGGTCATATGGGTAACTCTCTGTTTAACGGCCAAACAGAAGCTGCACCATTTAAATTACCACCAGCAATGCACCAAGACTCCAATTTCTCCACATCCTCACCAACATTTGTTAGTTTCCGTGTTTTTCACTATAGCTATTTTAGTGGGCAGGAAGCATTACCTCAGGTTAGTTTTGATTTGTATTTTCCTAATGATTAATAATGTTGGACCTCTTTTCAATTGCTTATCATCCATTTCTATATCTTTTTTGGTGAAATGTCTACTCACACCTTTTGCCTATTTTGAATTTTCTTCTTGTTGTTGCAAGAGCTGCAAGAGTTCTTTGTGTATTCGGGATATTGGGCCCTTATTAAGTATATGATCTGCAAATATTTTCTCCCATTCTGCAGGTTGTCTTTTAAAAAATTATTTATAATAGTAGTTAGAAATAATTTTTTTTTAAAGTTGTGTAGTAGTAGCTTTTGCATTGCCTTACTTGTTGTTTATTATTTATTTATTTAGGACACTAGCTATGTTCTAGCAATTGTGCTAAGAGCTTTACGTGCCCTCCCTTCCCTTCCCTCCCTCCCTCCCTCCTTCCCTCCCTCCTTCCCTCCCTCCTTCCCTCTCTCTCTCTCTCTTTCTTTCTTGTCTTTCTATTTTTTTTTTTTTTTTTTGAGACAGAGTCTCACTCTGTCACCCAGGTTGGAGAGCAGTGGCATGATCACGGCCCACTGCAGCCTCAGCCTCCTGGGATCAAGTGATCCTCCTGCTTCAGCCTCCCAAGACACTTACATGCATTTTATAATTTATTCTGGAGGTACAGTCATTTCTACTTTGAAGATGAGGAAATGAAGGAGCAGAAGGGCTTTGCATGTGTTTTTCTGCCTGCCTGGACATCCTTCTCTGGCCTCTTCACTTGGCTAACTACTGCTGTCTTCCCATCTCGTCCAGCCCTTCTGTCTCCTTCCCTCAGCCCGGGCTTCCTCTAGCAGCGAGAGGTGCCTTCTGGATCCCTGAGGGATCCTGCCCCTTCCTATCAGGCTTGTTCATTTAATGATAATGTTCCCCCACTAAGCACCCACCAACCCCCCACTCCCTGAGTGCCAGGACCAAGGGCCTAGCTCTGTGTTCCATAACACCACATTTAGTGCACAGTGCATGTTCAATAAGGTGTATCTCCTAGATAAAAGTGCTCACTGCTGTTGAAGTGGGGATTGGGAAATGTTTCAGTGGGGAGAGTAATGGTTATAGAATAACAAGCCAATAAATAAAACTCAAAAAACTGATTACCCTCTATTATTGCAACACTGTTAAAACACACCTGCATATATAAGGAGGGGGGAAGAAGGAACCACCTACTGGTTCTTAACTCTTAACTCTCCCTCCCTCCAGCCTTTCCCTCCCTTCCCCTCCTGTCCCCTCCTCTCCTCTCTCCTCCCCTCCTCTCCTTTTCTCTCCTCTTCTCTCTTTCCTTTCATTTCCTTTCCTTTCCATTCCCTCCGCTCCCCTTCCCTTTTCTCTCCCTCTCCTTCCTTGCTTGCTTCCTTCCTTCCTGCCTTCCTTCCTTTCTTTTTCTTCCTTTCCTTTC
>NW_012114821.1:11802498-11857165 GCF_000951035.1 Colobus angolensis palliatus | reverse complement strand
GGGTTTCACCATGTTGGCCAGGCTGATCTCGATCTCCTGACCTCAAATGATCCACTTGTCTCAGCCTCCCAAAGTGCTGGGATTACAGGCGTGAGAGACCACGCCTGGCCAGGCCTTTCTATTACAAATTCATTTAGTCCAAACCAGTTCCATTCCTCACACACATTATGCGCCTGAACCAGGCTCTCCCTTCACCTCTGGGGATCCAGGGTGGTCCTGGTTCTGTGGGATCTCCAGGCCATTTGGGGAGATGCACGTCTCCTCCCTTAATCCCAATACGAGTCTAACTGTCTGGAGAGTGTGAACTGGAATGAACATCATCTGCCTTGTGATTGTGCCCTACTCTCGGCGCTGGGACTTCGCAGTGCTCTCCCCTCTGCCTGGCACACTCTCTTCCCTCTTCCGTGCATGGCTAACTCTTATCCCTCATGTCTCAGCCTAGTGGCCTCTTCCTCCTGGAAGTCCTCCATGACTTCTCTAGGCAAGCTCAGGCTCTGTACTCTTCCTTGGTCACTTATCACACTGTCTTTTGGTGGCTGGTTTGGCCATCTCCATTGGGAGAATGCAAGGATTTTATCAGGGTAGTAAGAGCCTCCAACAGCTGTCACAGTGCTGAAACCAACGAACTTGGGTGGGATGAATAGCTGTGGTAGCTATCCCCACGTTCCTGTGGGGCATCTGAATCCTCAGGGAAGGGCCAAACCAACGGTTATCTCCTGCAAACGTTGCAGCCAAGACTGAGGCACTCATGTGCAGGGAGGGAGTTGGTGGACGCAACAAGCAAGTCCCCTTCTTAGCTGACAGCTCTCCAGCCTCCTGTCCACTGTCCTCAAACCAACGGGCTCTTGTCCATCCAGCCCATTCACACAGGCCGGAGTTGAGATCACCCGAATACTGCTGCCCTCGCCCCACCCCCCCACCAGGCCCAGCTCAGGAATCGTGCAGCCTATTTCCTCCTCTGCCTCTTCCGTTGGGGGAATGAAATGCTTGCCAACCTCCGTGGCATCCCACTACCCTGGATTGCCAAGTCTGGTCACATGTGGGCTCCAGAGAGAAAGAGAAGATGCCAGCTATACCTCCATCCTCTGCTTCTGCCAGAGTTCCTCTCTGCCACTGGAAGACACCTGGGCTTTGAGATCCAGCAGACGTGGTCTTGCTCACAGCCCTGCCACACACTGGCTCTGTGAATTTGGGCAGTTATTGAGCCTTCTGAGTCTTGTTTTCATTTTTCATCTTATGAATAATACCACTGCTGCCACTGCCACCTCCACCACCACCACATTCAATGCTCGCTATGAACCTAGCACCGGCCATTCTTCACTTCATCCTCACAGCAACCCTCTGAGTTCCTATTTCCATCATCAAAGGGAAGGAACAGATATCCACCGAGAGCCTACTATGCACCAAGGCAAGGTACCAAGAACCTCACGCACCGGCACAGGACAGGTAAGACAGAAGATTGCAATGGGCTGGAACAGTGAGCGAAAACCACGTGACCTCTTGTGGAGGGTGATCTCATAGATTAAAGGGATGGAATGAAGGTTGGGAGTTGGGGAGAGAAGGTGGATTCAAGGCAAGTTCCCGTGGCTTAAGCAACTGAGCAATGATGGAGTCTGACCTGGACTGAGATGGGGAGGGTCTGGGGATGTCTCAGCACACTTCCTTCTCCATGTGCAGTGCCGGAACCCTGGCACCTGTAGCCTTACTCCATCATGGCCTCATTGTAGGATGAGGTGAACAATGCTCTTAGTTGCTATGGAGACTAGAGGTGGTTCCTGGAAGCACCCAGCTCAGTGCTTGGTGGAGCAAATGCTCACTGGATATTTACAACTCCTGTTGCTCAAGTGTCCCTTCTGGTCTAAGCATGTGCCAAGTTCTGAGGACATCGTACCGAATACAAACTGGGTTCGGGTCTTCAGGGGCCCCAGGCTAAGGTTAGAGATGGATGAATACAGAGATGACTCCAACCATGTGATAAGAAAGCTTGGGATCCTTTAGAAGGTCTCTGTGCTCCTATGAGGAAATCAAGGCAGACTTCCTAAAGGAAATGACATTGAAGCTCGGATCAGAAGGTTGGGCAAACCAATGAGAATAGAAGAGCACTTTAAGAAATACTGATAGCAGACACCGAGTCCCAGAAGTGAAGCGCAACATGGGTCTCAGGGGCTGTTGTGTCGCTGATGGGGCCTGTGGATGTGGTGAGGAAGAAGGTTGGCTGGAAACAGCTCCTGGCTCTCTTTGGAGCTTGGTTTTTACTTTTTCCTCAGTATTAGATAAGAAAGTAATGTCTATCAAGATAAGTAAATTCTTGCATACCTACTAAGTATACACACATTGCTTGTAATTAACCCTTTAAATACCCCTTGAATAAGTTTCCTTATTTTGTAGCTAAGAATATGAAGTATAAGAAAAGATAACGGGACTAACAAGTGATCTGCTGCAAAGCCTTTATATCTGCCACCATGTCACTGTCCTTTAATGAATGTACTGAAGACAGATAAATTCCACTGAAATGTAAGCTTCAAGAGGGCAGAATTTTTGTCTGTTTTATTCACTACCATATTGCCAACCCTAAAATAAAACCTAGTATACACTCAATAAATATTTGTTGAAGGAATGAAATGGTTTGAGAAGTCCATTATCATCTTTTAAACATGTTTTTGTACCTGAGAAAATCATATGTATATTTATATACTTTTATTATATTTCTACATAAATATATATATACTTTTATCATATTTATATATAAATATATAAACATATATAGTGTATAGTTAACATATGCATTACCTCATATCTTTTTGTGTGTGGTGAGAAAATCTTTTTTGGTGAGAAAAACTAATTCTCTTAGCAATTTTCAACAATACAATACTATGTTATTAACTATAGTCAGCATGTTGTACAATAGATTTTGTAAACTTATTCCTTCTATTCAACAGAAATTTTGTATGTTTTGACCAACACCCCTAGTCAACCTCACCCCTAGTTTCTGATAACCATTCTACTCTTTGCTTCTATGAATTCAACTTTTTTAGATTCTACATGTGAGTGAGATCATGTGGTATTTGTTTTTCTGTGCCTGGCTTGTTTCACTTACCATAATATCCTCTATGTTTATCCATATTGCCATAAATTACAGGATTTCCTTCTTTTTCAAGGCTGACGAGTATTCCACTGTGAATATATACCACATTTTCTCTGCACATTCACTCATCAATGGACACTTAGGTTGATTCCGTATCTTGGCTACTGTGAATAGTGCTGCAATAAAAATGGAAATGCAGATATCTCTTTGAGATCCTGGTTTCATTTATTTTGGATATATACTCAGCAGTGGTATTTCTGGATCATGTGGTAGTTCTATTTTTGATTTTCTGGGGAACTGTCTTACTATTTTCCGTAATGGCTGTCCTGATTTACATTCCCACCAAGAGTGGGCAAGTCTTGGTCTGTATCTTGGTGGGGAAGCCAGTGAAAGTTTGAGCGTATGAACAACATAGTCACCGCAGTAAATCAAATGAGCGGCCCCAGTGTTTCACTCCCGTGTAATGGGGTACAGCTATACCCTTGCCATGGCTTCCTAGTGCAAAGAGAGTCTTTCCTCATCATTGACATTGGGCTTAGCTATCTTTTCTAGTTATCCGTTGCTATGTAACAAACTACTCCAAATCTTAGTGGCTCAAAAAAAGAACAAACTAAACCAAAACAAAAAACCAATTTACCCAGCTCACAAACTTGCAATTAGGATCGGTCTTGGTGGGCATGATTCATCTCTGTTCCACATGATAGCAGCTGGAGCAGCTCAACGGGAACTGGAGAATACTCTTCCAACATGGCACTCTCACATGGTTGGTGAGTTGGTATTGGCCTTGATTCCTGTCCATATGGTCCTCTCTGTGGGGCTGCTGGAGTTTCCTTGCACTGTCATGGCCAGGTCCCAAGAGTAAGTGTCCCCAGAAATAGAAGTTGGAAGCTTGGAAGCTTCCAGATTCTTTTTTTTTTTTTTTTTTTTTTTTTTTTTTTTTTGAGACGGAGTCTCACTCTGTCGCCCAGGCTGGAGTGCAGTGGCCGGATCTCAGCTCAGTGCAAGCTCCGCCTCCCGGGTTTACGCCATTCTCCTGCCTCAGCCTCCTGAGTAGCTGGGACTACAGGCGCCCGCCACCTTGCCTGGCTAGTTTTTTGTATTTTTAGTAGAGACGGGGTTTCACCGTGTTAGCCAGGATGGTCTCGAACTCCTGACGTCATGATCCACCTGTCTCGGCCTCCCAAAGTGCTGGGATTACAGGCTTGAGCCACCGCGCCCGGCCCTTGCTTCCAGATTCTTAAGGCCTGAACCCATAACTGGCATAGGGTTCTCTGCCATTAGTTGAAGGAGTCCAAGGAGCTTGTGCAGATTCAAGGGAATCTGCAGGAGCACTCTTGAGAGGAATGCCAGAGAAGTTGTGGTCATCTTTAATCTGTCTCCTCACGTGATTTTCTTTAGCTCATCTGATTTTAGAGGACATAACATAAAGGCTTAAATGTGCTTTAGCAGTGGGACTTGTCTCCCTGTGCTCCTGCCTTCTGCAGATGTTCTGGACCAAGAGTGATGAGTGGACAAGACCTGGATGCCCTTGCAGGCTGAAGGTAAGTGGAAGTGAGCTAAAACCTGGAGCAGAGCCTTCTCAGGTAACTAGTCTCATAGTTTGTTATGCAGCATTACCATGGCAAATAGCTGACAGGTACAATCAGATTTGGATTTTAGATAGATTCGTTTGTACACTGTGTAGAGAATGGATTGGAAGGTGGTAAGATAAGTAGCAGGAAAGGTAATCTGTAGTTAGTAGGTTCTTGATATCATCTCATTGGAAGATAAAAACCTAAGCTAGAGCTGAGGGCAGGGGGTTGGGGAGAAGACTGGGTTTGAGCAATGGAGATTACAGAAGCAGAATGGACAGAGTTTGGCGATGGGACAGCCGTGGGGGAGGAGAGAGAGGGAGCATCCAGGATGGTGAGCTGGCCTCTGCCTGGCATACTAGGGAGGCCAATGTGCGTGAAACAGACACCCATGGAGCAGGAGCAAGGGAGAGGGGAAAACGAGGATGGTGGTGTGGGCCTGTGGTTGTTGAGCACTTTCAGACATCCAAGGGAAGCTATTTAGAAGATTATGGATGTGGGGACTCAAGTAAGGAAAGAGAGGAAAGTGGGGAGCTGTGGCACCCATGGCCAGGATGAGTGTGGTGTGACTGTGGTTTGTAGAAGTGGGACAAGGATGGAGCCTTGTGGAATGCAGCTAGTCGAAGGCAGTTTTGAGGGCGGGGGACCTGCAAAGTGCTTGAGAAGGAATCAGAGAAGAAAACGGCAAACACGGACACAGGCATGTCCTGGAAGTCAATGGAGGGCACCTAGCCTCTCCCCTTTTTCTCTCTTTGGTAAACTCCTATTGTACCCTCAGCACCCAGCTTGGTGTGACCACACTCTCTTCTCTGAGCTGCATGAGCACTCGCACTGCCGCCTGCTACACTCCCACCTGGGGCTGCTCAGTGCTCTTGGCCAAAAGAATCTTCTGGCATCTCCTGGTATTCCCTGGACAGGGCTGGCTCCTTGGTGACGAACCAGCTGACAGGGGCCACCACTGAAGGGCCTCTGGAGCAAAGCTGAAAGTCTCCGTCCCTACAGCCTTGAGGGGGATGGAGTGCAAATCATCACTAGCCAGGGCTCATGTCATTTCAGGCATGTTTCCTCTCCAGAAGCTCGATCTCTGCTGGGGCTAACACAGCCTCAGCTATCTTGAAGGCACATGTAATGGCCATTTCAGGGATGCTGCAAGGGAACGGTTTGGAACGCAAGCTTTGAGCCTGACTGCCGGGTTCGCATTCAGTGTGACGGCTGCTCAGCCATGCACCCTGGGCGAGGTGGTCCACCTCTCAGAGCACTTGTTTTCTCTTCTGTAAAACATGCATGTCAGTGAGGCTCCCTGTCCCCAGGGTCATGTGAGAAGCAGATGGGTGAGCTCACGCAAACACCAAGAATGGGCTGAAACATGGGACCCACTCAGCAAATGTTAGGTCTCCTTCTATTCAAATAGAATAAACTCTAAAAGGCCTACTAGTCAATCAACAGGATTTTTATTTGCATGCCTACTATGTGCCTGGCATTGTGTTAGGTGCTGGACATTCAGAAGGGAAAAAAGAACACCATTCTACCCTCAGTGAACTTCTTCGTAACTATCCTGGGAAGTGAGCAATTAGGCAAAAAATTGTAAAACACATTGATTTTTTCCAAGCCCTCCCATGTACAGATTTGGAAACGGAGGCACCAGAAGCCAGTGTAGGTAGGGAAGCAGCCACCTGTCTGCAAGATAGCAAATGGCCTGGATTCATCAGCAGAACCCGCTCTCTTTCCACTGTCTCTTCCCTGATGCCCAAGTTGCTGCATAGCATCTCCAAAAAGCAGTTCTCCAGCCTTCGCCTGTGCGGCTCTGAGGACAGAGCTCACTTTCCCATGAGACAGCAGCCCAGCCATCACAGCCTGCAGTGGGAACAGGCTTTTGCAGAAGGAGCCAGAGGCCAGGAGCATACCCAGCTCCTCTCCAGCACACCAGCCTTTCAGACAGCAGGAGGCAGGGATTGAGACTGGGGTGAACAGCCTTGATCCCAGCGCTCCTGTCCCCTGGAGTCTCTGCCGCGGGTCTGCCCTGGCCTGTCCATCCCACTGAGCCTGCAGCGCTCCTGTCCCCTGGAGTCCCTGCTGAGGGTCCGCCCTGGCCTGTCCATCCCACTGAGCCTGCAGTGCTCCTGTCCCCTGGAGTCCCTGCTGAGGGTCCGCCCTGGCCTGTCCATTCCACTGAGACTGCAGAATGGAGCACTCGGCCTGTGTTCACTCAGTACTGACAAGGGCAGCGCCAGGAGCCTCTTACCAGCTGGCTCCATGGTCAGGCCTGTGATATCGAGGAGAGGCATGAGGGGAGCTGGTTAGTGCCCCTCCACTGTTCCAGAGGCTCCAAGGCACCTTCCAGTTTTCTTGCAGCTGTGATTGGACAACGTAGCTGGTTTGGGCTCCAGAGCCGGAATGAAAGCGACGAGTATCGACTCCATGTGGAGAGTTAGGAGCCAGCAAGCCACCTTTATGTCCTTCTCCCCTTGTGCAGTGACCTTGAAGGGCACATGCTGAAGTCGAAGTTGGCGTTGTCCCAAGATGAAAACAGCTGGGTAGCCTGAGCCGCCACATGCAGGGCTCATGTAGGATACTGCAACTTCCATCAGACTTTGACCTGGCAATAAAGAAACCTTTGTTGTTCCATGTTAGGTCGTTGGATTGGGGGGGTCTGTCAGTATTGTAGCAGCAGCCTCTTCTGTCCTGGCCCAGACAGACTCAGACCTGGTTTTTAATCCTGGTTGATCAGTTATGAACTGTGGCTACAGGCACATAACTAACAGTCTCTGTGCCTCAGATCTTCCAGCGGACACCACCCCCGTGTCATTCATGGGGGCTGTTGTGAGAATTAAAGGAGAAAATGCGTGTGAAATGCTTGGCACACAGAAAGGACTCCGAAAAGGCTGCCTGCTGTCTTTCCTTAATATACACTACGTCACCTTACACCCATTTATAAATTAAGAAACCGAGGTTCAAAGAAGTCAGGTTTTCCCCATTGGTCACACAGCTAAGAAATCACTGGAGAGTCAAGGAGAAGGGGTGGGAGAGGGAGGCCAGGTAGAGACGCCAAGGTGTGGAGGTCTGGACAGGCAGGAGCCGGTGGCCCTTTGAAGCCGTGGGCCGCTGGTCAGATACTCACCCTTGCTTGGGGCTTTGACATTTTCCAACTGGACACAGACTTCTTCTCAATCTATTTTCTTAGCTGGATGACAGAGATTAATCTCCTCATCTGGAATGTGTTGTCCTTGTTACTATCTCAGATCAAGTTCTTTTAAGTTTCCGCCTTACACGTGGGTGTGTGGCTTCTCCCTTGAGGTTTTTCGGTTTGTGTCTGGTTCCCCACCAAACCCCATGTTGAATCCGGTGGAAGGTGGGTCCGTTGCGCCCTCTGGTGGCCACCATCACCAGGCGCTCTTGGCCCAGGTCCGAAAGAACAAACCTGGCCGTCAGGCTGGGCCAGCATTTTCGCCATGACCCAGCCATGGGCACTCATCCCCAAAGTGCTTTGCTCTGGAGCAGCACCGTCCTCTGTCCCCACACCCCTGGGGAGTATGGCGCACTTGCAATCTTTACCCAGGACTCAGGAACCCCAGCCCTCACGATTTAAGTTCTGGCTACATCCCTAACTTCTTGGCAAGTCACTTAACCTCCTTGAGTGAGGCTGAGTTTCCTCTTTAAATTCCCCTCTCGAGAGACCAATGGCTCTTGGCAGGATTGTTGCAGGATTAAATGAGCTTAATGGAGGTAAAGCACTCAGCCGACGTTGCCAGCGTGTGAAAGGGAGCCAGCCGCAGTCATTATTCACAAGCCCCTTTTTTTCATGGGAGTTGCCGCTGTCTGGCTGCCCGCCCGTCCCCCCGTTAACTCTCACCCTCTGGTGGCAGAGACCTTCTCTTGCCCGTCTCTGTATCTCCAGCCCCTGTGGCCCTCAGTGCATATTTGCCAAGTGAAATATATACATAAAGCACATTCGCTTATCACAGTCCTGTAAGGCAGACACGCCCGGAATCACTGTTTCTGGTTTGCAGAGAGGGTCTGTCCACGAACCCTGGTCTTTGACTGCTGGGGCCCGTGGCTGTCCATGGGTGTCCAGTCATACCCTCCCCTTGGGTGACCAACAAAGGGAAGAAATCTTTCAGCCACCTGCAAATCTGTGCTAACGATTGTTCCCTATTTTGGACACAGCTTCAGGAAAGCCCATCCCAAACTTACAAAAGTGGGAGGAAAGTTCTCAGAGCGTCAGAAGCTGAGCCTGGGTATCTGCATGTGAAAAAGTCCGCAGGACTTACCACTTCCCATGGCAATTGACTTTACGGAGACACTCTCCCGAGGGCTCAGAAGAGAGAGTTCTGATATCTGCCTAGGGTACCCTGTATGCCAGGAGGTGCCCAGCACCATGGCATCCCAGGGAGTCACCAGCCGGTGAAGGGGCAGGCTGTTGCCTGACCAGCGCAATGAACCTGGGGGCTCTGTCCCCTGCCAACATCCCAGCCCACAGCTCTCTTACTTGGCTCCGACAGCAGTGTTGGGGTGAGGTCTGCATCTTCCGGGGCCTACGTGGGTGTTTAGGACCTTTCTTTGCCACACGCTGCTCCGAATTTCCTGTTGCCAGCACCCACCATCTTGCTGCCTGCATTCCCTCACTCATGGCGGGTTTTGCACATCAGTGAGGGCGTTTCTTCCCAACCTGTGCCCTTATCTGGCATGACTCTGCTGTCCCTGTGGAGCTCACGTGCAGCCCCTGCCCTCCGAGACCCTGGATGTCTTGCACCGCGTCTCCCTGGGCCCCGCTCCATCACAGGGAACTGCGCCATCTTGAAACCACTGTTCGCACTCCTTGTGCCCAGGTTGTCCAGACTCTCAGCCCCCAGGTGGTTCCTGGGAAGACCCTGTGTCCTAACACCTACAGGAATCCGCTCACGAGGTCTGCATCTTCTCCTGCCTTTCCTCTTTCACTCAGCTTCCACCCCCACCTGCAGGCCGGCAGCCCACCTCCATCCCTGCACCCAGGCAGCAGCTGAGTAAAGGCACCTGACTGCACAGGTGGGGCCCTCTAGACGCATCCTCTCTAACATCAACCCAGCCCTCCACCCCAGCCACCAGCTGCCTGTCCTCACAGTCATTTGCTCTAATGGCCCACAGTCCATGGGAAAACGTTCCTCAATTGTTCTCTCCGCCTCTCTTCGCCTCAGCTCAGCATTTTATCTCCCCAACTCTAGGGGAAAAGGAAGCTATCAGATGGCAATGACCTCAGCTTTGTGCCACTAAAGCTGTCTGCCCCTGCCTGGGTCCCCACCCCGGCACCTCACCATCCTCTTGTGATGGAAGCGGGGGTCCCTCCATGCCATTTCCCTCTCAAGAGCCCTGCTCCACCCTCCTTCTCTCTGCTGCATCTTCCTCTCTCTACTGGCTCCTTCTGGACAGCATTTAAGTCCGCTGCAGTCTCTGCTGCTAGTCAAAACATCCTTCCTCAAATATGTGACCTTCTCCTTTAACCCTGTGCCCGCCCCGCACGGCCCTTCCCTCTTGGCACACTGCTGGAGTGCCCTACTCGCTCCTCATACACGGGTCTTCGTAGCTCTTATGCGGTTCCCGCCTAGTTTCCACCTCCATCGCAAAGAAAGCCTGCTCTTAGCCAGGTCATGCATGGTGACACTTCACCACCTCAAGGGACAGGCGTCACCAGGGCGAGGCCTCAGTCTCCTTGAAGTGACCTTGCTATAGCCTCAGAGGCCCCGCGATGCCAGAGACCTGTGGCCTCCCTGGCTGCTGCTTCTAACCTCCTTTCCTGTATTTTGCTCCTTTGACCATCTCATTCAACTCCCTGCAGGCCACATCCAAACCCATGGCTTCGTGATCTATAGCCTGATGAGGCCCAGATTTCTATCTCCAACTGGCTGGGGTCTTAGGGCCTCAGTCCCTTTACCCTCAGGATGGGCTCTGAGCTAATGGAGTGATTGATTCGGGAACCACCTGCAGCTGTGTTCTGAGTCAAGCTGAATTGGAACATGTGGCTTAGAACTGCAGCAAAATATCCCTCTTCATTATCTCATCCAATTGAACTGACTTTCTGTATCCAAACACAGCCTCCTCTTTGCAGCAGCCCCATCAGCCTGGAAGGTGAGCCACGTGCAGCCACGTGGGGGCCCAGAAAATGGGAAGCCTCTGCTTTTCAGAGCTCAGCTGAGAGGTGGCTGCGCTGAGGGCCCCAGGGTCTGATCAGTCAGCTGAGTCTTTTCCACCTGCAGGAGGTGCATGTCCAAGGGAAACAGAGGAGGGCAGAGCTGCCATCCTTGGAAGGCTTAGGGTGACACCTCCACAGGGGTCTTAGGTAGTTGGGGAGAGGGAGCAATTGGTTCCTGCACCAAGCTCACTCCTTGACCACCATCTGCGGCCCGCTACTCCTTGTCCCTACTTGGCAGACATGGGTCATTAGTCTACCCCTTACAGCAAACTTTCAGGGCAGGTGTTATTATTACTTCTGTATTTGGAGGGAGGAGACTAAGCCTCAAAGCGGCCAAGTCTCTCACCGGCCTGAGGTGCCTCACCCTATGAAATGGTGACAGTGTTAGTGTGGGCGCGTGAATCAGCTTGGGCTACAATTTAAAAAATACCATAGGTCAGTGACTTAAACAGAAATGTACTTTCTCGCAGTTCTGGAGGCTGGAAGTCTGGGGTCAGGGAGCCAGCGTGGCGGGGTTCTCATGAGGCCCCTCCTCCTGGCTGCTGACAGCTGCCTTTCACTGCAGCCTCACATGGTAAAGAAGTCTCTGGGGTCTCTTCTTCTAGGGCATAAACCTTATCATAAGAGCCCCTTATCACTTCATCAAACCCTAATTACCTCCCAAAGGCCCCGTCTCCAAATACCACCCCAACAGGGTCTTAGGGCTTCAACATATGCATGGGTCGGGGTGGCACAATTCGGTCTATAGCAGTAGGATTGGAGTCAAGCACTCACAAGATATTGGGAGGATACGGGCACGTAACAGCTGGCATCTCTGAGAAGCAGGTAACCTGGAATTTGCCGAATTATGGAGACCTCAAGTTTCAGCTGAAAATGACCAGGAGGGCTTTGACTCTGACACGTGGACGAAGCTTCACCTGGTTCTTCAGGAAAGGATGGGCCCAGGGCAGGCATCAGACGGAGGGAGGGGGCAGGGCAGATAGGTACATTGTTACCATCATTTCTATAGAGAATGTCATCAGGGTGATATCCCACAGGTGTTTGAATATGACCCCCAGAGTCCTTGAATGAAACAACTGAAGCAGCAGGGGCTGGCCCTTCCCCAGCAGACAAGGAAGGTCTGGAGAATCACAGACATTTCCTGTCCAGGTCCGCTAGAGCACATCGGCCTCCCGGACTTGCCTCAGAGAGCCTCTGTCCCCTAGTAGGGGAGCAGCCTCTGAGGGTACACAGACAATTTTTTTTTTTGTGGCATGAGGACCTTCAGTGAATCCTGTGTGAATAAACCAGCTGCCAGAGGCATTGGGAGGACAAGCGGGGAGGCCCCTATGACTGGACGCTGGAAGACAGGGCCCTCCCCACCCCCTACCCTGCTAGGTGATGCTGTGGTCAGGGAGGACGGCTGCACCTGGGAGGTGCTCACTCACAGTCAGGGGCAAAATGGCAGCCTCTGAGGCTCACCCCGGTCACTGTGGGCCATCGACAACCAGAAAGAAAAGAAAAATGGGGAGAAATACCAGCCATGGCTGAACGTAGAGAATGAGCCAACAGGGTTGCCACACTCTCCTTTCCATCCCTGTGCACATTAAACATCCTGGGAAAGTGAAGAGGAAAGGGAAAGTTCTACCCAGGAACTCTTTAGTCCCCTCGCTTTTTGTTGATGGCCAACTGTGCATTTGGAGCAGCCTGGCAGGTATCCCTAGGACGTCCCAGGGCTTCCAGGCCAAATCCTGGGAGGATCTGCATTTGGGGGAGGGGTGGGAGTGCAGAGGCAGATGTGCCTTGACTCTGGTCCCAGCATCCAGGTGGGTGCCGGGGCGTCCTGGAGGAATGCCTTTAGGCCCTCAGGGCTCTCCAAGGAGGGCCCCGACGATTTCTTTCCCTGGCCATGGGCTCTAGCCTGAGGCCAGGGTGTGATGTGCAGGACGGGGTGGCCAGGCACTGGAGCCCTGCAGAGCTGGCCTGGAAAAGTGGGCGGCGGGGCCGACTGCAGCATGGCAGCACCTCGTGGCCACTGGTCCACATGGCAGCTGTGATGTGAGGCCAACCAGGAGCGAGTCTGGGGGAGGCTGTACCTTCCATAGAATGGAGGGGTGGGAGCACGTGTTAGCGCCCGATGACGGCAGGGCCCTGTAGGGAGAGGACAGAGAAGTGATGGGACAAGGAGGAAAGGGAACTCTAGAGTTGAGGAAACAACTTAGAGAAGATACAGGGGCAGCATGAAGGCCCGTGGCAGGGGGCAGGAGCAGGACAGAGGCATGGGGGGAGGGAGGGAAACAGACCGGGCTCCCCAGCAGAACCTTGCTGTCCCTTTCAGTCTTGCAAACAGCTCCTTCTCTGCTCCTGTGTCTGATGTACCAATAACTAACATTTGTTGTCGTAAGCCTTTTGCGTATGTTAACTCATTTAATTCTCTACGTGTATGTATACAGAGGTATTATATCATACCACACTTATCCATCATGAGATCAGGCAGAGAGGTTAAGTGACTTGCTCAGACGCACACAGCTAATAGGTAGGACCCAGGGCGGCCTGGCTCCAGAGCCTCTGTGTGAATCTTTGCCCCATCCTGCCTCTGGGGGCTGCCCTCAGAAGGTCTCCCCAGTGTCTCAAATAATTCAGGAAACATCCTTGCTAAGCACAGAGTGGCAGGGAGGCAGCAGGGCAGACAGGAGGCGCAGGACTGGAGAGAGATGCCTTGCTGTGAACCCATCTCCGCCCTCAGCCATGCACCAGCCTGCAGGGCTGTTCTGAGAGTTAAAGATCACGCCCAGGGAGGTATTGTGTGCCACACAAACTGGGAGGCCTGGCTACTGTTTATACCGATTTTATCTTATAGGCTCCCAACATTGGGTTTCTGAATCTGTTTTTTTTAAAGGGAGATTAGTGCTAACTTTGGACCAAACTCATGCCCATCCCTGGGTGTGCCTGTCTCTGTGGGGGAGGACAGACTCTAGCCCAGCCCATATCAGGCCCTGGCCAAGGTGAATTGACTCAGCAAACATTCAAGCAGGTGGTGCATGTCTACTGGGCCTCTTGAGATGCTTTTGTTTTTAATCTCACATCCCTTCTGATGGCCAGTGTTGTCACGCCCATTTGATACATGAGGCAGGCAGGGCAGCTGAGGTTCAGAGAACTTAGGTGACTTGCCAGTCACACAGCAGGGCACGGCACTCCTGGGCTCGAGAAGAGGCCTCCCCAAGGCCTTCGCTGGGGCTCTCCTCTGTATCCTGAATTCTGGCCTTTTGGTAGTGGTGACGCCAACCCAGTAGGCCCTCTGAGCTGGAGGGTTGAAGGCAGCGCAAATGCATGACCCTTGTAGAAAAACAACAAACACACCCAAACGATAAAATAGCTCTTTGTTTATTCACTTTGATTTGGATCATTGGAAATATTAAACAATAAATAAAACACAGCGGGGGCTGAGGAAAGCAGGATCTTGCTAACGTTATTTGAATGCATCCCAACCAGTGCTCAGCTGCGCAATGACATGGAGAGAGGCGAGGGGGAATAGAAAGCAAATTTTAAAACACCAACAGCCAAACACACAAGACTGCACACAGGAAAAAGTGCTCAAGAAACTTTGGCTTTGAAGGGAATTCAGTGAAGGGAAGCGATAGTGCAGGAGGAAGGGAAGGAACCCGCGATCACCCTAAGGGGCGGGGGACTGAAGAGGGAGGCCCTGACACAGGCTAGGGTTAAAGCTGACGTCCCCCAGCTCAGGACGTGCGACCAATGGCAGTTTTGTACTAGGAAGAAGCTGAGTGATGAGGCTGGATGATGCGATCGCCTGATGGGCTGGGAGGGAGAACAGGAGGTGTAAAGGTGGCTCACCGCCCATAGGAAATTCAGTGCTCTTTTGGTAAGAAAAAAAAAGTCGGTAATGCCCTGATCCTGACAAGCTGTGAGATGCTGCCTTGCCTGTCTCTGCCTTTTCTTCTAAGTCTTCCTCCTTTTCTTTGCACAGGTGTCAGGGAGCACCCCAGAGGTGCAGGAGCTGGTGTTTCCATGACAAACAAAAACGGGGAGGCTGACTCTATCTCAAAACTGGCTAGCCCAGTTCACAGGGCAGGATAAACCTGATGGCATGTGGCCACATTTGCTGCAAACCAGATGTCCACGATGGATATAATGACACCCCCGGGGCTCTTCTCAGGGGCGAGGACAGGTGCTGGTTCCTGATGGCACGTGGCTGGTGTGCAGTCATCTTTAGCTGGACACTGGCCCCTTGAGGCTTGGGCTTCCCTGCACACGGCATTTTTGATCCTAGCCAGGGGAGGGAGAGAGAGTTCTTTTGGTTTCCTTTTTATTTATTTTCAGACTACTTCAAAGCAAACATACCCGTTCTAAATGTTCTTTGTGGTTTTAATCCACCTTTGCCAAGAGGCCAGAGTCACATCCAGGTGGGACTGGCCTCTAGCACCACCTTCTGGCCACGGCAGAGAATGAGATCCCATCAAAGCCTCCCAACCAGCCCTTTCCCTAAAGAATCACCCAGATCTTAACTGCCCTCTCCACCTTCTGTTTTTTCCCCCTATTTTATGTTCTATTTTCTCATATCTAGCTTTTCTCTCTAAGCCTAACCAAATGCTTTGCTGAATGATGTTTGGAAAAGCCAGAATTTTAAAAGGCATTCATCCATTTATGAACTTTCTTCCAGCCCAGGATCCCTGCAGAGAACCAGAGGTTATAAATCTGCCCTCCTTTCTCCCCTAAAAGGTGGCTGAGGGGAGGGGAGGTGCATGTAGCTCCAGCTAGAGCAAATCAGTGCCCTGACTCACTGGGGAGACCCAGGGGGCTGGGATGTTGCTGACACCTCATGGGCCACTTTGTCAGCCTATCTTTGCAGCTTCAGGTTCAGCGCTGGGTACTGCAGGCAGGGACCCCTCTGTTCTCTGCTTGAACGCAGGGCCAGTCTCCAAGGAACTCTGTCTGCAGAGTAGAAAGAGTTGTGGGCTGGGATTCAGGGGCCTGCGGGAGCCCCTGCCACTGCCTGCCCGGCAGGAGTGCTTGTCGCACTCCTGCTGACAGTATGCATACTGCCCTTTGGCTAACACACACTCTTGTCTAATTCCCAGCCACCTTCACCCCAGGGATGAGTTCCAGTTGGTTTAAGCCAAACTGGTGCATTTAATTCTGGCTGGAACAACTGGTTTTTATTCCATTAAGTGCCCACTGCTAAGCCAATGAAACATAAGAGCTATCTGCTGGGCTATGGGAAAGAGAAATGTGGTCTCCTGCACTGGAGGGCATGAGAGGCCACCCAGGCAGCCTGCGGACAGAGCTCGGTGCTGAGAGAGCCCAGGAGAGTCAGACGCCTCCATTCTGGTTACACTTTTTCCAGATGCTGAATGGAGACTTGCTGGGAAAGCCCGCCTCCAGACAATTTCAACATAGTGCCGGTAACACCCTACTTCTGCTCAAACTCTGACTTTTGCTATCTGTCCCAGACAGTTCACGCTGCCCGTCACTTCCCTCCTTCACACTCCACCAGGAAAAGGCCACACCTCCCGATGCAGCAGCAGCCTTTTAGGAAATGTGCTCAACAGGAAAAGTGGTTTTTCTGATTAAACATCAGTAACTAGAGTCAACAATCGCTGTCGTCTCCCATGCCTGTCACGCTCCACTCCCCACCCAGCTGCAATGTGGCCTTGATTTTCTCATCAGTATAATGGGAAAGCTGGATTTGGAGGCTGGAAGAGATCTCACAGCTTGACCATCCTAGTGGGAGACGGGGAGACCAGACGGAGACCAGGCCATCGACCCAGGCAGCATGTGGCTCAGACACAGACACCTCTTCATGTCCAGGGACCTATTCTTACACAGCAAAACCCAGAGAAGTCGATTGCTCAGCCCGAGCCAGCCATCCCTGTATAGACTCAGCTTTTAGGAGAAAGGGAAGAGTTCAGGAGATAGCATCACTCTCTGTTTCAGTGTCTGATGATCTGGAGTCTGCCCCTGGAGTCACTCAGTCACTCAACAAACGTTTGCTGAGTTCTTCACCTCATATATGGCTGTGAACTCTGCCCTTCGAGGCTGTATGTTCTGAATGACGACTCAGCGATTTACCAGCCTTTCTCAGGAAAAAAAAAAAAAAAATCTTAAAGTTTTGGAGGATTGTAAAGCTGAAACAGGTTTTCTGTTTAACACATTCCCCATTCTGAACCTTTGAGAATCTGATAAAAGCTATAGACCCTCTCTCCAGAAAAATGCTCATAAGTAGAGATTCAGGGAAAAAACCAAACTTGGCATGCAACTTCCGGGGACTCTTGTGAATGGCCTGAAGCCACCTGTGACCCCTGACTGGTGTCCCCAGGCTCCTCCCTCCCCGTGTGCAGAGGGGGCTCCCCCGAGCCTGGGAGCACAGGCCCATGCCTCCGCCACACTCCACCAGGAAAAAGTCACGCCTCCTCAAAGCAGCAGTGGCCTTTTCGGGGATATTTTCAACAAGAAAAGTGGTTTTCCTGCTTAAACATTAGTAACTGGAGCCAACAATCACTGTTTCCCACATTTCTGTTACTCTCCACTCCCCACCCAGCAGCAGTAAGGTTTCACAGAGTTTTAGAGACTCCTAGCCTGAGAATAAACCCAAGTCCACAGTGAGGAAGAAGGAAGGTTGGGTTGGAATGGGAGGATGCTGAGGACATTCCACAAACCATCCAAGCCCCAGATACCCTCAGTATCCCACGTCTGAGGACTCCTACAAACCCCCCTTAAGCCCACCCCCGTTTCCCAGCTACTGGGTGAGGCAAGCTTCATTAAAACACCAGGACCACCAAAAGAGCCAGGGTGCAACAATGTCAGTTGAATTAAAAAAGAGAAACAATAAATAATCAGGAAGGCTAACAAGGAAAGGAGAATAGCTGGGGAGTAAGAAGATGAGGTATGTGGCAGTCACCATTCCTGGGATATCCTTGGCCCAGACCCCCAGTGACAGCCCCAAGATGGCCAGCAGGGACTTGACCCTGAGCTCAGGCCCTCGGGGAAAATGCTGCTGGCAGCCTCCTGTGTGGCTTGGGAGGTTGCGGGCACCCTATTGAAGAGTCTGAGAATGAGAACGTACGTTCCATTCTGACACGCTGCTGGGTGCTGTTGAATATCCTCAGAGCTTTGTTCCAATTCAGGTGCTGGCTCAGGAAACCAGAAAAGATGTTCCCAGCCAGAAAGCAAGCAGGGCCGCTGGTGGGGGTCCTTTTTCCCAAGTAAGGGCTTTTGTTTCATTTCAGCCCATGCATGCTTTTCTTTCCCAAATACAAAGGCACATGGAAGTGGTCAGATCCGCTCTCGCCACGATTAGAACCACAAGATGGACTACTCAAAGGAACATATGCTTGGGAAGAGGTATCTGCAGGAGTCAGAAACACGGCGCCAAGTTTGGGTTTTTCTTTTCTTTTCCTTTTTTTTTTTTTTTTCAGAGACAGGGTCTCACTCTGTTGCCCAGGCTGGAGTGCAGTGGTGTGATCACAGTTCACTGCAGCCTCAAACTTCTGGGCACAAGAGATCCTCCCTCCTCAGCCTCCCTAGTAGCTGGGGCTACAAGTGTGTGCCACCATGCTTGGCTAATTTTTTTAAATCTTTAATTTTTGTAGAGACAGGAGTCTCACTATGTTGCTCAGCCTGGTCTTGAACTCCTGGGCTCAAGTGATCCTCCCGCCTCGGCCTCCTGAAGTGTTGGGATTACAGGTGTGAGCCACGGCACCTGGCCTCCAGTTTCTGTGAAAATCTTTGGGGTAGGAGCCTCTGGTGGCTCATAAATGAGTTTTGGGAAGAAGATGACAGGGTTATCACGCCAAGCGAGAGGCCAGGCTTCGTGCAAAGAAGGGCGGCATCTTGCCCTGAGTGCCAACACCGCCTGGCATGTCTCTGTGCTAGACATAATCGCCACTCAAGTCTCTGCCCATCTTCCTGGGAAACTGTCCTGTCTCTCAGAATATAGGCGTCTTCCACATTTGTTCCCCAAGCTCGCTCCAGGAGCTAAAATGATTTTAGTGTGTGGAGGTTGAACCTTTCCCAGCGCCTCCCCAGCTCTGGGGCAGCGGTGGGGGGACGTTGTCCCCACTCAAGACAGGTTCCGAGACATGCCCTGCCACACTGGCAGAACTTAGTGACCTTGCTGAATAGATGCTGCCAATGGCTGGGTGCAAGAGGCTGCGAACGGTGCCTGGGCACACACCTGAGGCTGCCCCTCCAAGCTCCGGAATGGAACGGCTCCGGCAAGATGCTGGGGCTGGAAACGCAGAGGTGTGACAGTGCGTCCATCCTCAACCCTTCGCTGCGTCATCTCCCCTTGAAGATGCGGATTTTATTGATGGAGGCCAAGGTGGCCGTCACGTTAGACTCGAAGTCTGCGTCGTGCACCCCCGTCTTGCGAAAAGCCCCGGCGGACGGGTTGTTTTCCCAGTAGTGGTGCCAGTTCCCTTTGCTGTCTGCCCCGAAGCCGTACAGGTCCACCTGTGGGGGCAAAGCAAAGATGAGAACCAGACAGCAGGGCTGCCGGTGGCACCTCCGAGAAAGGAAGCCTGTAGGCGTTCCTGGAATCCCACAGGGCCATAAACAGCATTTCCAAGGACTCAGACTAACCCTTCATTAAAAACCTTCTCTACGTTCCTGGAACTCTCAGAGGCTTGGTGAAGCAAATGCAAGTTAAGTAAAGCTCAAGTCCAATGCCAGACGCACCCTGAAAAATGACTGCATGTGGGTGGTCTCAGAGCCCGGGTCTTACCTCTGCAGCAAGGGCAACCTATTCTTCCAGAATCGAGGAGCTACAGAGGGAAGCAATAGGAAGGAGGCCGTGGAATGGAAGAGAATGGAAGGAAAGCAGGGCTTTGGGGCCAAGCAAACTGCCCCAAATCCCAGCTCTGCCACTCCATGATGCTCTGGGCATGTGAAATCACTTGTTGGAGCCTCACTTTCCTCATCTGGAAAATGGGTCCAAGAATCATGACTGCACTGAGGCAGAGGGCAGGGCTGATCCCTTTCTTCTCTGCGGCCAACATTCATCTGGTCCAGGCGCCCTCGTGGCCACTAGGCCAGGCCTTTCACATACATGACAAATGCTGTGCATTTGTTCTGAGCCCAGCACCCTACTGGCTGTGTTGAAGTTCAGGCAGAGCTTGATCAGATGCCAGCTGGGCAGCTGTTGGGGGAAGCAGCCTTGGGGCTTATAGCTTCTTGGAGTCACTGACTGAGCGACGCTTGTTGGAACTGGGGCTAAATTCAGGGCTCCCACAGCACAGAGGAGGGAGGGGCTGATGCCCTGAGAAGTCAGAGGAAGCTCTTCAGAGGAGGTGGCATGTGGGTCGGGTCTTGGAAAATCAGTACAAGATGACTGGAAGGAATCACACGGAGGGGTTTCCAGGGAGAGGATGTGCTATGCACTGCAGCGTGGAAGACAGATTGGAGGGGTGGGGACAAAGAGGGGACAGCGGACAGCTCCATGCCATATGTGGCTTTCTAAGGAAATGCAACATGGACGTGGCCTGCTCCAGGGCAGGGACATTAGGGCCAAACAGGTGGGAACGGTGGGAGAAAGGGCTCTGAGCAGAAACCCAAGCAAGGGTCTGGGACCAGCTGGCTGGAGGTGGGTGGGGTGGGGAAATGACAGGGGCACCCACGTTGCAACCTGGGAACACCAGGGCAGGGCCGAGCCTGGGGACCTGCCTTGCAATGCCTCTGACCCCTTCCTGGGATTTCCACCAGGCACCAGGCAGGGTGGGGCTGGGGCTGGGCTGGATGAGACAAGAAGGGCCCTGCCTGAACCCAGGGTCAGGGAGGAAGTGGGGGCTGTGTGACCCGCCCTCCTGCTCCTCTTCCTGGGGCGGCAGCAGGCCTCTCAGAGCATCGGTGGAAACCCGAACACAGCCTGGCAGATGGTGAAGGACGTCGGAAGGGAAATGCATGCTTCTCGAGATCACTGGTTCGAACCCAGGGGGGCCTGGCTCCATTAATTCTGGAAAAATTGGGCCAGGATGTGGCCTGGGTGCTGGAACTTAGACCCACAGATGATTCTAAGGAGTAAGTGGGATTGAGAACCGCAGCCTTAGACAATTCTCACTATGAGAATCCGCTCCTGTATCCGGAATCTGCTGCTTGATCTGAGCTTCCACGGCCATGGTCCTGGGCACTCACACAGAATGTGCCAGAACTCTTGCTCCCGAGAACTTTCTCATAGAGCACTGTTACTCACTAAAACACCCTGGGAGACACACGTCGCAAGCCCTGACATAGAGGCAGAGAATCCGAGCTTCTGGAAGAGGCGGGCTAGGTCTACCTGCCCTCCCTCTCTCCCTGCCCTCTCTTGGGAACTCAGGACGGTGAGCTCTGTCCTCTGGGCAGCCCTGTGGGCAGGGGGAGGGTAGCATACCTCATCGCAGACATGCATTGAGAAGATGACCGAGAGGATGCCAGTAGATGGGTACCGCCCGTGCCCTTGCAGCCAGTTGTCAAAGACATACTTGATGAAGGCCGGGTGGTAGATCAGGATCTGCGGGGATGGGAAGACATGGCCCTTAGTGAGTTCCGGTGGGCAAAGAACATGGAGCGCCTATCAGACACACACACTGTTGCAGCCATGGAGGCACAGCCGTGAGCCTGACGGATACCCCTGCACTCGTGGGCCTCCACGCTCGTGGGAAAGATGGACACTCATCCCCATCAGTAAGAGACAGAGGTGCTGAGCTAGTAAGTGCTATGGAGAGCAATGATGCGGAGGAAGGCCCTACAGGACCGTGTGAGGAGGATCGCTGAGCTGACACACAGAAAAACCCAAGGAGGCCAAGGAGTGAGACAGGAGACTGCTCAGGGGAAGGGGGCTCCAGGGAACAGCGTGAGGTGGGACCAGACACTGTCAATGAGTGAAGACATAAGCACCAAGTCACCTGATGATGGCTGGAATCATCGCCAGTCCTTAAAATGACCTCATGTCCCAGGTTTCCCTCTCCTCCTGCTACAGATAAGAAAACTGAAGCCCAGAGAGGCTAAGTGACCTGCCCAATGTCACGCAGCCGGCAGTGGCTGAGCTGGGAGGGGCCCGGTATCAGGCTTGGCCTTGGTTCCTCACCCAAAGCCGGCCTTGAGGACAATGAAAGGGACTTCTCAGGCAGGAGAGGGCGTGCATGTCCAGAAAGCCAAACTCCAGCCCCCTGGAATGGACTGGAAGGGTGGATTCTGTGGACCTCTGGTAAACCTCTCCGTGTGGTCGCCTACCATCTCTAGGAGGCTGTCCTTTCCACCAACCCCACCCTGTACAGACACATAAGTGGCCTTTTCCCTGAGGCAGCACAGCCCAATGCAAGGGGCATGATGCTGGAGGCACAGGAAGTCTTCAATTCTACCCTTATCCAGAACTGGCTGTGTGTCTCTGGGCAAGTTTCCTGACCTCTCTGAGCCTATCTAAGTTTCATAGAGTATGCAAAAGGCCAGTGTGGTAGGCACCTCACTTCCTTCCTTCTTCTGCCCTTTGCCCATCTCTTGGCCAGCCTCATGCCAGGGGCCTGCTGGGGAAGATGCAGACATGGAAAGGGATGGAGAGGCAGGAGGTGAGGCCTGGCTTTGAGAGTAATTCACAAACCACAGCGTGCATAGGGGTCCCTGGAGAACATGTTAAAACCAGAATGTGGGGCGGCCAGGGTTTCTGATTAGTAGGTTCGAGAAGGGCCTGAGGATGTGCATCTGTGACAAGCTCCCGGGTGATGCTGCTGGCCTGGGGGGATCCCGCTTTGAGAATCTCTCCCAGTGTTTGACCTCTTCCCCCAGGGGGCTAGCTAAGTGGGAGATGCTACCTCCAGCAGCCTGGGGATCTGGGGGCTGTCTTGCAACTCAATGCCGTACCTGAGAGCAGAGCCTTAGATGAGGAAGCCTGAACTTAGAACAAAGGGGCTGGGGCCTCCACTCACCTTATCCTGTTTCACTTTGATCTTTGCAGGAACCGGGACGTAGGTGCTGCAGTTGGAGAAAGAGAAGCTGGTTAATGGGGCAGGAGACAGGCCCAGGAACCTGGGTACGCAGCTCTGGGGGTAGTGACTAGAGAATGAAGCAGGCATAGCCTCTCCTGCCCCCCACACCTTCCCTCAGGGACCCCCACCTCCCTACCCCAGCCACAGAAACCACCTGCCCACAGCAACCCCCGATAGATACCAGAGGGTGGCCTTGCCTAATTTGAGGACATTCTGCCGGGTTTTGGCCCCTATTCCCCAAAAAGGTGAGGACTTGCTCCAAGCACAGCCTTAATTAAGGAATGGAGTGGGGGCCGTGGTGCCTCCACCTCTCAGGGCCAGAGCATCCTTGCCGAGCTGGGGCACTGGCTGGTGAGACCCGCGGCTGCTCCTTCCTCAGCTGGGCGGTTGCATGTACCCCGAGTGCAAAGGTGTCAAAGCTGGTCCCACGGGTGTGATTCCCACTCCCGGAGGAGACTGCAGCTGAGCCACATCCAGACCTGGCTCCCACCCCGCCCCGCCCTGGTCTGCCTCCCTCACCCCTGGTCTCCTGAGGGCACAGCCCCACAGTCTCCTGCACCCACATCCCGGAGCTGGCTCTGTTCCTAGAAAACCTGGCCGAAGACAAGACGGCTTGTGGAAATCTGGACATCAAAGCACTTCCCTTCAGTCAGGGTTAGATGAAGAGCACAGGCTCTGTGTGGAGTTCAACCCTGGGCAAGGTGCTTGGCCGAGCTCCAGAGTCCTCACTGGGAGAATGGAGCTAATGATAACGGCTATTGTGAGGATTAATTGAGATAATATGTGCCGAGTGCCACATGCAATGCCTGCTCAGGAAACCAGGTTCCTGATTGTCAGGGAAGCCACAGCTGCCTTGCTCAGCGCTGCTTGCCCTGGGGAGGGGCCCAGGCTGCACCTATACTCCCCATCCCTCATTTCTTAGGAACCCTCACCTGGCCAGGCTCACGTATGTTTGAAAAGCAAGGTGCAGTTATCTGTCAGGCTGCACTTCAGAAATAAAGGGAGGCAGAACTCATAGGTGCCAACCCTTTCTAGCGGCGGCCCCCTTCCCGAAGAGTCTCCAGGGTGCGTGGAGGTCCCTTCGGGCATTGTTAGCAAGAGGACACGAAAGCTTGTGGTTTGTTATGTGATGGGGAGGGAAGAGTTGGAACAGTCCGGGAGGCAGCCACGGGAACTGGGCTTGTGTGTGCCGGAGGAGGCTGGGGGAGGGGAGGCACCCCGGTGGTGACACAGCAGGACCACGGCAGGGTTGGGGGACAGGGTGTCACTGCAGGGGGGGAGCAGTGAGTTGGCCACGGGGGGACTCACTGGGAAATGGTGCCCGTGGTGGTGGCGCTCACCACCCACTCCAAGTCGATGGTCTTGAAGGGCACCAGGATCATGCTGACATTATCTCCCAGCTCCCGGAAGCTCTCAGGGTACACCAGATGGTGGGTGGTCTTCGTCCCAACATCAGCCTCAAACCCTGCCGTGGGCGCCTTGTTCATCCTGGGAGGGAAGGGGAGAAAGTTGAGTCTTGTAGCATGGGCACCCGTTCTCAGACAGCCTGAGCTCTCCGACAGAGACACTGAGCCTCCTGTGTGACCTCAGGGCGGTCATCTGCCTTCCCCGGGCCTCCTCCTTTTCGTCTGTAAAATAGAGACAATGAAGACACAGCTAGAAGGCTTCTGCTATTTCTCTCTCTTTCGTGACCTCAAGGGAGTCTAACTATCACCACCGCTGCCCGCCTGTCACAGACAATCTCATCCAAAGGGTATTTCCACAGCCCTATTTTTGTAGTCAAGGAAACCTGACTCTGATCCTTCCCATGGACTTTCCCATGGGACACCTGGTACACTGAGGCTCCGAGAGGCAGGTAAGTGGTCTAAGGGCTAAAGTCAGGAATCACAGACAGCAGAGACTATTCTAGAAGGCTGCTGGGGATGGCCGGCCCCCACCCCCTGCACTTCTCAGCATGGAGCACTTATGAGTGGTGTGGTGGGAATGGTAAGAGACTCAGGACAGACGTGGGGCATCTTCCTGGAATATCTATTTCACTTGGTGACAGGGAAAAATACATTTTACATAAAAGATGTGGTTTTATTATGGCCTAGATTACAACATGGGGATGAATTTTAAAGATTTAAGAGTCCTCACATTAATTTTGCTCTCTCCCCAGGCCTCCGTGTGCCAAGCTTCCAACAACGGGGGACCTCCTATGTATGGCTCCTCTGCACGCAGAGGCCCTTCTAGTCCATTCCCGTCCTGCAATAATGCAGAGGTGGGGAATCTGAGGTCTAGGGAGCGCAGTGTGGAGCCTGGGGTCCCTAGGTAAGTCCAGAGACACCAGGACTGAACCTTGCCTTCCTGAGCCTGAGCCAAGATGCTTCCTATAGCTCCAAGGGGCCTCTGGGTGCAGCACAGTGGGCTTGGGAGAGGGTCTGGCACTCACCTGAGCACAAAGTCGTGCCTGTCTATCTCAGGCCCATAGGAAGACTCCCTCAGGTTGCCTGAGTTGCCCACAACGGCACAGCGCCGGCAGCCCACCGACCTCTTCTCCAGCATGGGGTCCACATTCCCAGGCACCACTCTGAACAGCTCCTTGATGGTGTCGTTCAAGTTATTGGGCTTCTTCTCCCGCTGGAGCCTCTGTGAGCAGAGGACAGAAGGTGGTCAACCTGGCTTTGTGGCCCCAGCTTCCTGGCAGCAGAGCCCTTGAGCTACCTGCTGTTGTTTACTGGGGCCTCCTGTTCACCCTTCTCTCTGCTGGGTCCCTGGAGACGGAGGCGGCTCACACACAGACACCTCCACTTCCTCCTTCAAGGAGATTAAAGGTTACTCAGGAAGTAGATTATTCATGTATTCTGCAAGTGTTTACTGAGCACCTCCTATGTGCCAGGCATGCTGAAGCCACTTGGGTGATCCAACCACACCTGGCCTCAGAGGCCCCTCCAACTCCACATGCCATCAGCGTTTCTCCAACCTGCTCCTCCCTGGGGGCTCCCCTCTCTCTGAAAGGCCCTCCATCCCTCTACGTGTCACCACTGCTTGAAAGAGAGAAACATAGCAGAAGTCTTCTAGCTGTGTCTTACTCCGACCCTGCTCAGACACCAGGGCCCAGGGGCTGTGTGCTCTCGCTCAAACCTTAACAAGAAGAGCGAGGAATAGGTGGAAATGCCAGTTCTCCAGCCCCAGCCAGGGATGAGGGACAGAGCAGTAGGGATGTCTGCCATCTCTCCTGCCTGACCCTCAGTTGCCCTGGTCCCAGGACTGTTGGGTTCCAGTCAGACTGAAGAATCAGCAGTTTGCTGGATGCACAAGGCCTCTATGATCTGCCTAGCAAATCGTTTTCATCTTCTTTTAAAGACCTAGCCCAGGCCAGGTGCGGTGGCTCAAGCCTGTAATCCCAGCACTTTGGGAGACCAAGGCAGGTGGGTCGTGAAGTCAGGAGTTTGAGACCAGCCTGGCCAATATGGTGAAACCCCATCTCTACTAAAAATACAAAAAAGCCAGGCATGGTGGTGCATGCCTGTAGTCCCAGCTACTTGGGAGGCTGAGGAGGGAGAATTGCTTGAACCCGGAAGGTGGAGGTTGCAGTGAGCCAAGATCGCGCCACTGCACTCCAGCCTAGGTGACAGAGAGAGACTCCAACTTGAAAAAAAAAAAAAAAAGACCTAGCTCGAGGGTCTGCTGCTCATAGACTGAACACTAGTTTTATTCCCAGGGTGACTAAATATCCTTATTTGCCCAGGTTAAGGGGTTTCTCTAGATGCAGGACTCTCAGTGCTAAAACCAGGATGACTTGGTTTCCCTGTTGGCCCCCACTGCATGCCCAGGCCGGCCCACCGCCTCAGGTGGAGCTCTGGCCACACTGTGTAGTGATGCCTGTTGGTGCCTCAGCCTTCCTCACCTGTCCCCATGCCACAGTGCTGTGTCATTTCACTGTGGGCGAGGTGGGATGCTCTGTGGCCAGAGAGGCAAGCAACACATCCCAGATACAAACCAGGATTTGAACCCAGGCTGCTAGAAACCCACCTGCAGGTTTCTCCCACAACACAACCCTGACTCTGGCTCTTGGAATCTTAGCCTTTGGAAAGCCTGGACCCTGGTTTTTGGGGTAGGGGTCGTAAGCTGTGGGGTGGTTCCCATCAGCTACTCCAGGCCCCAGGGGCAAGGAGTGGCTAGGAGAGGAGGAAGTGACCAGCAGTGGCTTTGGCCACTATCCAGAAGATGAGTGACCTGGGCATATGTAGGGAGATCCAGGGGCACCCAGTCCCCACTGCAATGGAAGGAATCAGATGCCCCAAGGGGAGGCACGCAAGCAGAACCAGATTGCTCTTCCAGTTAAACCCAGGCAGCCTCTCCTCTGGCTTAAGACCATTAAACACGTCATTGGGAAGCAGCACGATCTGGACCACACTTCACACCCACTGCTACAGTTATAAGTAAAAGTGCAAAACAAGTCGCTGAGAATGTGGATAAAATGGACCTCATGCATTGCTGGTGGGGATGTAAAACCGTGCAGCCGAGGTAAAAAACAGGTGGTCTTTCAAAAGGTGAAACAGAACAGCCATGTGGCCTGCCAGCTCCACTCTTACGTATATACCCCCAGAAACTGAAAGCAGGGTCTCAAGCAGATATTGGTATACCCATGTTCAAAGCAGCATTATTCATAATAGATAAAAGGTGGGAGCAACCCAGTCTCCAGTGATGGATGAATAAATAAACATAAGATGTTCTAGACACATGATGGGATATTATTAGCTATAAAAAAAAAGTTCAAAATAGTTACAACATGGATGGACCCTGAAAATACTAATACTATGATTAGCGAAAGAAGCCAGACACAGAAAGACAAAGATTTTATGATTCCACTTATGTGAGGTACCTGGAGTAGTCAAATTCATAGAGACAGAGTGGCAGGGTGGCTGTCAGGTGCTGGGAGGAGGAGGAGGAGGTAAGGGGAAGTTACTGTTTAATGGGGACAGAGTTTTTGCTTGGGATGACAAAAATCTAGTTATGGTTATAGATAGTGGTGATGGTTACACACGCTGTGAATGTATTTAATGCCACTAAATTGTACACATACAAGTGGTTAAAATGATAAATATTATGAATACGTTGTCACACACACAAATGCGATATCCAGATAAAATGCCTGCTTCTGATGGAACCGCCCAGGGCGGCCCCATGATCCTGAATGTGCGGAAAACGCCCCCGGAGGCTTGCTAAGGCGCAGATCTGACTCAGGAGGTTTGAGCTGGCCCCGAAATCCTGCATTTCTAACAGACCCCTGGGCGATGCTGCTGCCAGGGCTGGTGGGGGGGCCACACTCTGAGAGCCCCAGGGTACAGGACCACAGCCAGACTCCCCGCAGGAAACTCCACGGAGATCTCCAACCAGCAAGGGCTGCTGTGCCCCCAGGCTTGTGAAGATGTGCCCAGGCCCACAGGATGGCCTCCCATCATGCCGCTACTTTGATTTGGGAGCCTGGCACCATGTATCCATCATGCAGTGACATTTACTGAGTGCCTACGGGGTGCCACAGAGGTCCGAGAAGCCAGGACTCAAGGTCGGCCGTGGATGTGTGTGGGGAGCATGCTGCATGCTTCACACAGCACCACATCATCTCGCTGGACTCTTACTGACTTACTTTAATGACTCATTTAAGAAATATTTATTTATTTATTTATTTATTTATTTATTTATTTATTTATTTATTTATTTAAGATAGAGTCTCTATCGCCCAGGCTGGAATGCAGTGGTGCTATTTCGGCTCACTGCAACCTCCCCCTCCTGGGTTCAAGGGATTCTCCTGCCTCAGCCTCCCAAGTAGCTGGGATTACAGGTGCATACCACTGTGCCTGGCTAATTTTTATATTTTCAGTAGAGACAGGGTTTCGCCATGTTGACCAGCCTGGTCTCGAACTCCTGACCTCAGGTGATCCACCCGCCTCCGCCTCCCAAAGTGCTGGGATTACAGGTGTTAGCAACCACACCTGGCCAAAAAATAAAAATAAATTCATTTGAAAAGGAAACCTCTCATCTCTACCACAAGTAGAAAGCAAGAATTACGTGGCAGAAGTAAAATGGTAGTTGTACGATGCAATGAAAACAAAGTTACTGTATTCGGTTCCAACTCTACCCTGCTGCCTGCCCAGGCAAACTCTCCTCTCCCTTAGAACAAGGCTGACAAGCCCTGACAAGGTGCAAAGTAAGACACCAGGCCAAACTGAAGCCCCAGCACTGCAGAGACAGGTGGAAAGGAGCGATGGCAGGAATGACCTCTGGGCTCTGTGATGCGACTTTCTCTAATGCCCTGCCTCACCTACCATCACAAGTCCTACACTTCAGAAATCTCGGATCCGTTCCAATCTTTCACTGGCAAAAGGGGAAACAGAGGCCCAGGCCTTGGAAAGGGCTCACCTGAGGCCATCGACCGAGTGCAGGGCCAGGTAGAATTCAGATGGGAAACTGGCTCTTTCTCTAGATTATCATCCTAAGTCCTCCCTGTACCAGCTGAGATGGAGTGGCAGGTTACTCCATGTAGCGTCACCGTTTTGGGAAAGAAAGATTCTGGTTTTCTCTGTCTTTTGTCAGTGACAATAAAAGTATGACAGTGCTGGCCGGGCACAGTGGCTCATGCCTATAATCCCAACACTTTGGAAGGCCAAGGCGGGCGGGTCACCTGAGGTCGGGAGTTCGAGACCGGCCTGACCAACATGGAGAAACCTGGTCTCTACTAAAACTACAAAATTAGTTGGGGTGGTGGCGCATGCCTGTAATCCCAGCTACTCGGGAGACTGAGGCAGGAGAATCATTTGAACCTGGGAGGCAGAGGTTGTGGTGAGCCGAGATCGTGCCATTGCACTCCAGCCTGGGCAACAAGAGTGAAACTCCATGTCAAAAAAAAAAAAAAAAAGTATGACAGTGCTATTGATATGAACACAGGACAGAGTGTTTGGAAGTTCAGAGACACGCCCTCCCCAGCCTTCCTGACTAGTTTCCAAGTATATGTCTCTGTATACAATCAGCGCTCAATCAATGCCTGCCGCCTAGTGGCCTGAGCTCCTTAGGGAAGCATGGGGCCTCGGGTCGGCTTCCCTGGAAGCAGAGGCTGAGGCACAGATGCAGGTGTCCATGGTGGGTGCTGTCTAGAAAGGGATGAGGAGTAAGGCAGGAGAAGGAAGGGGAGATCTCCATGGAGTCAAGCACTGCAGACTGGGGCGAGGGTGGGCGAGGCGAGTGAGGAGTCAGGCAAGTGGGGTAAGAAAGTCCACTCATGCCCAGGGGCATGGCCCGAGAGCGGGCATCTCCTTGAAGCTGGAGCCCTGGGTGCCTCAACTCACCCTGCACTCGGGCATGATCCATGGGATCTGGAGTGTGCACTGTGGCAGAGTTTGTCCTGTCTTTAGGCACGATGACTGGAAGTCGCCCCTATCCACAGGCCACACCTGTCCCGAGAGTGTTGGGAAGAGGTACCCGCGCTCCCTTCCCACCCTCCTTCCTCCTTCTATGGCCAATGAACGATGCATCACCTTCTGAGAAGCCTCCCTTGGACCCTGGAAATATCAGTCTCTGGCCTTCCACATATGGCTGGCACCACTGGGTCCTCACCGCAGGCCTCGTTCCAATCCCCAGCTGCTGTTGGTTTCCCTGGCCCCTTTGGCATTCAAGCAGCAGACACAAGCATGCCAGGTAGTACAGGCTCAAGATATGTCCACTGAATAAGTGAATGACAGCTGCTAAAGCTAACACACATTCATTCATTCAGCTCATCACAACTGAGCCCCTACCACATCCTTGGTGCCGTGTGGATGAACAGGTTAGCGCAGGGACAGGTGGTGCTTAGAAAGGGCTCGTGCAGGACTCAGATGGCTCATCCTGGGTGGAAGCGTGTGTTCTATGGTTGCTCTATGCAGACCCTGTGCTGAGAGCCTGATAGGCAGCTTCTCACTGAGTTCCTATAATGGCTCTATGAGAAAGGTGATCTTATAGACCCATTTTACAGGTGAGGAAACTGAAGCTTACAGAGGTGAAGTGAGTTTCCCAGGACGAAGACAGTTTGAATATCCTGGATCTGACTCCAGACCACGTCCTTTAACTAGAAGGGGATCTGACTCTGCCCTTCAACAGTGGGTGACCTGGTAAGTGCAAAGTGAGGACAATGAAATACCTACACCCTCCTGGCGGTGGGGGTGGTAAGGGCGAGGCAATGGTACCTGGATAGCTGGGCCCAGGACCTGGCCAGAGTTGGTGCTAGGTGCCGGGTGGACAGTATGATGGTATTACTTTGCATTTGAGCACTGAGCATGGATGTCTGGGATGGAAAGATGCCTTAGGAGGGCAGGGGGCGGAAACCAGGGAAGGATCGCACTCTTTCTGTCCCTTGAGAATGTTCCCTGCGTATCACAGAACGGTTTCCCAAGTTGGGAGCAAGCAGAGAAGGCAGAGTCAGAATTCAACATAGCTTGTCCCCGAATTGGACATGGGGACTGGGGAAGAAGGGATCCCTGTTCCTGGATGTCTGGGACCGAGACCCGAGGAGAGGGTCGCAGGGGTCAGTAGGTCCAGCCTGGGATGGTGGTGTAGTCTCTTCACTTGCAGGGCAGGGCACAGGGCTGATTTGTAAACTCAACTCAACTCAGCTCAACTCAACTCAACTAAAAGAGTGAGCCCCGGTGACTGCTCCTGTGTCCCTCTTCCTGCCAGGGCTGAGACGAGCTGGAATTGTGATGCCCACTTGACTGATGAGGACTATGAAGCTCAGGGCAGGACAGGAGCTTGGGACCTCACATTCTCACCTAAGACTCTCCCAGCCCCCTCAACAGTATGGAAGGAAACCGCCCCCATGATTAATGATCTCCCACCGGGTCCCTCCCACAACATGTGGGATTTGTGGGAGCTACAATTCAAGACGAGATTTGGGTGAGGACACAGCCAAACCATATCAGGACCCAAGACCAGTTCTGTTCATGAACCGGTCCTGCCTGCAGGGGGCCTTTAAGCAGAGCAATGGCGCAGCCAGGAACTCCCAGGATGGCTTTGATGTCAAATATTCCCTGCCTCTATCCCGATTCTTTATTCAATGCATGTAGTCTCTGTATTATCTGTGTATTTTTTAGAACCCCAAAGCTCTAATGCCCCGCTCCTTTCTGTTAATTTCCAGAGGATGAAGCCCCGTTCCTTTCAAGTGGCTACCCTGGAATCAGCCACCAGAGGCTAAACTTCAGAAAAAGACTGCAGAGAAGGGCTGCAGGTAGAGGAGGACATCTGGTAGACAGGGAACAACTAAGTGGAAATATATTCAGCCTTAATTAATACTGACAACAAAACAAAACACGTTAAGTTCAGTATTACTTGCCCATTAAACCAACAAAAATAAATACAATTGTTAAAACTAATGATTGCAGGGTTGTAGAGAACCTGGTGAAAGAGCTTATTCCTCCCATGTAACAGGAAGGAACCTGAGACTCAGTGAGATGAAGAGCTTCACAGTCACTCCTGATGGGACCTACAAAGTCTGGGACAAAACCCAGGAACCCTGATGCCAGGCCTCAGCTCCTAAGTCTACATTATAGCCTGTGTTCTTTGAAGGTTATATCCAAAAGCTGGTGTTTTTCCCTTATGCCTTTTTAACCCCCCTGGGCGACATCAGCCTAAGTTTTAGAAACCGCCCTTCCCAAGAAGAAAAATCGATACTGTCTTGGTAATGCTCTCTAATAACAGTTTTTAATACGGTATTTCCAGAGGCTGGATTTGATGTTCTCTTTTGCAAAAGTCACCTAACTTTTCTGAGCTTCAGTTTCCTTATCTGTAAAATGAGGACAAAGGCCCCCAAGTTTTGCCTTTACTTGCCAATGTGTAAGGTCCCTTCCTGTTTGGTTTATATCCAGGCTGTGTAGCATCCAGTTGGTCCCCAGAGGCCTTTGTAAACAGAATCCCATGGTGACACTGAGTATCACAGACTCCAGGCTCTGAAGAGGAAGTTTGGACTTAATGTGGTCCCAGCAACGCTGCTATAGGGGGAATCAGATCCAGAGAGGAGATGGGATGTACGTGGAGCCACCTCTGCCATCAATGTGTCATTTTCCCAACCCTGCTGGTTCTCAAGGGAGGGCAATTTTGTGCATGCATGTGCACCCTGCTACACACACCCCCCACCTGGGACACCCGACAATGTCTGGAGACTTCTGCCTATCACAGCTTGGGGATGGGGCACTCCTGGCATTCAGCAGGTGGAGGCCAGGGATGCTGCAAAACATCCTGCAATGCACGGGGCAGCCCTTGTGGCTAAGGCTGACCCAGCCCCACAAGTCCATAGTGCCGAGGCTGAGAGCAGACCTTAATCCTCACCATGCCTGGCTCACTACCTCCTTCCCCAGACCCTTGGATCTTTGAAAGGAAAAGACCCTACCTGCCTGGTTCCCTGTCACCTCCCCAGAGCCCACCCCAGGACCTGCGCACAGTGGTGCTCAACACAGATCAGTAAACCAGGACTCAGCCAGGTCTTCAGAAGCATAACCCAGGACCTTCGACCCTTCTAAGTCTCACGCATGTTTTCTGTTCATTTCAAATAGACCTTCCTCCAGAATCTACCTGGATAACCTCTCTGAATCCTTCATGATGAGCCTGGCCATCACCTCCTGTGGGAAGCCTTCTGTGATAACCCAGGCTTCAAGGGGAGTTGGACCTGGAGACCACAGCTCCTGCACCCGCTTCCTGCGCAGCACCTATCATCCTGGCTCGAGTTTGTCTGTTTTCCCTTCTCTCCCCATCACTCCTGCAACCCAAGAAAGGAAAGACTCTATCTTTTCCATCTCCATGTAGTGATGCTTGGCATATAGTAGATGCTCAATAAATAAGACATGAACACATATATCTTGCTCTTCTTCAATCTATTTTGCATTTAACAATGGGAATGACCTTTCAAATGACACGATCAGTTCATGAAACTCCCTGATAAAAATTCTACAGTGACTTCCTGTTGCACTTACAAGAAATCCCAGAGTCCTCTCCTGGGTCTCGCCGACTCTCAGGCCTCGTCTCACTGCACCTCGCAAATTCACAGTCCCCCAGCCATGCAGAGCTCCTCCGCTCCCCAACACATCCAGCAGAGACCACCCTGAGGCTCCTGCACCCGCTGTCCCAGACGTCTGCAGTGCACGGTCCTGCTCTTCTCATGGCTGCTGCCTTCTCTGCCTGTGGGTCTCAACTTGAGTCCTGCTGTCTCAGAGACCTCCCTGGTGACCCCATTTACAGAAGGCCCCTCTAAGTTTCTATGATAAACCTCATTTGCTCTCTCTTCAAAGCACTGCTCTGTGAGCCTACCTTGTTTATTTCTTATCTTCCCCTCCCAGTCAGAATAAAATTCCATGAGAATAAGGATCTCTCTCTCTTTTTGCATTTCAATAGCTGTAGTGGGTGAAACAGTGGCTCCCAAAGAGATATATTCAAGTGCGAGTCACTGGAACCTGTGAGCATGACATTTGGAGAAAGGGCCTCTGCCAGTTAAACTGTTGAGGATCTCTGCATGAGATCATCCTGGATTAGGGTGCGCCCTAAACCTGATGACAGGTGTCCTCATAGGAAAAGGAGAGGGACATGTGAGATATAAGGGGACACAGGGAGGAAGGCCCTATGGAAGTGGAGGCAGAGGCTGGACTGTTGCAGCTCTGAGCCCAGGAACACTCAGCACTGCCAGCAGCTGGCAGGAGCCAGGAGCGGGCCTGGGGCAGCTTTCCCCTCAGAGCCTCCAGGAGGAGCCAAACCTGCCCATAATTTGATTTCAGGCTTCTGGCCTCCAGAGCTGCGAGAGGATGCACTTCTGGTATTTTGAGCCATGAAGCATGCAGAAATTTGCTATGGCAGCCACAGGAAACTAAAGCCGTGCTTCCTGCTCTTAGATATAACAGATCCTTAATAAATAGTGTTGGACAATAATCTGAATCCTACTAACTGCCTCGCAGTGCCCCAGGTGTACACGGGGACTGAGCATTTAACTCTGGGAGCACCTCACTCTCATTACCAGACCCCTACCCTCAGCTCAGACCCCTACTCTCAGCCCAGGCCCCCTACCCTCAGCTCAGACCCCCACTCTCAGCCCAGGCCCCCTACCCTCATCCAGATCCCCACTCTCAGTCCACACCCCAACTCTCAGCCCAGACCCCACTCTCAGGCAGCATCTCACCAGCCACCATCGGTAGGTGTCGTCCTCCAGGAGCGCATTCTGGGCGGTCAGCAGCGGCTGCACAGTCTGGTTGAACCTCTCGTCGAACCAGACCGAGAGCTTGCGCTGCCCGATGCAATGGGTGCAGGTGCAGGGCCTGTGCTTGATCAGCCTCTTCAGGTTCTCGGAGAGCTCCAGGACCATCTGCTTGGGGAACCAGGTGGTGGCCACCATGGTGTGGGAGTAGTTCAGGAAGAAGGAGGTGAGGAAGATGAAGAGCACGAGGAAGGTGAGCACCTTCAGGGTCCTCTTCCGCAGGGTCACCATCTTCGCAGTCCTGATGGCGGCCTCCCACGATGGGTAGCAGAACTCCCTCCTAAGAGAGGAGAAAAACGGAAGAAAAATCCCAGAGGTGGAGGCTCAATCAGAAGGGATGGCGGGGATTCCAAGGGAGGACACAAGGGCCGCTAAGCTTGACTTCACTCCCGCTGGGGGATGACCCCCCAGTGTCCCAGCCACTGCTGTATGGTAGACCAAGGCCATTCGTGACATGTTGGCTTTGCTTGCATATATTTACCTTTTCAGAAAATAAAGTAGCCGATTTTTCTGCGATCCTTAAAGAGCTGACAATGTCTCCTGATCAAGCTTTAACCAGTGATTTCCTTTCCCATCCAAACAAGATAAGGGGTCATTAATTGCTGCGACAGTCCAGGGTCCCTCAGGAGCAAGGACCTTGAAGAAAGGGTCTTGGTACAGTGGGGAGGGAAGCTGTCTCTGCTGTCCTCCTCCAACTGTATTTTCTGATGATCCTTAATTAGGGCCTTTTCTTTCTCATGCTGTCGCCAGAGACACGGTGGGTACGCAACCAGCTTGATGAAGGCACAGAAGGTTGTCTGTCATCTGCAAAGAAAAGGAGGAAGAAAACAGGGTGAGAGTCTGTGATCCTGCTATAAAAAATGTTTCTCTCCACATCTCCACCAGGATGCATTCTGTGGTCTTCCTTCTGGTGTCATGCCAACCTGGCAGGTGGCTCCAGATGGTTTATCTACCTTTGTGAGCCTCAGTGCGTAGATACAATGGATGTTATCATCTCTTTGCAAGGTTACTATGGGATGCAGAAAGTGTCCCCTCCATGCTTCCAACAACAAGAACCTAGCACATTGACACACTCAACAAACATTTGTGAAAGAGCTCATGATGCATGTAGGTACAACATATACAGGGATTGTTAAATGCATGTTACTTGCTTTCTCTCTGCTTCATTCTCTTCCAGATTTTGGATTTCAGCAACAAGCACAACAACAATGGTATGCTTAGAGAGTGACTCAGGGTTCCTTTTACCCAGGCATTCAAGCCCTGCCAACTGGCCTTAGTTCCATAGAAGGGGCTTTAGACGGTCCAAGTTCAAGTTCTGATTTCCCATCTGTGGAGCCTTGGGAAAGTTATTCAACCTTCCTGACCTTCAGTTTCTTCTTCTATAAAGTGGGATACTAACACCCCTACTTATAGAATGGTTATGAAGATAAGATAAAATGATGTATGCTGGGCTTCTGGTATCTATTAGGCCATTGCTGAACTTGAATTTTCCTTCTTCAGTCGGGCGCGGTGGCTCACGCCTGTAGTCCCAGCACTCTGGGAGGCCGAGGCAGGCGGATCAGAGGTCAGGAGATCGAGACCATCCTGGCTAACACGGTGAAACACCATCCCTACTCAAAAAAATACAAAAATTATCCGGGCACAGTGGCGAGCACCTGTAGTCCCAGCTGCTCGGGAGGCTGAGGCAGGAGAATCCCTTGAACCTGGGAGGCAGAGCTCACAGTGAGCCGAGATTGCACCACTGCACTCCAGCCTGGGCAACAGTGCAAGACTCCATCTCAAAAAAAAAAAAATTCCTTCTTCAACACATGAATGAATCAATATTCTTTGATGATCCACTAAGAGCTGAGAGATGAGATATTCGTGCATACGTATCTCTTCAGATAATCCTCGGAATATACTGCCAGCTAGAGACTAGTTTCCCTTTTTGTCTTGAAGAAACTCTCAGAGTTTCTCAGAAGAAACTGAGACTCTCCCTAAGGAGAGTGTCTCAGAAGAAACTGAGACTCAAAGAGGTTAGATGACTTGCCTAAGGAAAGGAAGGAGCAGGATCTGAGTCCAAATCCACAGTCCTCTGATTCCTTGCATCTGGAGGGGTTAGGGTTAGGGTTACTATGGTCCCCTCTTAGGGGACCAAGAACAGGGGGTAAGAGGGCTCTACCCTGGAGCAGACACCTGTCTTGTTAACTGTTCTTCAGATTACTACAGCTGGAGGGATAGAGAGCAAGGGGGGAATATTCTTTTGAAGAAAGCAAACGGGTACCTTTCAAATGCACATCAGAGACCCCCCTGGCTCTCACTGACACCTTGGGATTTCTGTATGATACAACTGCGGTTACACCTCTGCCCTGGAGCATGGTCTTTTTGGTCTTTGCTTGGAATGCTGAAGAATGGAAGGAATATGATCAATTCCTCCCCATCCTCAAGGTGTAGATCGTCAATAAGCAGGGTATTTTTTTTTTCCAGGAAAATTAGAGTAGAAAGGAGATTGATCACCTTTTGGTAGAAAGGGGGGCAGCTCAAAAACCATATTAAATCCACAGTGCCTTTCTGGAGACATCCAGGGCCCAAGATACATAGGGTGCAACCCTCTACAGCTTCCCGAAGTAGAAGGCTAAAGTATGGAGGATAAGGTCTGAGCTCTGCAGCTCAGCTGGCAATGTCATTTTTATCCAGCCCCTGCTCCAATTTTCACTTTTCACGACAACCTAGATTTTGTTCATAACCTAGTGGTGTCCACAGGTGTCCCATCCAATTCTCTCCCCACCTGCCCCCATCAAGGGGCAGTTCTGTAATTTGAGTAAGAATAACTTCTGCATCATCACAGGTAGGCTCACAATTCACTTGACTGGCAGAGGGTTCCCACCTCTTACCCCAGTAATTGATCCAGGGATGGGCATATGCCTTAATTCATCCAGTCCAGGTTCTGTAGGGAGGGAAGAAACTCTTTTGCTCTGGTTGGCTTGTTGTTGACATGTGGAACATCCTGCTGGCTATTTTGCTAGCTTGTGTAGAAGAGACTAGAGCTGAACAACCTGAACAAATGGTGCTAAATCCTTGATCCTGCTCAACCTGCAGCCCCACCCTCATCTTGACTTTTCAGATACATGAAGGAATGCGCCCCCTTTATGGAATAAAGTAGATTATTTGTAACGTCAAGCAACATGACTGCCCCATAGGTCACAGTTGCTCCTACCTCTGTGCCCCTGCTCAGGCTGTTCCCACTGTCCAGAAAACCACCCCCACCCTGCGTGGCCGATGGTTCTTACTTATTCTCTAGGGCTCAGCTGGTGCTGACTCCTGGAGGAAGCCCTGCCCACTCCTGGAGTGAGTTAGGGGCCTCTCCTGGCTCCCCAAGGTCCTGGCTGCACTCTGTCTGCACTCTTCACACATACGTCTCCTCCCTGGACGGGCAGCAATGTGAGGATGGAAACTCAGCCTCACTATGGCAGTGACCCTGTCACCCGTGCACACACTCAATGCTCAGTGGAGGCTTGGAAATGAATGGAGGGAAACAAAACAGCCAACAGTCCAGAGGGAGATCTGAGAAAGAAAGCACAGATTCCGAGTCAGATTTCCATTCTCAGCAGCCTGCCCCACTCTACTCGCTGTGTGACCATGAACAAGTCACCTAACCCTTCTGAACCATCCTTTCAATGGGAAAAAGGGATTGATAACACAAATTCTGCTCATTCTCGGGGTTGTCAGCCCATGAAGGTTGCCCATTCATCTCATTCATTGACTGCATATTTGCTGGTCCTTGCATTCTCCAGGCCCTGGACAAGGTGGCTGGGGTACATCGTAAAAGGATCTAAGGTAGGGGCCTCTCAGGCATCAATAGGGCCCCAGATCCTTTGGAACAAAGGAGGCCAGTATGCCTGCATCAGACACAGGCTGGAGGAGAGGAGTGGGTCGGGGGTGAAAGGGAATCTGGGCATGCAGCTGGGGTGAGAGTGTGTTGGGCCAGAGAAGCCACAGTCAAGACTAAGTTTTCTCTGGGTTAGCGGGTTTCTCTGGAAACCCACTGGTGGGGCTGAGCAGAGGAATGCCATGGTCTTATTACATTGGCCTTTACAATGAACAGGGCCTAAGACACCCTTGCCCTTAGTGTTTCTGCACCCGTAATGCCAGGGCAGAGATGAGTTCCCTGAAATAGATGACTGTTGAACCGTGTTGATCAAACAAGGCTATGGATGAGAGGTCGTGTTTCCTACAATGCTCTGCCTCTGCATGAGAGATATTAATGCTCTAGGCTGCTGCTAGGGGTTGGGTGAGAGGCAGGGCAGAGAGCAAGGTTGTGCTGCACAGGCTGTGGGATTATGACAGCCTCCTCTCCTCTGGGGCATCCTGCAGCCACACCTCCAAGGCCAGGGCACTCCCCATAACCATCAGAGGCTTCTGAGCTGGTATCATTTAGCGCTTTCCAAAGCCCTGGATAAAACTGCAATGGAAAAGCAAGAACGCCGCTCCACCCCTTCCCTGGCTGCAGGAAAGAAACAGGACTGCACGTCTTCTCTGTGCTAGAGCAAGTGTGGGGCAGCCTGCAGGCATGGGGGAATGCAGCCCTGGCTCCCAGAAATGAAACCTGAGTCAAGACGCCACAGACCAAAAATCTCTGCATGCCAAGTGTGTGGTGAGGGAGGCCTGGCCTCCCAGAACAAGGAGAAAGGAGAGAGGGAGCAGGGAAGGATGGGGAAGGAGGGAAGCTGGCTTCCTGTCCTCTGCCAAAGGGCAGTCATTTCCCAGCCACATGCTCAATACGAGGAGGCATGAAGCACCTGCACACAACAGAGCTTAGTGGGGTCACCAGCACAAGACTGACAAATGTCAGCACACTTTTGAGGACTGGAAAGTAAGAATTTCCATAAGGAAAGTACCTAATGAAGATAAACTCCTCTGGCAATAGGGAGTTGAGGGGCAATGACCAGAGACTGAGAGAACTGTGTGGAACTCCTGCAAACACGGATGAATGAACCGCATGGGGTTTTGAACCTGTAGTAAATACCCGCTGAACGGGATGGTAGTAAATACCCATCACAGGCTGGGATGACCTCCCAGCCCTTCACACAGCCCCTGGAACTATGGTTACCAGAGAACAGGTGTGCCTGAGTGAACTGTGCAGGCTGTTGGCAAAGTTGACACTTTCAATAGAGTGGCCACAACTTTCCCCATGTGATCCCCAAGCCACCTACCCACGGGAGAGGTGGGTAACCCTTAGGCTTGTCTCTCTGAAACCGAGAGAAGGCAAGTGACTTATCCAAGGTCACACAGCAAAATGGTGGCAAAGCCAGACTCCTGCCTTCTCCTGTGGCTTTCTATGTAGCCATGGTTCATCGTTCAATTCCATCAATACCTGCTCTTATCTGCTCTATCTCCCCCATTCCCTTTCTGATAACTTCTTTGGACTTGGTTTACTGTCATCCCTCCAGCCTCTTATGTTGGATACTACCTTGTTTACCTTCCCTTCTTGCTGTGCCTACTCTATTTGAATTATGTGTTCGGTTCTTCATTTCAGTGGTGTCTTTTAGTTCTGGACTTTCTACCTAATTTTTTGACAGGTTCTACTTTGCTGGTGAATTTCTCTATCTTGTCATCTATCTTTGTGCAATTATTCACCACAGCCATCTTAAAGCCCACATTGGATATCCTGTGATACTTGGATAACGTGGGTCTATTTCTATTGTCTCTTTTCTCGGTTGCTCTGTCTTTTTTTGGTTATTTGGTTCTGTCCTTGGCAGGCCTGGTTGCTGTTTGTATTGTGTATGACAAAAATGCAGAGGCTGTGGATGAGGCTTCCTCCTTCAGAGAGGACTGGTTGTCTCCTGACCAGCAGGTACAGAAGGGGCACATTACTCTGTTTTAACTGCAGCTGTGTTTCACTTTTCATGAAGACTGGTCTATTTCTGGTTTACTCTTACCCCTGGGGCATAGCCATTCTCAACAGGTAAACTGAGATGCTTATCAGGGTGACTCTTCCTTACAGGCTCCTATCTCCAATTTCTGTCTCCTCTGTACTATGGGATCACCATAAGCTTAGCTTAACTTTTTAGCCTTTCTTTTTTTTTAATTGTTGTTGTTGTTGCTGTGTTTTTGGTTTTGAGATAGAGTCTCACTCTGTTGCCCAGGCTGGAGTGCAGTGTTGTGATCTTGGCTCACTATAACCTTCACCTCCTGGGTTCAAGTGATTCTCCTGCCTCAGCCTCCTAAGTAGCTGGGACTATGTGCACATGCCACTGTGCCTGGGTAATTTTTGTATTTTTAGTAGAGGCGAGGTTTCTCCATGTTGGTCAGGCTGGTCTTGAACTCTCGACCTCAGGTGATCCACCCACTTCGGCCTTCCAAAGTGCTGGGATTATAGGCCTGAGCCATCACGGCCAGCCTTTTCAGCTTGTCATCTGCTGTTTTCTGCTTGGTTTCTTAGACTCTGGACCCATGAAACTTAAGTGCTGGCAAATGCCTTGAAAGGAAAATTTTAAAAGGCACAGAGCACACGTTCTTTTCTTTGGGGTTCTTTTTGCTCTAGGTTCTTGGTTGCCTGGGTTTTGATTGACTTAGTAGTCCTGAACTCACTGACTCCCTCTACCTACCTGCCTATCTCTGTTTTGTTTCCCCACCTTGCGAGACTGCCAAACACTCTGAACTGTTGCTCTTTGCTCATCCTCTGAACCCTCTGCAAAAATCAGCATGTACCTTGTGCAGGAAAGGGGCAGGGAATATTGGCTTTCCCCCAACTTATTTCCTTTCTCTTGGGGGTCTTCGCACCTCAAGTCCTGGCTGCTTTAGTTGTTCTCTAATGCCTTCAAAGAGCTGGATTTCAAGTTTTTCCAGCTTTTATAGTTCTCAGTGGGAGAAAAGATCTGGTACAAGCTTCTGCCATTGCCCAAAGTAGAAGTCACAGCACCTTTCCTTTGCCTTTCCATGTTCCTGTTCTTGGAGTGGTTGCCTGTATGTGTCAGGGGCTTGGCAAATTCAGAGAAGAGGGTGGGGCCAGAGAGGCCTCAGAGGTGCCGAGGCAAACCTCCTCACACCAGCCAAGTGCACAGATGGTGGGAGGAAGAGGCAGATTTGCAGGCTGGAAAGTTGTGACTGCAGCCGTGGCAGCCACCACCTCCTTGCCCCACCCAAGGGGCCCCACTGCATCTGCTTTCACTTTATGTCAGAACATCCTGCTCCCAGGCCAGCTCTGCACAGACAGCAAGGATGACTTCCAGTGCAACACATCTGGGGACTTCCCACTATTGAAAAACAGATCCTCCCATGGGCTTTGGGATCCTGGCCGGCTGGCTTCATGTATGGGCACAGGGTGGGATCAAGTAAGACCTGACCAGTAAATCTCGGATACTTAAAGGCTCTCAAACCTTCCAGTAAGAAGAATGACTCCTTTCTGAACTGTTCTCTGGCCCCGGCCTGGTCACTGGATGCTTGGAACCCATTTATTCTGGTTTTATGAAGAATTTCCCAGTGGATCATGGCCAACAGTTGTCTGAACAACAAAAACAACAACAACAAAGGCACAGACAGACCTGCATTCAAATCCTGACTCTTCCCATTCCTGGATGTGTGTTCATGGGCAAGGCACTTGCCCGCTCTGATCCTCAATTCCTGAATCTACAAAATAGGATTAAAAATGCTCACACAGGCCAGGCATGGTGGCTCACGCCTGTAATCCCAGCACTTTGGGAGGCCGAGGTGGGTGGATCACCTGAGGTCAGGAGTTCGAGACCAGCCTGGGCAACATGGTGAAACCCTGTGTCTACTAAAAATACAAAAATTAGCCGGGTGTGGTAGTGGGTGCCTGTAATCCCAACTACTTGGGAGGCTGAGGCAGGACAATCACTTGAACCTGAGAAGTGGAGGTTGCAGTGAGCCCAGATCGCACCACTGCACTCCAGCCTGGCCGACAAAGTCAGACTCCGTCTCAAAAAAACAAACAAACAAAAATGCTCACACGAAGGGTTGCTATGGAATAAAAGGCCTTGCACAAAAGTGACGAGCTCAGTTCCTGCCACAGCGTAGATGACCACAAAGGTCAATTCTGTCTCTCCCCACTAAGCTTCAAGGTCCTCATTTGTAAACAAAAAGGAAAAAGTCCAGCAGAACCTTTGGCCTGTCCCACTGGCAGGGTTATTTAAAAGACCAAATGAAATCAGGCATCAAATCATGCAAACCAGTGGTATTACACAAATGATGATTCTCGCTGAATTCATTATTTGTGTGAATTCCTTGATGTGCTAAACAGCTAAATCTTCATGCTTTCTACTCCTGTGGCCAAGACCTCCCAGGACCTGCAGGAAGGAGCTCCTAACATACTGGGGGAAAGGTCAGGGTTCCCAGGGGCTCCCAGACCCAGAGGACTCTGCAAAAGCCATGCCTCAGGTCAGAAGGCAGCTGTCCCAGAGCCTTATGTACAGAGTCAGGCCCACCTGAGTTTGCAACCAGCTTTGACCTTCCCCAGGAAAAGGTTCCTCAAAGTTGCTCCGATATCTCCAATTTTCCACTCTCCAATCAGTCTTTTTTCCCACATGCTTGGAAACGCAGATGCATTGTCTTCTAAAGTATCCACGATTTACACATCCGCAGGAAAGCCTGGCCACCCTCACAGCCTCCGACTGCCAGTCTTGAATTGGGGGTCATCTCATTTTTTTTGCATTGTTTTTTATAGTTTGCCACAACAGTCACAGCTGCCATCCATTTGACTCTTTCAGCAGCCCCATTCACTGGGTGGTGAACAGAATACGGGTATTGGGGGGTCAGCTAGATCTGGGTTTGAATCCTGAATCTCCGACCTCCTAGCTGAGAGGTCTCATCTACCTCATTGGGCTCAGGGCCTGCATCAGCAAGATGGGGGAAAATCACATCTCTTCAAAGGGACACATGAGGATTAAGTACATAAATGCTTCACATTTAACAGATGCTCAATACATGGGAGTTACCTTCACTGTCAACTTGCAGACAAGGAAACTGAGGCTGAGAGAGGGCAGGCACCTGGATTGAGTTAAAACAACCAGACGGCAGAGCCAACTTGGACTAGGTCTTTTGTATCTTTGGGATCAATGTCTAAACGTTTCTTTCCTCCCTCCTTCCTTCCCTCCTTTCCTACATACTCTGTGCTCCGCATGGGTCCCCAGGAAGAAGATGCAGTCCCTGGAAGCTGAGTGTGTGGAACTTCCATATGGAACTCTCCCAGTGCAGTCCCTTGTGCCCCTGTGTTATTACAAGGGGGTGTGTCTGACCTCCACTTTAATCCCTCATTCAGAGACCGCCTAATAAGAAACCTGGGCCAAGTGAGTCAGAGCTAGAGGTGCCTGGTTAGAAGCCTTGCTGGGCTTTAGCAAGCCCACCCCTGCCCCAGGATTCCTGCCACCTGTCCATCCCCTTGCAGCTAAGGGGTACTCCTGGCCTGATACCGCTGACCCTGGGTGATGAGGCCTTCTCTTTGCTGATATCCTTAACCCTCCCTGCTCCCTGGGTATCACACACAGGGAATCATGATGGGAGACTGTTCAGAAACATTTAAGAACTCAGCAAACTTGTAGCTATCATCAACAAATAAGGCTAGAACCTAGAGTGGTATCTGCAATCCACACGGCTCAAATACCCTGTTGAGAGTTGCATCAATCCTGCCTGCATTTGAAGGTTCTCAGAGCACCCTGTTTCTTGTTGCAGCAGGGGTTCCTATGCTGGCCACTGTCTACACGAGTGAGGGCTTGCTCCCACCCGCTGTGTGCTTCCCCTGACTGCAGGGGCTGGAAGCCTGGGAACTACATTTTCCAGCATCCCTGTCCACAGTGCCCTGGAAATGGTTGAGATCTGAGCAGTGATAGTTGTGACGGCAGGTGGGCGAGGCAAGAGCCTTCCTCCCTCCAGCAGTGGTAGAAGCTGCTGTGTGGCTGCCCCAGAATCTGGACTCCAGAACCTGCCTTCTTCCACTTCCAGGCAGTGGGGCAGGTACGGATTCTGTCCTGACTTCCTGAAGCTTCATGGCCTGTGGGCCTCAACCTGAAGCATTGCAGCCCAAACCCTGGAGGGCCCCCATTCTCACTGCCCTTCTCAGAACTTTATAAGCACGTGGATCTCTGAATCAAATCCTTACGCTTCAAGCTGCTGCCTCACTTCATTCCACAGATGTGGAAGCTGAGCTCAGAAACGGGAAGGGACTTTTCCAAGGATACAAGGGAAAAGTGCACCAGGGCTAAAGAAAACCAGATGCCCAAGTCCCAAGACACGCTTGACTCCTTAGACAGAACCTGCTGTATTCTACAGGGTGGCTGCCCTGGAGTGGGTGTTCTTCCCATTCCCAGGGGCAGGATCTTAGGAGGTGTCGTGGGCTGCAAGTGAAAAGAGAGAGAGGGTGGAGCTTTGGGGAGGAGAGAAGGTCGGGAGTTGGTTTAGCTGTTGCCACAAGGGGTCGAGGTCTGTTTGCAGTGACCCCCAGGAAGTTACATGGGCTGCTGAGCTTCAAGTTCCTCATCTATAAAGCGGGGGTTAGAAACCATCCCTACTTGAGGTGACTGCATAGAGCAGTAATGTGCCAACACTGAGGACACCTACCATCACCTTTGTCTTTTCTACACCCTGTTCTAAGCACAATACCGGTGCATATTGGCTGGGCCCACAACAAGCTCCCGATGGGGGTACTGGGTATTATCTCCAGCTTTCAGAGCTGGGACAGAGGCCTGCAGTGGTCAAGCCACCTACCCAAGGCCCTCGGCCGGTAGGTGTAAAGTCAAGATTATGGCCAGTGCAGAATCCCAACTTCACACCTGCTGGTATGAAGTGGATGGTGCCAGGCTGAGGTCTGCCCCTGCCCTGGGCCTCCTTGGTGTCTGAGCTGTGGAAGAGGGACTGGCCTATCTCTACTCCATGGTGGCAGTGTGAGCACTGGGCAGGCTTTGCGTGTGGCGCAGCTCAGGGCCTGGCAGGGGCAAGCGTGAGCCTTCCTTTCCCTTGTTTTGTTTTCTCCTTGCAGCTCAGCTCCACCCGCTGAGTCACCCCTGAAGCTGGCAGCTGTGCTCTCATGGCCGAGCCAGACCTGGACCCACTGGATGCCGCTCTCCTTCCCCGGGTCAGGAAGGATCAGCCGTGAGGGAAGCCAGACCCATTTCCCTCCAGAAAACATCATCCAAGAGAAACAGGACCACAGTGAGGTGAGGTTTGAGAGGAGGCCCTGGCCACTGCAAGGTAAACAGGTGACGACAAGCTCCCTGTCAATGGCAGGACTGGGGTAGACACTCCTCTCCTTCTATCGATTAAAAAATTCAGTCTCAAATGAAGCCAGCCAGCAACTATGCTGCCCTGAGGCTCCCTGCGCCTCCCAGGAGAGGAGTGAACACCCACCCCAAGCCCCCGGGGACAGCAGCCATGGAGCACGGAGCACAGCATGACTGGGGCCACCTTAGGAGCCAAGGCCAGTCAGCTCCTCATCTGTAAAATGCGACAATGATCCCAGCCCCTGCTCACCTAGACTCGGCTAATTGAACAAATTAATGAATGTTGGTTAGTCCTGAGAGTCACTGTCTTTCTTTTTTTCTTTTTTTTTTCTTTTTCTGAGATGGAGTCTCGTTCTGTTGCCCAGACTGGAGTACAGTGGCATGATCTTGGCTCACCATAACCTCTGCCTCCCAGGTTCAAGCGATTCTCCTGCCTCGCCCTCCCGCGTAGCTGAAACTACAGACGTGCACCACCGTGCCTGGCTCATTTTTGTATTTTCAGTAGAGACGTGGTTTTACTATGTTGGCCAGGCTGGTCTCGAACTCCTGACCTCGTGATCTGCCCACCTCTGCCTCCCAAAGTGCTGGGATTACAGGTGTGAGCCACCGCGCCGTACAATCATGTTACTAATAATCTTGAATATTTAACACACATTGGAATCAATACTATTGGTGTGTGTGTGTATATATATATACACATACATATATTGCTTAGAACAATTCCCAACCATCACAAAAGAATATTCAACATTAATATTAATATTAGGAAAATGTCACCTACCCGGGATCATCATTCCTCTGAGAAACTCAGAACTGCATGTGTGTGTGTGTGGATAGTGGCTGGCGGGGTTGAAAATGAAGAAGAAATGGCATGTGTGAGTTTCACACCTACTACATGCAGACACTTGACATACAGCATCTGACTTTGTCTTGGCAACATCTCTGACCTGGACACTGCCAAGCCCCTTTGTGGATTCTCTCTCTTGTTTTCATTCTTTCATTTGACAATTACTCACTGGGCACCAGCCATCTAGCAGTTACTGTCAAGTGCTGAATAAAATAATGGTTAGACAAAGTAGAATGAAGTAGAATGGCCGGGTGTGGTGGCTCATGCCTGTAATCCCAGCACTTTGGGAGGCTGAGGAGTGTGGATCCCTTGAGGTGAGGAGTTCGAGACCAGCCTGGCCAACATGGTGAAACCCCATCTCTAAAACTAAAAAAAAATTAGCTGGGTGTGGTGGCGGATGCCTGTAGTCCCAGCTACTCAGGAGGCTGAGGCAGAAGAATTGCTTGAACCCGGGAGGCAGAGGTTGCAGTGAGCCGAGATTGTGCCACTGCATTCTAGCCTGGGCAACAGAGCGAGACTTGGTTGGAAAAAAAAAAAAAAGAGAAAAGTAGAATGATTTTCATCCTTGCTCACTGTAAACAACATCACAGAGCAGGACAGAGGCTGAGATTATTAAGGAATCACACAAAAGACCAGCTGTGATGGTTAGATTTAATTTATCAGCAGGCATGTGGCTTGTACCTGTCATCCCAGCTATGTGGAGCCTGAGGCAGGAGGATCACTTGAGCCCGGGAATTCAAGGCTGCAATGAGCTATGATCATACTCCAGCCTGGGGGAGTGAGCCTTATCTCTAAGTAAATAAATAAATGTAATGAGCCAGCTTGGCTAGGCCATGGTGTCCAGGAGTTTGGTCAGACACTCTAGGTGTTTCAGGGAAGGTAGCATGCAGATGTGGTTAAGCTCTACAATCAGTTAACTTTGAGTAAAGGAGATGAACGCAGGTAGGCCTCATCCAATCCGTTGAAGGCCTGAAGGGCAAAAACTGAGGTTCCCTGGAAAAGAAGAAATTCTGCCTCAAGATTGTAACAGAGAAATCAAGTCCTGCCTGAGATTCCAGCCCTCTGGCCTGCCCACCAGGTTTTGAACCTGGTAGCCTCCACAACTGCCTGAACCAGTTCCGGAAGTTGAATCTCTTAACATGCATACACCAACGTGGGATAGGCTCTGCTCTCCTGGAGAGCCCTGACTGGCAGCCTTCAGTGCCACAAAGCAGAGGGCGTGGGAGGGACTGGCGGGTGTCTGGGGGAAGTGGTAGTGACTGAGGGTCCACAGGGTGGACAGGTGATTGGGCAGGGAGTGTGACAGCCTGCCAGGCAGGGGAAGCTACAGGTGTGAAAGCCTGTGGGGACAGTACGTGAGTCCAAGGAACTGAAAGAAACGAAGCCAAGGGGATTTGTAAGACTGCAGCGGCACTGGCAGGCAGGGGTGGGCCAGGCAAGATCTGGTGGCCCGATGAGGTCTGGACAACCTTCTGGGAGCCACATGAAGCCCTGGAGGAAGGCCAGAGGGAGAGAGGGGACTGGGGACAGGCAGTGACTGCCTTGGTGCCCTCCCTGTTGGACAACCAAGGGCTGGTGGTCCCTTGCTTCTGTCAAATGGCCCCATCCACACATTAGCTGTGTCCTGGGGGTCAGTAAGTCTCTGTCCTCTTGTCCCTTCAGCCCTAGGGTTGGAAAAAGCCCCACCATTTCCAGCCCCAGGGACTGTACCATATTTGCTGTGTCCCACACCACACTATGACCTTGCGAATAACCTTTCAACTCAGCTCCCCTCCACTGCCCACTTTGAATGCACCATTTGTGTCCTGCTGGCACCATGACCAGTCCAGGTGACCCCACAGACCTAACTCCAAGGGGCACAGCTGACAATGTTCTCTAAGCAATGAGTGCCCCAGGAGCTGTGCTCCACAGAAAGCCATGCCTCCAGCCCCACCCCGGAGACCCCTCTGAGGCGCTGGCCACCTCAGAGGATTTGCAAGAAGCGCATGGGTGAGCTGGATGCCCTGAGCTCTGGCCTTGCCTCTACCTTGGGTAGCTGCTCTCGCTAGAATCTGCCCAAGTTCTGCTCCAACTGCTGCTGGGGCACTCACACATCGGGAGATTTCATCATCAGGCTCATGACACTGATAGGGTCTTTGGCAGGGATGGCACCAGGGGATCCCTTGCACTACTCAGCCAAGCTCAACACAGTCCAGTTCTGACCAGGGGGACAGCTCAAGCACCCTGTCCCCTAGGCTCCCTGATGACAGCACCAGCTCCTCCCACAGAAATGTAGTCAACACCAGTAGAACCAGAGGGCAAGGTCCCCTTAGCCCGCCCATGGCTGCTCCAATCAGTGCCTGTGGCTTGACCACCGCCCACTCCCTGCCCACTCCCAGGCCCCTCTGGGAGTTTGATCTGCTGGGTCCTCTCCTGTTGTTCTCTGACTCCTGCCGGGCTTAAATATCAAAGAATCCTCATTGTTTGATAATTCTGCAGACAAAAGCCCATGGAATATCTCTAACTCGATCCAGTGGCCTCTGGTCCGCCCTCCTCCCTATCTCCTGCCTCCCCACCTTATCTGTGCGTGCCTGACCCATCCATAGCTAACACATTTCTTTTGTGTGGATGTCTGGGTAAAGTCCCCAGGGGCTCTTCGGGCAGGCATTTGTTCTTTGGGCAGAGAAGGAAGTTGGGCTTTGAGAGACTACGCAGTATTTTAGGGACTAGCTAGAGTACAGTTCCAGGTCCTATGAGGGAGGTGACGCCATAATCCCATTTTACAGAAGGGGATGCTGAGAGGCCCTTGGGCATCAGTAGCTTACTCCAAGTCATGTGGCTAGGAAGGGGTGAGGGCTGATTCCTGAGCCTGCTCTTCCATGCTTCACTGCCGTACCTCTCACCCAGCTACCCAAGCATGCCTGCGATGCTTCAAGAACACAGCGGGCGGCATGCGTATCTTTGCTGCTAGATAGTGAAGCCACAGACCAGGCCGGCTCCAGGGTCCAGCCCAGGGCAGTTCACACAGAAATCTGCTCATGAGGGACCAGTGCCTCCCAGGACATGACGCCGAGGGCTGTAGTGATCCACAAGTGGCAGGTGAATGACAACCAAAGGGAGAGGGAAGGCTGTGTAAGGCAGGTGGCCATGGAGATGGGGGCTTAGCACTGACAGAGGAGGGCAGAAGGGGAGGGTAAACCAGGCCTGTGCCCAAAAAAGGACATGGTTGTGATGATGGAGACATCGGTATGTTTCAGCAAACAGGACGCCCTTCAGAGTGGCTGCTGTGGGTGGAGTTGGATCATGGAAGTCCTGAGGAACATGGACTTGGGGACTGAAGGCAAGGGGGAGCCCGGCTGGCTTGTGAGCAACAGACAGCAGTGATTGCAACTGGCACATGGTGGCTGAACTGGAGAGGGGTGCACGGGACACCCTGCGGGAGTCGAGAGAGTGGCCCAGTCTCCATGGGGGTGACTTGGGAAGCCTGTTTCCTTTGGTGCCTCTGTTTCCCTGCTCCTTTCTGCATCGATGCCTGCCCATTTCTCCCACAGCCCAGCAGTGCCAGCGGGTTAGGAGAACCCTTCGATGTGCTTGCAAATCTTCCTCTTTGCACCTTGGTACCTCCTGCTTGTTCCTTTGCTGGGGAACTTGGGGGAAATAAAAAGATTCCCCTGAAGCACAAATAGGGGCTCAGAGTAGGCAGTGTGGAGAAGTGCCCCAGAGAAACACGATTAACCAGGATTAGGATCACATGAGAAGGAGGTGAATATGTTTTCATATTCACAGCCTCACAAAAAGAATTTAAATCCACAAATCTTCTTATGTGTGTGGATTGAGGAGTGCTAAATTTGGAGTCCCAGGACATCCAAATGACATTAGAAGCGTGTAATGTGGCTGGGAATTCAAGCAGTTGCACCATAGGGCACCAGGCTCACACCTGTCCCAGAACAAAGGATTTCTCCCCATTTGGGTGGTGCAGGAAGCTGATAAAAAAGAGACAATTCAGAGCTCCTAATGCCCCTTGCACCTGCCCTCAGGCATCTGTCGCTGGTTCTAAAACCCTCAGCATAAAGGAAGGGCTGGGGGTATGGCCGCTCTGGAGCTGAGATTCAGAGTCTGACATGTGGCTTAAAGAGGCCCCTTCCTCCCGAGTCCCTGACTTCATGGAAATATTTTAACGCTACTGATTTTCAGGGGCATCCAGGAGGCGCCTGAAGTTGCTGAGGGGGGCAACCTCTAGCGGTGTTCACAACGGGGATTAAGATCACATTATAAACCCAGCTGCTACGATGGCGAGGCGCACAGCACCCTCCAGGGTTCTGGGATGGGTGGGAACGTCAGGCAACAGCAGGCATTTGGCATGAACCATCCCATCCCCAGACACTGAAGGTTGGAGGGGTGTCACGGTGTCCAGTTGGATCACAGGACTAACTGCCCTGGCCCAGGCCCAGCTGCACACCCATCCCTGGGCCCCAGAGGAGAGGAAGGGTAGCTCTCATCAGAAAGGGCCCAGTAGTCAGGAAAGGAGGGAGACCTTGCCCTCTTGACAAGGGACTGCCAAGCTGTCCACTGGGACAACCGAGAGCTGTCCACGGGTGGCCGGAGCAGATGGGTAAGGATCGGCACCACGGGTCCAGGGCATGTTCAGAGCAGCTGAAGCGTGGCAGTCCTGGCGAGGCTCGGGATGGAAGATACGAGAGGACACTGGGCAGCTTGGGCCTGCAGAGGCCCAGCAAGCAGGTGGGAGAGCAGGGGCCCGTTCTGAACAGGAGGCATTCCCAGAACCTGTCCCTGGGGGACAGGAGGCGTGGACCATGGAGAGAGTGAGATACTAGTATTGATGTCTCCCCAAGTGTGCCCTCAGCTCATGAGTCCTGGAGATGGCTGGGGAAGAAAGCACTGGGTCCTGTCCCTAAAGTGCAAAAAGTCTGCACCAGGCACCAAGTCAGCACTTCTCTCAGGTTGCTTGTTTGACCTCAACAGCTTTACCAAGGGGGTGATATGTTCTCTTTCACAGTGAAGAAATGGGGCTAGGCGTGGTGGCTCATGCCTGTAATCCCAGCACTTTGGGAGGCTGCGGCGGGTGGATCACTTGAGGTCAGGAGTTCGAGACCAGGCTGGCCACCATGGTGAAACCCTGTCTCTACTAAAAATACAAAATTATCTGGGCATGGTGGCACATGCCTATAATCCCAGATACTTGGGAGGCTGAGGCATGAGAATTGCTTGAACCCGGGAGGTGGAGGTTGCAGTGAGCCGAGATCGTAGCACTGCACTTCAGCCTGGGTGACAGAGTGCAACTCTTTCTCAAAAAAATAGAATAAGATAAAAGGTGATCCAAGCAGCCCGGCTCCAGAGGCCCAGCTCTTCATTCTGAGAATCTACCTTTCAGTCTCTCTGGATGGCGCCCATGCCCCACCTGGGGGAGCGTTCATGCTGCAGGGGGAGTTCACCTCCACTCAGACCTACTCTGCCCACCCTCCCCACAAAGTGATCACGAGTCCTCCTCACCCTCTGTCCAATGAGGCGGCAACTCTGGCAGGAGAGGTAAAGGGAGCTATGCTGAATGACTGCTGGGAATGTCCAAACACCCTCATGGCCAGAGGTGCAGAGGGCAGCTCTGTCCCAGTTCTGTCTGAACTGGTCACCAGGTGGGCATCCAATGCTGGGAGTGTGCCTCCCCATCCCACGCTGCAGTCCCTTCCGGGACCTCCCGGGGATGGGAGGGCTGGACGCCTTGTCCCCAGCTGCCCGTTAGAAGGCCTCCCACATAGGGAACACAGTATTTTAAAAACGTCTTGTTCTGCTCAACTTTAAAACACACAAGTGCCATTTTATCTCCTCCCACAATGCACTGACAAGAGGCGGGCCTTGCCAAGGCCAGCTGTACTGCTTAGGTCTTTGGGAGAAACGAAGACTGGAAGGGCAGGAGGTCTAGGGATGGGGCTGGTAGAATGTGCCCAGCACTGGCTAGAGACTGCCATCTGAATTCCAGCTCTAAAGCTTGACCAGCTGGCTGAGCATCCTGGGGTGGGTAGAGGGTGCACATGAGTTTGCACGTGGGGGACACTGCGTATAAGCCTCAGCTCCCTTCAGATATACAGCATGGGGCGGGAGAAAGAAACATGATGTAAAGAAAAACCACCCTGGCTGGGCGCGGTGGCTCACGCCTGTAATCCCAGCACTTTGGGAGGCCCAGGCAGATGGACCACAAGGTCAGGAGTTTGAGACCAGCCTAGCCAATACGGTGAAACCCCATTTCTACTAGAAAAATAAAAAATTAGCTAGGCGTGGTGGCACACGCCTGTAGTCCCAGCTACTCGGGAGGCTGAGGCAGGAGAATCACTTGAACCTGGGAAGTGGAGGTTGCAGTGAGCTAAGATTATGCCACTGCACACCAGCCTGGGCGTCAGAGCAAGACTCTGTATCAGAAAAAAAAAAAGAAAAAAAGGAAAAAAGAGGCCGCCCTAGCTATTTTCTCTTGCCCCTCTGCGGTTCTGACTCTTTTCACCTTCTTCTCTCTGCTTGTCTCCTAAATGACCAACACCATCCTTTATCCAGGAAGATACTGGCAGGCAAACTTTGCAAGCATGTCTGAGAGTGTGTGTGTTGTGCACTAGAGCTACATAGAAACATTAATAGCTTCTCAGTGAAGAAAAGGGATAATCAAAAACCTAGAAGGATAAATTATTAGGAAGAATTTGTTGTTTCTTATTAACTCAGAGAATGTGTGCAGGGTCTTCAGATTCAATTTCTATTTACAAGGCCCCACAATATGCCTGGGAAGCAATGTTCTCCCTATTTTACAGGTAAGACATGGAGGCTGAGAGAGAATAAGAGCCTTCTGATACGCTGCATCCTGGAATCTGTTCCAAGAATCTCATTCCTATTTGTTGACTGAGGCTCAGCTTCTGAAAGTATTGACTGAGTTATCATTCCCCTTCAAACTCAGAAGAGCTCATTCTGAGCTCAGGCTTTGTGCACAAAAAGCAGTGAGATCTTTCCCACTTTACAACACTCCTGACCCACGAATCTCACGTCTTCTGCCAGGATCCATGAAACACTAACAGGCTAACTTGTGAGTAGCAGCAGGATAAAAGCAAATCCCAGACCTTGCAGCCTCTCCTGGCCTCCTCCGTGCCATTTTTTCCTCCTGCCCCCACCTACCTGAAGCCTCCAGTGGGTTCTCTCCACACCCACAATGCAATCCAAGGCTCTCATCAAGGCCTGCAAGATCCTGCATGAACTGGTCCCTGCCTACTCTCTGATTCCATTTTCCACACCTTTTCCTTGTTCACTCTGCAGTTACATCATCTTCCACGCTATCCCTCAAGCAGGCCAAGCACAGGACCTACGCACAGGCTGTCTGCTCTGCCCAGAACGCTCTTCCCACAGGCAGTAAGGTCATGCCGTTACTCAATTCAGGATGCTGGGTCAAATGGCAAACCCTTGCAGAAACTGTTCCTGAACCATGATATGTATCGGCCTCTGCATTTTTTCCTCTATTCTTTTATTTTTTTTTATTGTTTTGAGATAGAGTCTCGCTCTGTCTCCCAGGCTGGAGTGCAGTGGCACGATCTTGGCTCACTGCAACCTCCACCTCCTGGGTTCAAG